>NW_027669496.1:0-565821 GCF_964194185.1 Rhinolophus hipposideros
CTGCCACTTCAACTCAGACCTAGTGCGTCTGTCCCAGTCGGTGTCCCATGCTGTGCGTCCGTCCCCCCTCCTCCCCAACTCCCAACCCTTCTTTGTCTGTCTTCTTCCACCTCCAGGGAAGTGGTAGCGACCCCGTGGAGCCACAGATGGCGCGAAGGGGCCTCGCTGCTGGCAAGGAGCCAAAGGCAGTCCACCCAGGCGGCATTTTGAGGAGGCGGGGAGCAGGCAGGAGGCGGGGCCCTGGCGGAGCCGGCCAGCGGGAGATGCTCCGGACGGGAGCAGCCCGGCAGCCTGGTTCTCGCTCACCACGCAGGCCGGTCCGCTGCTTTGTGGCGCTGGGGGCCTGCTCCCAGCGTCTATGGCCACAGCAGCTTGAAGGCGCCCTACCTCCTTTGATCTGCGAAGCTAAGCAGGGTCGGGCCTGGATAGTACTAGGATGGGGCACCGCCCGGGAATACCGGGAGCCCTAGGCTTTGACCCGCGACTCCTCTTGCGGCCGCCCCGCCCCTCATCCTCCGGGAGTGGCCCAGCCCGCCTAATAAACCCACGCCAGGGGTGGTGCTTTAGGGGCTACAGGGCAGGGGGAGAGGAATGGGTGGCGCCACAGGGCACTACAATCTCGCTGTCCCGGCCTCACGTCAGGACCTTCAGCCCGGGCTCCCCCTCACGGAACCCCCTTCTTTGTCCCCTTCCCTCCCGCAAGCCTTCTGCCAGCAGCCGTTCGCCCCGCCCCCAACGCCCAAGCCCAGGTCTGCCTGCAGGCGCAGACCTGCACCTGCCTTGGGCGGCTTTCGCCAGACAAGGAAGTGCTGGTGTTTGGCACCTCGGGACGGAGCCCCGGGGACGACCATCGCTCTGCCTGCACCTGGGCCCTGAGACAGATACTCGCGGTGTTGCCCGACACCGGACCAAGGGGAAGGCCACCCGCCCCACCCCAGCGGATAGCTGAGTCTCCGCTGGCCAACACCGCGACCCCCCCCCCCCCCGCACCCCCTTCTTAGTCCCCTTCCCTCCCACAAGCCTTCAGCCAGCAGCCGTTCGCCCCGCCCCCAACGCGCAAGTCCGGGTCTGCCTGCAGGCCCAGGCCTGTAGCGACCTTGGGCGGCTTACTCCAGCCAGGGACGTGCTAGTGCTTGGCACCTCGGGACCGAGCCCAGGGGACGACCATCGCTCTGCCCGCACCTGGGCCCTGAGACAGATACTCGCGGTGTTGCCCGACACCGGACCAAGGGGAAGGCCACCCGCCCCACCCCAGCCGATAGCTGCGTCTCTGGTGGCCAACACCGCGACCCCGCCCCCCCCCCCCCGCACCCCCTTCTTAGTCCCCTTCCTTCCCTCCCTCAAGCCTTCAGCCAGCAGCCGTTCGCCCCGCCCCCAACGCGCAAGTTTGGGTTTGCCTGCAGGCGCAGGCCTGTAGCGACCTTGGGCGGCTTACTCCAGCCAGGGACGTGCTAGTGCTTGGCACCTCGGGACCGAGCCCAGGGGACGACCATCGCTCTGCCTGCACCTGGGCCCCGACACAGAGACTCGGGGTGTCGCGCGACACCGGACCAAGGGGAACGCCACCCGCCCCACCCCACCTAATAGCTCCGTCTCTGATAGCCGGCACCGGGACCCCTCCCCGCCCCGCTTTCATCTCCCAGGAGCACCAGGCGCGGTCCGTTCCCGCCCGCCTCGGTGGCCCCGCCCCCAGCACCAAAAGAGCCAGGACAAAATGGGTGGAGTAGAGAGCGCACCTGCCCTCGGGCTCCAGGAAAGACCACCACAGGGGAAAAGCAGGCAGGCGGGCATGCACACCACAAACACTAGGAGGGTGCCTGGAGCCGCTCCTCTCCTCCCGCTAGTGGGACCCCGGGCGGGGTTCGGAGCCCTGCGGCAATCCGCGGACCCTGGAGGCCTTCCCCGGGGTCCCACGGTGACTGCCAGCGCCCGGGCACTGCCTCCGTAACGGAGCCCAGCCCGGGGCACCACCGCACTCCGGTGGGGAAGCTGCCACTTCAACTCAGCCTCAGTGCGTCTGTCCCAGTCGGTGTCTCATGCTGTGCGTCCGTACCCCCTCCTCCCCTACTCCCAACCCTTGTTTGTCTGTCTTCTGCCACCTCGAGGGAAGGGGTAGCGGCCCCCTGTGCACTGAGTTGTGTGTGGGACACTGGCAGCAGTGCCTGGACCTTATTTACTATAATGAGAGGACGAGGCAGTGTTACTGCATATGGGGCCTGGGTCTGCAAACATCGCATCGCCCACTCCTCCCACTGCATGCCTCTATTGTAACGGTGAGATTCGGGGAATCAATAGCACACTTAGACTTAGCTAGTTTGCAGTGTGACTCACCGCAGAGCTCGCTATCCAGCCACCTGTAATTAAACCCAGTTATTGATCCACCCTGATATTCAGCTGTTTTCTCTTTGTTTCTCCCCTCAATGATTAACTGTTTGTTCCCTTTCTCAAGTAAACCCATACCTCGTGAACTAACATCCTAACCTGGGAAAGAGCAATTTCGTAATCCCCAGGCACCCGGACACTGGAATCCAATTTACAACTTCTTGCACTTTTTTACTGGTGATGCATTCGAGTCCCAGGCCGCTATGGCTAACTCCTAGTTTGGAGTCCGGACATAACTTTGTCTTCAAACAGACCAGACCCCAGGAAGGATGTCAGCCCTCAAACCAGCCTGACCGACTCCTCCTTTCCTACGTAAGAAAAAGCTAACCCGAAGTTAGGTGCAGCTGTCCACCCTCAGACACTAGACTCTGCGCCGGCGACTCCCCCTCACCCCCAACCCCCCGTGTTTCTCTCTTTCTTACCAGAGGCAGCCGTCATTGTTGGACACTGCCATGGGCATTCTCTCTCTGCCCTAACTGTCATAAAAGCTTCCTTTGTAGAGTCTGTGAATGCTTTCACCTTTTGTAAATTCCACGCCACAACACCTATCTGTCCACAGGGCTAACTTGGGAAATATGTGTATTTTTACAACGTGTACATTCTCGGTTATCCTGTCTTATTTAGGTTGTACGTGTCATTACATCTGATATTCATGTAACTACAGTGCGATGAAAAAGAGTTCCGTAACAATATCCCCTGAAAAAATTACCTTGCTGAGTGGAATGACTTATATCTCACATTAGTGGGCGTTCATTCAGTTTATAAGACCTTTCAAACAAGTACACGTTTACTAAAGTAAGGTGCATAAAGGCCCAACTAGCATAAAAATAAGGATAAAGTTGAAATCAATACACTAACCATGGACATGATCATTTATTACTATCAAGTATTATGAACTGTACGTAATTGCAGCTGTTGTACTTTTAGACGACTGGCATACGTGAATTCCCCATGCACGTAGGTTAAAATTCAATTTTATCTTATTAACCCGATTCTTAATTTGATGATTAGCTCAGCTAGAAGAAGTTGTTCTTCTGGACAGAGAGAACAGTGCCTCAGGGACAGACAGAAGGAAAGGAAGGAAGATGATTTGTGAAACAAAGAAAAGGGAGATGAGATCACTCCTCAGAAATGCTACAGCTACAGCTACTTGTAAAGGGTTATAACACTATTAGCATTGCAGGCTGGGAAAAATCTCCACCCCTGTGTCCTCAGGACAGTTCCCACAAGGAAATCCCTCTTTCTGATGGGAGCGAGTGATCAGCAGAGACACACCCTGGGAACGCCCTGGAAACGCCCTAGGCTCCACCTGTGACTCCACTCCTGATTGTTTCCCACCCTCATTAAAATATAATCCTAAATTTTGTTTGTTTCAGCACAGTCGCTCTCCACCTGTGCCTGTGCACTCCTGCATTTTGGGGATATATTTTCTTTTTAAAAACAAATCCTCCTCCTGCTTGCCTTTGCTCACCAGTTGTTCCTACATCCTGGAATGCCTTCCTGTGATGACTGACCTGCTCTCCAATAACACACTTACTAGGTCAGAGCAAAACAAATAATTGTGAAGCCCCCACAGTATTGGGGAAGCCTGCAAGGAGAATTAATGGCCAGGGCACTGCTGGCTCCTGGCAACCACCGCAGCTGGCAAGGACGTCTGCCGCCAGAGGTAAGCGGTGTTTTTGTTCACGCTGTGAGCCTTTCTGGTGTATGTATTTATGCAGGGTTTGAGAGAATTTAGAAGTACTGCACGTCCTTTTCCCCTCCTCTACAAGTAGACTGGCAGGAAAATATATTTGTGAACCTAGCTTCTCGAGAGTAGAGACTCACAGGTTTTCTTTTTTTTTTTAAATGAAATTAAAATATATCTCTTGTGAAAATACAAGTTATTTTTACTAAAACCTAAAATAAAATATATGGTTCTATTATTGATAAATATTAGTAAAATATTAATTTGTATGAGGATGTAGGAAATTAGGGTATATTGATTCCATCGGGCTTGCAGCTTACAGTTCAGAAATAAAAATATGTAGTGTGCAAGGCGTTCATTTTCGGTTAGTTTAGAAAATCTCCCTATTTCAAAAAACAGTTAAAACCTCGTTCAACATTGCTCAATCAAAATTATAATGGCACCAAAGTTCCCATCATCTTTGTGGATTTGGGAGGCTAAGAATTGATCTTTCCCCTCTTGAAGACTCAGGAATTTTTTCCCCTTTTCACTATCAAAGAAAACATAGTGTATATGAGCCCCTCTCTTCTTGCTGTACCAATGGCAATGAATAGTGACGGAAATGGACTCACTATGTGGTTTTAGAAACAGTTATAAATTAGTTATTTGTCTTAAGGACTGCCTATCTATTTGAGACTGTGAGGGAGAGTTCTTTCAGGAGAGAAGAATCTTGTTGATTTTGAAGAACTAGGTCATGTAGGTTTGCCAAAATTAGTGAAGTATCCTAGTTATCAAATATATTTTTATTAGTTTCAGGTGCACAAGACAAAGTAATACTTAGACATTTATCATTTATATCCCTCACACTGTGTGAACCCTTCTCCCCCCATCCACTACCCCTCTGACATCGCACACAGCCATTACATTTCCACTGTCTCGATTCCTAATGCTGTACTCCACTTGTAAGTATATACATACACATATATACACATATCTATATATATAAAATTATAGTTGGCATTCATTATTGTTCAGCTTCAGGTGTAAAGTGCAGTGATCAGGCATCCACATCATCCCTGAGGTGGTCTCCCAAATGGGACACGTGTCCATTGGATATCCTACAAAATCTTTACAACATTATTGATTACGTTCCCCAAATCAATTTTCAAAACCCCGTGGCCATCTTGTGGTTACCTACTGTTTTCTAATCCCCTCACCTTCCCCCTTATCCCCCCCCCACCCATCTAGCAACCCTCAGTTTTTCCTCTTTGTCCCCAAAACTGTTTCTGATTAGTTCATTCACTTATTCTTTTCTTTAGATTCTGCATATAAGTGAGATCATATGGTATTTGTCTTTCTCTGTCTGACTTATTTCACTTAACATAATGTTCTCTAGGTCCATTCCTGTTGTTGCAAATGGTAAGATTTCTTTCTTCTTTATGGCTGCGCAATACTCCATTGTATAAATGTACCACAGTTTCTTAATCCAGTCGTCTACCGATGGGCATTTCAGATGTTTCCATGTCTTGGCTATTGTGCTTAGTGCTGCAATAAGCATAGGAGTGCATAAAGATTTTTGAATTGGAGTTTTGGATTTCTCCGGATAGATACCTAAGAGTGGAATTACTGGATCATAGGGTAGTTCCATTTTCAGATTTTTGAGATACCTCCATACTGTTTTCCATAGTGGCTGCACCAATCTGCAATCCCACCAACAGTGCACAAGCGTTCCCTTTTCTCCACATCCGCGCCAGCACTTGTTGTTTGTTGATTTATTGATGATAGCCATTTTGACTGGGGTGAGGTGGTATCTCATTGTGGTTTTTATTTGCATTTCTCTGATGGTTAGTGAGGTTGAGCATTTCTTCATATGTCTGTTTGCCATCTGTATGCCCTTTTTAGAAAAATATCTCTTCAAGTCCTCTGCCCATTTTTTAATTGGGTAGTTTGTTTTTTTGGAGTTGAGTTGAGTGTGTTTTTTATAAATTTGCGACTTTAACCCCTTATCAGATATATCATTGGCAAATACCTTTTCCCATTCATTGGGATCCCTTTTTGTTTTATTGATGGTTTCCTTTGCTGTGAAAACACTCTATAGTTTGATGTAATCCCACATGTTTATTTTTTCTCTTCCCTCTCATGAGGGGATATGTCCACAGGTTTTCTTTAATGAAGTGATCACTTCAATAGGGCCTGGAGGAAATGTGCGTGGGAAACCAGTTTGGCGAAAGTACTCACATGTGTACTCACCTGTGTGTTCAGATAAGAGAAGACACCAGAGCTGGACCATGGACCCCAGATCCAGACCTCTAAATGGACCATTGTCCCACATAGCCAGACACCAGGGCCTGACTAGGACACCTTACCAGGGACCCTGGACCCTAATCTCCAACCCTGACCCTCCCTTCCCGCCTTCCCTTCCAGAGATGGTCATTTTTTGTGTCTCTATGTCTCTTGTGTCGTTGGTCCTGACAAGGAAACAGTGACAGAAAGCCACAGTGACAGAAAGCCTTTGTCTTCCTTGGTCAAGCTGTCAAAAGGCTTTTTGGTTTGAGTAGCTATTAAAATCCTACCATCAGTGGCCAGAGTATGGATCCTTTGAATTGGAAAAACTTCTAAATTGGAAAATGTGTTAGAGAACTCTCATAACAAAGCTGTTTTTTTGGACCCTAGAGATAGACCACATGTTTAATACTAACGGATACAAGGAAATTTAACTATTCTTAAGATTTTGAATTAGTTCTTCAGCTTCTTGGGTCTTAATAGATGCTAATGTCAACATTAGATTTAAAATACGCAGAAGAGAAAATCAAGAGATGTGTAAGTGTTAAAAATCTTTACGGAGATTTAAGATTTTGAGAACTGGTATGTTGAAACTGGCTTGAAAGGATTTAATAACCAATCAGAAACCTGAGAAAAATGGAAGCTGATTTTTCAGTCCGATAGACGTGAGAAAGTCTCAGCATCACCCTGGACCCTCTGCTGAGTAGATCTGAAATGGAAACAGAGCCCACAACTGTCCCAGGCCCGCTGAGGTAAATAAAATAAAAATTTCAAAGGGGCAGTTTTAACAATACAAGCCTCCCCTTTCCAGCCTGGCTCCCCTTTCCCAGCCTCCTTAAAGACTATGAAGCACAAATAAAACCCTGAGCACAATCCCCTTAGCAGTAGACAGGAAGACTCCATGCAGGAGCCTCACAACACTTTACCTGCCATGTGTGTTTAGCTTTTCCTGAATTACCTGTAAATCTCCCATTTTTACGTCTAAAGCCTAAGAGCCAACTGCCACCTTTGTCTAAAATGTCATATTTACCTGATTTCTCCTCACTGTCTTTGGAATTTTTGTGTGTGTGTGTGAATTCTAGGTGCTCATAGATTACAATTCCTGGTCTCTGTCAGCAGTTGGACAGAAGATAGCGGGGGTGCGAGGCCTTTGTCTGCTTTCTGAATTTAGGTAGGCAGAAAAAGTATCTGTGCAGCTACTTCCTGCACCTAGAGACTCGAGGGTTTTCTGTATTCTTTCCTCCCTGAGATGTTCTTTATTCTTTCCTCCCAGAGATGTTCTTTGTTTCTTGTGTCTGTGTCTTGCGTATCCTTTGCCCTAAGAAGGAACTACCATGGGGACAGAACACAGGCACAGGCTCCAGTAAGACTGTCATTGGAGCCGGCCCCACTGGCTGGGGAGTTAAGTGTTTCTCTCCAGACCCGTGTCTGCAGAGACAAACTTTGCTGTGGGTCCCTCTCTAAAAGTCTCTTTAGGTTTTTCTTTCCTTCTTGTTCTGAGTCCTGGGAGCTTGGCTTTGTGACCAAGGAAGCTAATCCTCTTTGGTCCCCACCTTCGGCCAGGTGCACTTACTCCATTGCACCTGGTGGCCAGTGAGATAAGCTGGGGTTCCCAGTGCACCTCTGCCTGGCTGTGCCAGCTCCCAGGGGACTGTGTTCTGAGGGGCCTCTGCCCATAAGGGGCATCTGTCCCCCCCAGCCTTCCTTACCCTTTAGTGCTGGTCAGATCCCGGTCTAGTAGCACCTGCTCGGGGCCACAGATTAGTGGGTTTGGGGCTGGAGGTGCCTCACATTTTGTGGGAGACCTGAGACACTCTGTCCACCCCACCATCCCTACTGCCTATGTGATGAAGGTCTGTGCTTTCTCTGACTGTCTTTGGGGGTGATCCTTTGGCTCTGGGAGGGCTGCTTCCTCCGCACTCGGTGTGGAGGGGCCTCTGGCTTCCTGGCCTGAGCTGTAAAGAGGCTGCTTGGTGTCTCACTATTTAGACCTCACTGTCCACATCAAGACGATGGGTCCTTGGAATGGGGAAAACTTATAAATTTACATTGTGTTATAGAACTCTTGTGACAACCAGCTGTTTTCTTGGTAAAACATCGTGTGTTTTCTCTATAGTTGTTACTAACTCTGTTAATTTGTGATCTCTGTGTGAAACCAGTTTGTGTTTGTGTGTGGTAAGACGTTTTGTAGCTCCGTACGGTGTTACCAGTTTGTGATATTTGATTGGCTTGAACAAGTTAAATGATTATATAAAGTAAGAAATAAAATACAAACAAACAGAAATACTTTATGATCTGGTGAAATAGTTGATGTTAAAGCTGGTTTTAGTTTGGTTTGATTACACAGTCATGCGTTTGAAAATTATCAGCACAAAATACAATTTTTTCTAACTGGGTTTATAAAAATTAGTTATCTGTTAAAAATATGTCAAGAAAATAGCTTTGGTCATTACTGACTTTGAAATCTCAAAGTTTTAACTACTATATCAAATAGGTACAATTAAAATAAAAGGTAAACTTTTAGGTGATAATTACATTGTATATATACATGGAAAAGATTTTCCAGGTGTCTTTGGTAATTGGAAATGATAAAGTTTTATCCTATAAATTAAATGATGCATCATTATTGAATGTCTAGAGCATTTCCAAGTAGCAGAATAATGACACACTAAGTACTGAACATTGATTTATCAACTTTTTTGCTATTTATTGTAGATGAACTAAATATTTTTGGGTGTATTAGTAAACATGTCTTCTGCCACGTTAGAACTTTTGTGCTAAGAGGAAACATATTTCTAGAAGTTATGAAATATGTTCATAATTGCATCAAGCTAAAGAATCCTGGTGTAGCTGCAGGATTGGTCACTTAGTTTCCACTGCTGATTAAGATGGACGTTTGAATTGTTTAAGTCTCTGCTATTGTGAAGAGCGCTTCTGTGGATTCATGTATCCACCTTTAACAACTGTTTTCAATTTTGGGGGTATATTTCTAGAAGTGGGTCTGTTGAGCCACATGGGCATTTTTTTGTGGGGTGGAAATTTCCAAGTGTTGTATGCAGAAGCCACACCATTGTAATTTTTCACGTTCAATGTTTAAGGGTTCTAATTTTTCTACAATGTTGCTGCTGTTTGTTAGTTTTAGTTTCTGGATTATAGCCCTTCTGGTACTGTGTGAGGGGGTATCACATGTGGTTGTCATTTGCATTTGCATCGGGACTGAGGATGTGGAACATCTTACTGTGCTTGTTGACTATTTGCAGGTCTCATCTGGACAAGGTTCTATTCAATTCTATTTTAAAATGTTAGTCATTTTCTTTTTTTGTTCTTGAGTTGTAAAAGTTCTTTGTCTCCTGGATAGCAGACTATTATCAGATATATAATGTGTACCTATTTGGTTCCATTTTATGGCGTGTCTTTTCGCTCTCTGGATTGCTTATTTTGATGCATGTATGTTTTTAATTTTGAGGAAGTCTAATTTATCTTTTTTTTGTTGTATGTGCTGTCATATCTAAGAAACCATCGCTAATCCAAGATCATGACAATGTATCTCCACGTTTTGTTTGAGAGTTTATACTTTTACTGCCTGTATTTAAGCCCCTCATGTATTTTAAGTTTTGTGTGTGGTGTGAGGAGGGGTCCAATTTCATTTCTCTTCATTTGGATGGTCATTTGCCCAGTACCATTTGTTGGAAAACCCTTCTTTCCCCAATGTCAGGGTGTCTGCCCTTTGTGGGTCTGGACATGGCCCTGCGACCACCCCCCTGCATGGGAGCGGTACAACTGCGGCTGAGTTTCTATTTGACGCCAACAACATGGTAGGATATAACATGCGTGCATACATCCACCTGAAACCTTGACTCCGACGCCGAAATGTGGGCTCACTTTGCCTGTAACTACTCATCCTGTACTCATGAAATACCTAAATAATGTGGTGGAACAACTGAAAATTTCATTATAGAAGAGTTCAGTTCAGAAACTGGTGGCAGTCCTCTCAAATATTGAAAGGGGTGAAGTCATTAAAAGATAATTGATATTGATTGTGACAAGACTGCCAAAAATGAAAGTACACTCAGAGAAAAGGCTCAGAAAGCTCTCCAAAATGAAACTCTTTCTGTGTTCAGACAGGTCACAGCTACAATGACATTCCTGCCACTATTGGAAGTTTCTTGTTCATTTGATCTACTGATTTATACAAATATTAGGTTGTGCCTGAAAAATGGGAAGAGTCAGGACTATAGTTGATCACCAATTGTGAGCACGTCTGCCTTCCTGCCTCACTGCCATCATCCAGAGTAAATCGCATGGTGGCCTACAGACTCCCTGGTAATGCCTGAAGATGAGAACACTAACGTAAATCCTCAGATGTGCTTCTCCTGAAACCAAGTCAACTGTAGTTCATATATTTTATAGCTTAACTTTTAGATGGCGGAAAACTTAACGTACTTTACAGGACCGTGCATGATTGTCCCATTTTGGGGGTATGTGTTTGACTTTCCAGGGTGTTGCCACAATATTTTGCACACTTTTGCACACTTTTTTTTTACACAAAAAGCAGATTACTTTGGCCTTGTAATGTTAATTCCTTGAAGGTGGTAACTGTAGATAGGAAAAGTTTTCGTATGAAACAAAATGCTATCCCAAGTCACACCTTTTGATCAAGTGACTTTACTCAGAATACAGGTTGGGAAGTATTTAAAGATGAAACACAGTAAATGAAGTCTGAATACTCAGAATCTTGGTTTAGGTCCTAAAGTATCTGATAATACATAGATAATAAAATATTGCTATTAAGTCTTTTTGCCATTTATTTCATTTGTATAGTAACCATACTGAAAACAAAATCTCCAATTATTGGATTGTAATTTATACAAATTACACTTACAAAACTAATATTTCTAGTGTTTAAATCCGGTCATAGAGCACTGTAGTCGCACAACAGCCTAGCCAAATGTCCCTTCATGTCTTTCCTTAAGGAAAGAAGAGTTTGTGAGATTATGCCTTTCTGGGACTCTGTTCCATCCTTGTGTTTACACCTTATGTCTCTGTCTGGTCCCCAAAAGATGGTTTGGAGCCAAAGACGAGTAAGATATTTCACGGGAGACACAACCTAAGCCAGGCGGAACTGAGTGGGGACCCCAAACTAGCTGCCTTGGACAGCAGCCTGGGAAAGTCTGTTGCCAGCTCTGGCTTTCCCCTTGCACGTTTCCACTTCTCTCAGCAGAGTTGTTACAATGTGAAAGACATGATCCTGAAAAGATACATACTTTAGGTACAAAACATCCTGGGATCTTGTGCTTCAGCTGCTTACAGACAAAGGGTGATTGGAATAAACATTTTCTGTTATGAAGTCTGAGCCTCACAGATTGTGTAAGAAACAATGTTGCTTTCTTGTACTTGCTTTCTTGTACTTGCTTTCTTGTAGCTGTAGACCTATCAATAAAACCTCCTGCCAGCTTTATTCTGGGCTCCAGTCCTCTGAGACTGAGAGACCCCTGGCCTTCGGAGAGATTTAACTGCATTAAGTCTCTGTTTGTTTCTTGCTTAAAAACTTAACCCAAACCGCCCCTTCTCGCACCCTCACTGCCCTTGTTGCGCGGGACCTGACAGAGCACTTTTAAAAATGTCTTTCTGAGGGTGGCCTGTTAGCTCACTTGGTTAGAGCATGGTGCTGCTAACACCGAGGTTGCCGGTTCAATCCCCACATGGGCCACTGTGAGCTGCGCCCTCCTTACCAAAAAAAAAAAAAAAAAAAGGAACACAAAAAATAGAAAAAAAGCGTATTTCTGTGTTTCATAAATTAAAGCTGTAAATGACAATGATAAATTTAATGTGTATGTTCAAAAATAATCCACTGATTTAGCCCGACGGGTTTATTTCTGGGTCCTCAATACAATTCCATTGATCTCTGTGTATATCTCTACGCCAGTGTCACCATGTTTTCCTTACTGTGGCTCTGTACTAATTACGAATTACGTTTGGGAAGGGTGAGCCTCCAACCTGATTTTGTTTTTGAAGATCCTTATGGCTCTTTTCTTCCCTGGAAATTTGCTGTGAATATTAGGATCAGCTTGCACGTTTTTCCACAAAGGCCTTGGGGCCTTTTCACAGGAATGACACTGAATCCTTACATCGCATCTGTTCTGTTGCCATCCTAACAATTTCCATCACCATGAGACGGCCTCACGTTTATGTAGGTAGTTTCCTTTAATTTCTTTCAGCAAACAAAGACATTATGTTTTGTAATTTTCAGTGTAGAAGCCTTGCACTATTCCTAAGTATTTTATCAACGTTGATGTTATTTAAAATGGAATTGTGTTCTTAAATTCTTTTTTAGATTACTCCTTGCTAGCGTATACAAATAAAACAGATTCCTCTGTATTGATATTTTGTCATTTAACGTTGAATTACTTTACAGTAATAATAATTTTTTTGTTGATTCTTTTGGAAGTTATGTATTTAAGATGCGACTTGTCATCTGTGAATAGACAGTTTCAGTTCTTCCTTTCACATAAAGCACATTACTACAACTTTATAAGGGATATAGATCTGTATCTTCTGTTTTTGTGACCTACTTCTGATTTGACTGGTTAGGGGCTATTAGTGTCCCAACAGGGCTAGGGTTGGGGCTGAGGGGCAGTGTGGTGCTGAGTCAGGGGTTAAAGTGAAGATTGTGGGTTACAGTTTGGTTATGGTTTATGTGTATTGTTTATGGCTACATGTATGTTACATGGTTTATGAGATTGATTATGGATTACATGGATGGTTTATGGCTATGTGTTTTTGGTTATAGTTTATAGTCACGGTTTATGGATATGGTTCATAGTTTGTGGTTTCTGGAGATAGTTTAGTATTACGTTGAGGGTTTAGGTTACGGTTTATGCTGTTGGTTATGGTTTATGGTTGTAAGGTTTTACGTTTATGTTAAGGTTTAGATTTAGGCTTAGGGCTAAGGGTTTAGTGTTTAGGTTTTACAGGTTAGGTGTTTGGTTTGGGGTTAGGGTTAGGGCTCAGTGATGTGCAATCTGTTGCTTTCCTGACCCAGCATCTGTTCTCTGGCCCCAGTCCAGCACCTCAGCTTCCAGGGAACTCAGTGGCTTCCAGTCCTACCTGACATATCAAAATCAAGACTTCCTGGGTGCAGGATATGAGGACACTGGGTAGGGATCGATCTCAGGGGAACTTCCAAACTGCTTTGTCCCCTTTCCTTCCCTGTCCCAGGAGAGGGAACTCCAGAGCAATGTGACGAGAATAAGTGGGAAGATGAGGTCCTGGATGCATCATTGCTTAGCATTTTCCTTATTTTAGGGTCCATTTTGTTCATGGAAATCACCCATTTCGACGCAATAGGTGTATCTTAACTTTAGTTTTACTTTCTCCTCTCTTTCCAGAATTGTTACAATCAACGTACACATGTTGATGCATGACTGTTCACTGAAGTCTGTATTTTATTCAGATTCCTGCTTTCAGGCCCAGTCTCAGTGCTGACACCTCTGTCTGTCAAAGCCCGCACCAGACAGGTTAATGGTGACAGCTGGGGGTACCTGGTGAGTGAACTGGGGTGTTATGATAGGAAATGAGACCAGGAGAAGAACATGAGGCCTGATAAAGTCGCAACACTGTGCTGATGACAGAGACTTTCCTCTCCAGCCCCAGTGAAGCTGCTGGTGGTTGTAGGCACAGGAAGTGACGGGGTTAGACCCCACCTTAGTTAGAAAGATGGAGCTGGTCCCAGTGTGCAGGTTGCCCTGGACGAGGGAAGGACGGCAGCAGGGAGACCCGTGAGAAGAGCGGTGAGAGGCGCTCTGGCCTGAGCTGAGACAAGGGCCTTGAATTTGGAGATGAGCAGGGTTTGAAGACCAGGGAGGGGCTGTGGTGAGCGCTGCCCTGTGGACGAAGCTGGCACAGATGCCAGAGTCAGCACTCAGGGGACTGGCTGTGTGGACACCAACAGGAGAGCGCATTGTGCCACCAGGAGACTATTTGCTAATAGTCCTTCTATTTGCTCATAGATCCTTCCAGCCCATGGAGGTAGAGAAAGGACTGAGAAGGGAAGAGGGAGGGGGAGTGAGGGCCCATCTCCTGTGGGGCAGGAGCTGACCTGCATCACCTCACTGATCTCACAGCCACCCTGAGAGGGAGCCGTTATCCCCACCTGACAGGTGAGGAGACTGACTTCCCATGTCTTTGTCTGAAGTCACACAGCTAGTGCTTGGAGGAGACAGAAGCCAGCTCTGCGCCTGTCTGAGGCTCACGCACCCCTCCATAGGGAAGGTGTCACCCCAGACTCCATTCTGAGCAGCCAGGAAGCTCTTGTAAGTTGTGACCTCAGAGGAAGGGAAGATGGGGAGATGCTCCCTCATGTCAGATCCCTCCTTCCAGACAACCTCACAGCTAATAGCTCACCAATGGTCGACTACCTCCTAGCCATCAGCCTCATTCCGCAGATCCATGGGGAGTATGCACACTGCATTTTTCCCCTCGGTTTTTCTCACATTCACTAAGCTCCAGGAAACTTGGTCCATCTCAAACACCTGAACCTGTCAGACGTGGACAAACTGGGAAAGAGCCTTGCCACCATCTTCTCACCACATCCACAGCAGCAATTGCTGGATCACCCCTCCTGCTTTCATTTGTCTCAGCTGCAAAAACAGCTGAACCCCCTGTCCTGCCACTCCACCCAGGCTCCGTGATATGGCACCTGATTTCCACTCCACCTTGTTTTGGCTTTGTAACATCCTGCAGGAAAAACTCAGAGACTAACGAACTGTGATCCCTACCCTCTCCTCTTTTCCTCATTGCGTGAACCACACAACTCCAACCTCACTCCAGCCCCTTCTCTCTCCCTCCAAATCCTCTCCGTTATCTCTACCTTTCTCCTTATCTCTACTTGTCCATTTTAGAGCTCCTTTTCTTTGATTCCATCACCTGATTTTCAACCCAAGAAGACTTGAGTCCCATTATTGTCTTTATTATATGACTCTTCCCTCTCATAACACTTTGCCTACCATTACCCCTTATCTCTACCCGGCTCACAAGCTAATTCTTCATCTTCCACATATGCTTGCCTGCTCACCAATTGTACAGGGACTTACATCCTAGGTTTCCTTTCTCCAGATATTGAGATCACCGCCAATAGTCAGTTTCTACCTCTCCCCACATATACTCTCATGCACCAAAGATGCTCACCAATTGTACAGGGACTTACATCCTAGGTTTCCTTTCTCCAGATATTGAGATCACCGCCAATAGTCAGTTTCTACCTCTCCCCACATATACTCTCATGCACCAAAGATGGTCGTTCTCCTTATCCACTTTTAGTGTCACTGAACATCTCTGTGGGAGTAACGAAAGGAACGGCAGGGCTAGGAGTCTCCTTACATGAATTTCAAACCCTGCCACAGGATCTCAGCCAGGCCCAGAATCACAGACACCACCTCAGGAACCAAGTGGCGATCCGAGTTTACAGCTAAGAGTGGCTCTTGATTTGTTCTCCTCATAGGGCCTTTAACTATTATCTTTTATGGTCCTAGCCTTTGGTCTTTGCCTCTTCCACCTTTTCACCCAATTCCTGCAGAGCCTACTCCAGGTGTGCACAAATGGAGCTGTCCATAAAATGCTTCACCTACAACAACATTACCAGCCCCTTCCACAATGTCTCTCTCCTCTCTCCACCTTCATTCAGCCTGAAGAAACTACAGAATAGAGACACGGTGGCCTTTCTACATTTTAATAACAAACAAGTGTGGAAGGGTAGGTCTCTGAATGTTAGAGACCTTCATTTAATGTTAGGTCTCAGAGACCTTGACTTACAGACAGAGCCATGTTGGCTGACCTACACAAACAGAGCCATGCTTGTAACAACAAAAAATACCACAAAAGAGCTACTAGCTTGCTGCCATTCAACATTTCATGTTCAAACAATGCTATCCTGTCTGCACAGCCCCTATAGAAACCTCCTCATCCCCTCTTCAGGACTGGAAGTCTCCTTTAGACATGCAGTCCGGATTGTAGCCATCTTTTGCACAGCCAATATACTGTTGCTCTCTTACAATAAAGCTTTCTTAAGTTGCCTGACTGTGTGCATTCCATTTCCAGCCAACCTATCAAAGAATACAAGTGATTCTCAAGTGACTTTTATATAAATCATGTTGTCATAACATTGGTTTGGAAAGTTTGGTTGAAATATGCTCTAGATTTGAGAGCTGAGGATTTTTCAATGTAAAGGAATATGCCCCGCAATGTTTGCCTTCAACTTAGAAAAGCAGTCTTTTCTTATATAAGAGCTTATGAAATGAGCTATTTCACTGTCTGCCTCTATTGCTAAAAATCTTTCTTGGTGATTTAGCATTACATTTGGTAACCTATAATATGGAATGCATATGATTCTTTCCTATCTATATCTACGTATCTATGTACGTATGTATCTATCTATGTGTGTGTATCTGACATTTAAATAGATACCCACACATGCATGTGTATATACTCATAAACACACAAAAGAATGTAAAGAAAAACATATTCACACTTATTTGTCTTACCCATCATTTTATGGTTCTAACAGATTACTTGCTATATATTGCAAACAAAATATCTCCAAATATGTGGTAAAAGATCATAGGTTTACAGTAAAGAACTAACTATACGTGTCTGTGTCAATCTTGCCCTTCCTGTACAAGTCCAACACATGCCCTCCATCAGTTTTTCTTTTTGAGTTCTTTGGGTGATTAATGTTTATTCTCCAAAGACTGCTTCTGGATCTAAACGTTCTTCTGCAATTGATGTTATCGTCTAACTATTGCCTTCCTCATATGATAGATGAGGATGATCTCCCTTACATCCCCTATCTACTCTTTTTGGTAACTTATTGAATCACTATTCTGATTTGTCAACTATGCAAATTCAAACAAGATACGTACACCTGCATTTCCTATCCCACAAACCAGAGCCAAAATCTCTTGACTTCACATTTCGTTACGATGAGGACATCTGTAAGGCTCAGGAGGAGGCTGACGGTTGGTAAGTACATGAGTTCTCTCCCTACCCAAGAAGGGTGCTAGAATTCCATTCCCTACTCTGTAGGTCCATTGCTGTGACTCCTCTGCCCCACAAAAAGGAAGTTCTGTCATGAAATTTAAATGAATTATCTGTCTTTCATGAATTTATTACATCTGGAATATTTTTCTAAGCTCTCAATAATTATATATTCTATTGAATCTGATTTTTATCTCTGGACCACATTTTCCAAAAATCTGATCTTCTCCTGGTTTTCTTGGTACTTCTACTAACTCATTTCAGTATTTCCTGGATTCCTTAGTGTCCTCAAATTCATACATTTTGACATACATTTATACATGTAAATAGCTTCTAATATTTTAATATTTTAGATTTAGAGAAGAGCTACAAAAATAGTACACAGTGCCCTTATTTCCATTAGCTAGAATTTCCTAATGTTAGCATGATCAAAATTAAGAAGTAAACATTTTACCAGAGGGTAAGGGGGGAGGGGAGTGGTAGATAAGGGTAAAGGATCAAATATATGGTGATGGAAGGTGAACACACAATGGAATTTATAGATGATGTAATACAGAATTGTACACCTGAAATCCATGTAACTTTACTAACAATTGTCACCCAAACAAACTTCAATTAAAAAAAAGAAATAAACATTGGTACAATACTGTTTTCTAAACTCGAGACTTTATTTGGATTTCACCAGTTTCCCCTAAAGTGTTGTCTTTCTGTTTCAAGATCCAGTCCAATCCAATCTTTGATTGCCATAGTTCTCCTCTAATCTGTAATAGTTCCTCAGATTTTCCTTGACTTTCATGACTTTGACACATGTTAAGCGTAATTCTCAGCTATTTTATAGGAAGCTCCTCAATTTTGATTTTGTCTGATATATCCTTATAAGTACAATACAGTTATGGGTTTTTGAGATGACTATCAGAGAGGTGACACGCCCTTCTCACTGCACAATTTCAGGGAGGGCATGATGTAAATCTGTATTATTACTGGTTATGTTAAACTTGGTCATTTTATTAACGTAATGTCTACCATGTTTTTTCATTGAGAAGTTCCTTTTTCCCCCTTGATAAATAATATTTAATGGAGATACTTTAAGACTGAAAGATACTATTTTTCCTTAAATTTTTGACCTGCTGATTTTTTTGTTAAATCTTATCCAGATATCATATCCTTCAAGGCAGCATGCTGATCCTCTTAGTAATTCAAGTACTTCCCTGCCCCTCAACTAAGGATAGATTGTCTTGTTCTCTTCTCCAGCTGCAATCTCTTTTCACTAGTATTCTAAGAGCAAAGTGTTTGGTTCCCCTGCCCCACAGATCAAGGCTCCTATTCAAAAGAGGAGGTAGAGAGAAAGTGTTCCAGTGGAGTTCAATGCTCCTTCTACAGCGGCGCTCTTCCCCATCAAGTTTTTCACCAGGAGAAGCATTTCTTAGGATTCTCCAGCTCTTGTGTGAGTGCCTCCCAGGGTTCATGGAGAAAAAACCATGCGAAAGGATGCAGATTTCATTTCCCTGTGATTTGTTCCCAAGTTCTGATATCTCTCTCATTATTTTCAGGCTCACTCATATTCTTTCACTTATATTCAAATATCTGATTGTACACATTTAAGAACAAAAAAACAAAAATATTTATTGCAAGCTCTATCTGTGGAGAAGGGGCTTGTGCATGACAGGCCCCACCTCAGAACGAGCATTTAAGACAAAAGACAAAAATTCCTTCAGACCCTTTTTTCCTTTACTTTGCCTTCCACAATATCAGAAATTAAGTTTTTACACTATAAGTTTTGCTCTATTCCACTCCTACTAAAAAATCTTTTCATAGCCCTCTGTTGGTGAGGCGAGGCGAGGCGAGGCAAAAAAGCCATGACGTGACATCTCACTGTGATTTTCATTTTCATTTCTGTGATAATTAGTGATGTTGAGTATTTTTTCATATGTCTATTAGCCATCTGTATGTCCTTTTTGGAGAAATGTCTATTCAGGTCCTCCGCCCGTTTTTTAATTGGATTGTTTGTTTTTTTGTTGTTGAGTTGTATGAGTTCCTTACATATTTTGGGTATTAGTCCCTTATCAGAGGTGTTGTTTGCAAAAGTCTTCTCCCATTTGGTTGGTTGCCTCTTTATTTTGCCAATGGTTTCTTTTGCTGTGCAGAGGCTCTTTAGTTTGGCATAGTCCCATTCATTTATTTTAGCTTTTACTTCCCTTGCCTTTGGAGTCAAATTCATAAAATGCTCTTTGAACCCAAGGCCCATAAGTTTAGTACCTATGTTTTCTTCTATGCAGTTCATTGTGTCAGGTCTTATGCTTAAGTCTTTGATCCATTTTGAATTAATGTTGGTACATGGTGACAGATAGCAGTCCAGTTTCATACTTTTGCACGTGGCTATCCAGTTCTCCCAGCACCATTTATTGAAGAGGCTTTCTTTCCTCCATTGTATGTTTTTAGCTTCTTTGTCAAAAATTACCTGTCCATATTTATGTGGTTTTATTTCTGGGTTCTCAATTCTATTCCATTGGTCTATGTGTCTGTTTTTCTGCCAATGCCATGCTGTTTTGATTATTGTAGCCCTGTAGTACAAGCTAAAGTCAGGGAGTGCGATACCTCCAGTATTGTTCTATTTTCTTAAGATTGCTTTGGCTATTCGTGGTATTTTGGGGATCCAAACAAATCTGATGATTTTTTGTTCTATTTCTTAGAAAATGCCATTGGGATTTTGATGGGGATTGCATTAAATCTGTATATTGCTTTAGGTAATATGGTCATTTTAACTATGTTGATTCTTCCAATCCATGAGCACGAAATGTCTTTCCATTTCTTTGTGTCTTCTTCAATTTCTTTCATAAATGTCTTATAATTTTCAGCATATAAATCCTTCACATCCTTGGTTAAGTTTATTCCTAGGTATTTTATTCCTTTTGCTGCAATTGCAAACGGAATTGTTTTTGTATTTCTTTTTCTGAGATTTCATTGTTAGTATATAGGAATGCAATGGACTTTTGTCCATTGTTTGTAGCCAGCAACTTTACTGTGTTCGTTGATTGTTTCTAATGGCTTTTTGGTGGAGTCTTTAGGGTTTTCTATATATAGCATCATGTCATCTGCAAAGAGTGACAATTTAACTTCTTCATTCCCAATTTGGATGCCTTTTATTTCTTTCTCTTGCCTGATGGCTCTGGCAAGGACTTCCAACACTATGTTGAAAAGCAGAGGTGATAGGGGACAACCTTGTCGTGTTCCTGAACGTAGAGCATAGGGCTTCAGTTTTTCACCATGAATTATGAGATTAGCTGAGGGCTTGTCATATATGGCCTTTATTACGTTACGGTATTTTCCTTCTATACCTATTTTATTAAGTGTTTTAATCATAAATGGATGTTGTATCTTGTCAAATGCTTTTTCTGCATCAATTGATATAATCGTATGATTTGTGTCCATTATTTTGTTTATGTGATGTATCACGTTGATGGATTTGCAGATGTTGAACCATCCTTGTGCCCCGGGGATGAACCCCACTTGGTCGTGATGAATAATCTTTTAAATGCATTGTTGTATTCAACTTGTTAGAATTTTGGTTAGGATTTTTGCATCAGTATTCATCAGAGATATTGGTCTGTAGTTTTCTTTCTTTGTGCTGTCCTTCCAGGTTTTGGCATCAGGGTAATGTTGGCCTCATAAAATGAGATAGGGAGTACTGTCTCTTCTTCAATCTTTTGGAAGAGTTTGAGTAGGATTGGTATTAGATCCTGTTTGAAGGTTTGGTAGTATTCACTAGTGAAGCCATCTGGTCCCGGAAGGTTTTAGATGACTGATTCAATTTCGTTACTGGTGATCGGTCTGTTTAGATTTTCCAGTTCTTCATGGTTCAGCCTTGGAAGGCTATATTTTTCTAAGAACTTGTCCATTTCTTCTAGGTTATTGAATTTGGTGGCATATAGTCCTTCATAGTATTCTTGGATGATGCTTTGTATTTCTGTGGTGTCCATGATAACTTCTCCTATTTCATTTTTTTTTTTTTTAAAAAGACCAATTTTTTAAAAAAATATTTTATTGGGGAAGGGGAACAGGACTTGATTGGGGAACAGTGTGTACTTGCAGGACTTTTTTCCAAGTCGAGTTGTTGTCCTTTCAATCTTTATTTGTGGAGGGTGCCATTCAGCTTCAAGTTGTTTTCCTTTCAGTCTTAGTTGTGGAGGGCGCAGCTCAGCTCCAGGTCCAGTTGCTGTTGCTAGTTGCAGGGGGCACAGCCCACCATCCCTTCCGGGAATCCAACCGGCAACCTTGTGGTTGAGAGGACATGCTCCAGCCAACTGAGCCATCTGGGAGCTCAGCGGCAGCTCAGCTCAAGGTGCCGTGTTCAGTCTTAGTTGCAGGGGGCAGAGCACGGGACTCCTCTGCCCGGGACTCGAGGAATTGAACTGGCAATCTTGTGGTTGAGAGCCCACTGGCCCATGTGGGAATAGAACCCGCAGCCTTTGGAGTTAGGAGCACGGAGCTCTAACCGCCTGAGCCACTGGGCCGCCCCTCCCCCCCTATTTCATTTCTGATTTTGTTAATTAGTGTCTTCTCTCTTTGTATCTCAGTGAGTCTAGTCAAGGGTTTGTCGATTTTGTTAATCTTTTCAAAGATACAGCGCTTTGTCACATTAATTTTTTCTATTGTCTTTTTGTTCTCTATTTCATTTTGTTTTGCTCTGATTTTTCTTATTTCCTTTCTTCTGCTAACCTTGGGTTTCACTTGTTCTCCTTTTTCTAGTTCTTTAAGTTGTAACATGAAGTTATCTATTTGTGATTTTTCTTGTTTCTTGAGATAGGCCTGTAATGACATAAATTTCCCTCTTAAAACTGTTTTCGCTGCATCCCAAAAATTTTGGAAGGATGTATTTTCATTGTCATTTGTTTCTATGTATCTTTTGATCTCTCCTCTAATTTCTTTTTGACCCAGTCGTTCTTTAAAAGTATGTTGTAAATGAGAAACAAAAACTCATAGACACAGACAGTAATTTAGTGGTTACCAGAGGGTAAGGGGGTGGGGGGTGGGTGATGAGGGTAAGGGGGATCAAATATATGGTGATGGTAAGAGAACTGACTCTGGGTGGTGAACACACAATGGGATTTATAGACGATATAATACAGAATTGTACACCTGAAATCTATGTAAATTTACTAACAATTGTCACCCCAATAAATCTAATTAATAATAAAAAAGTATGTTGTTTAATCTCCATGTGTTTGTGTTTTTTCCTCCTTTCTTTTCCCAGTTGATATCTAATTTCAAAGCCTAGTGATCAGAGAATATGCTTGGTATGATTTCTATCTTCTTACATTTGCTGAGGCTGATTTTATGTCCCAATATATGGTCTATCCTTGAGAATGTTCCATGTACACTCGAAAAGAATGTATAGTCTGATGTTTTAGGATGAAGTGCTCTATACATGTCAATGATGTCCATTTCATCTAATGTGTCACTTAGGGCTGCTAGTGGCATCCTGAGGAGGCGGGGAGCAGGCGGGAGGAGGGGCGCTGGCGGAGCCTGCCAGCGGGGAGATACTCCTGACCTCACTGGCCCAGCAGCCTGGCGCGCGCTCACCAGGCAGGCCGGGCGGCGGCTCTTGGGGGACCGAGGGCGGGCCGCGGGTCCCAGACGGAGAGGGAGAGGGAGAGGGAGGGGGGGACAGGGACAGGGTGTGTGTGAGTGTGAGAGAGAGGGGGGGGGTTCTATCTGGTCGAAACGCGAGGAGGTTGTGACCAAGGGCTGGCGTTGGCGGCGGGGGAGGGTCTAGGAGGGAGAAGGGGTGCGCGCGAGTCCAAGGGGGGGAATCGCTAAACAGCCGACCTCCGACCTCCCAGTCTTATTAGAGGTGGCACGCCAGACACCAGCCGGAACGATGAGCATCCCGGGGAGGTCCGGCTTTGATGGTTGGAGTCATTTCCCCACCCACGCCCGCCCACCCCGGCGCCCCACCACCAGGGTTACGGCCCAACAAGCACACCCCTGCAGGAACGCTCTGCTCCAAGTGTGGGTTTTTAGCGTTCAGATTCCGGGGAAGGAAGGAAGGACCTGTCTTCCCTCTGCCCGCCCGCTTCTTCCTACCGGTCTCACCCTAGGTACCCACTGGGTACCAACAAGCCATTTCACGTGCCGCCTCCTCACCGTGAAAAAGAGGCAGGATGGCGGACAGCCATGAAGGAACCCCATAAATGGCAGCTCTGTATGAAGGGGTGGGGGCGGGGTGGAGGGGAGGAGAGGGGAGAAGCCCTGGCACGGAGCAAACCGTGACTCCCAGTGAGTGGGGAATCCCGGGGTCGTTTTAAAAACCTAACTGGACGCACAGAGGAAAGGCCGTCTGAGGACACTCGGAGAACACGGTTATCTGTAAGCCAAGGACAGAGCCCTCAGCAGAAACCAACAATGCCAAAACCTAGCACTCGAACTTTTAGCTTGCAGTAGTGTGAGGCTACACATTTCTGTCCTTTAAACCACTTGGTCTATGGTATTTGTGATGACGGCCCGAACCAACTAATACAAGGCAGAAGGGGTGGAACGTGGTGCCCAAAATGTGCCTGTCACGTCTCCAATGGTAGAGGGTAAAACTGCACTGTCCCCTGTGCTGTACTGTGGTGTGCTGAGCTGTGCTGACCTGAGCTGAGCTGAGCTGAGCTATGCTGTGCTGAGCTGAGCTGAGCTGTGGTGAGCTGAGCTGAGCTGAGCTGAGCTGAGCTGTGCTGAGCTGAGCTGAGCTGAGCTGTGCTGAGCTGAGCTGAGCTGTGCTGAGCTGAGCTGAGCTGAGCTGTGCTGTGCTGAGCTGTGCTGACCTGAGCTGAGCTGAGCTGAGCTGAGCTGAGCTGAGCTGAGCTGTGCTGAGCTGAGCTGAGCTGAGCTGTGCTGAGCTGAGCTGAGCTGTGCTGAGCTGAGCTGAGCTGAGCTGAGCTGAGCTGAGCTGTGCTGAGCTGTGCTGTGCTGAGCTGAGCTGACCTGAGCTGAGCTGAGCTGAGCTGTGCTGTGCTGAGCTGAGCTGAGCTGTGCTGAGCTGAGCTGACCTGAGCTGAGCTGAGCTGAGCTGTGCTGTGCTGAGCTGAGCTGAGCTGTGCTGAGCTGAGCTGAGCTGAGCTGTGCTGAGCTGTGCTGTGCTGAGCTGAGCTGTGCTGAGCTGAGCTGAGCTGAGCTGAGCTGAGCTGTGCTGAGCTGTGCTGAGCTGAGCTGAGCTGAGCTGAGCTGTGCTGAGCTGTGCTGTGCTGTGCTGAGCTGAGCTGAGCTGTGCTGAGCTGAGCTGAGCTGAGCTGAGCTGTGCTGAGCTGTGCTGTGCTGTGCTGCGTCTGCTCTGAGACCCACCAACAGCTCTGGGCGGCCTTCTCCCCACAGCCAGCCAGGCCACTGTGGCTTGGGGGTTCTCTGCCCACTTAGAAGGAAGTGAAGCCCACCGCGGCGTTAGAGTATTGTGGGGAGCCATGATTTCTTGTTTCTCAGGAGTTTGTAGTCTGGCTTCTAAAACATTATCTCTGCAAAACACCTGGGGAGCTTGCAAGTTGCAGAGAAATGAGGTGGGAGTGACCCGTTTTCCAGGACACAGATAACTGATGGCTATCAGGGCAAATGGTAGTCTCTTTCGTATGTTAATTACTTTGGGGAGTCTCCTAGTGACTCTGTAGTTTCTTTGAAGTTAGAAATTTACCTTCTGTGAGGTAATGCACACATGTGATTGTTAAACTGCACGTACCCAAAGGGTATATATTGGTGAAGGAAAAATAAATCCGCGCTCCAGCATCCCTGGAGACCGGCCGCATCATCATTTGTGTGTGCCTCTTTCTTTCATTTCCACTCCCCCTCCCAGGTACCGTTCGATCCGTGGCAGCTGGCCCGCCACACTTGGCGCCCAACGTGGGGCCTGGATATGGGGGTAACAGTGAGGAACACCGTGTGGATAGGGCCCTGCTCTCAAAGAAGAGCTTATTTCATTGGATGCACGGTGAGTAAGGCACGGTCCCCCTCGGTTGAATGAGTGTGTGAGTGATTGCTTTCATTGTGTGAAAGAAGGGCCGAGGTTAGGGAAAAGAGATGGGTCACGCTAGCAGCAAGGACCTTTATTTGAGAGGATTGAAGAAATTACTCGCCGCCCGTGGCAGCAGGGTGAGCAGAGATTAGTTAGGTAAATTTTTAGAATTTGTGAAAGAAGTTTGCCCGTGGTTTCCAGATGAAGGTACCGTCAGCCTGGAAACTTCGGAGAAAGTTGGAGAGCGATTGCAGGATCATTACACTGCCCATGGACCTCAGCGGGTCCCGGTAAAAACATTCGGGCTAATTAGAAACTGTCTGAATCTTAGACATGAAGGATGTAAGCTAGAAAAGGTAAAGCAAGCAGGGAATGCGGAGCTTCCTGTATCTGCCACTTCTCCGGAGAAAGGAGAGGAGGGGGAGGGAGCTCCTGTGCGGAATAAGGAGTTTACTAGTCAGAAACCATCAGAAGAGTCCTGGGAAGATTTAGATTTGCAAGATCAAGAAGGCTTGTAGGAGGCTGCGGCTAAATATGATAAGGAAAAATATCCTCCAGTAGTGGCTGCAGCTCAAGAGAGCAGAGAGCCTGCAGACCCGATTTATACACTTTCTCAGCAAATAAAGATTCTTCAGGAACAGCTTGTGAGGCTTAAGGTCAACAAAGAGGGAGAAGGTCGTCTTGGACCTCCCCACATGCCTTACACTAGGGAAGATATTATCCAACCTCCCTTGATTGATTATACCAAACCATGGAATCCCGGGGGTAGGGATCCCCCTGTAAATGATCCTACTGCTCCGCCTCCTGAGGAGCCGTTCATGTGAGGTCCCCCATTGCCCCCACCGCAACCGCCGGCTTGGGATATGCCTACAAAACCTCCGCCTGGGTATGTTAAATCAGGATCAGAGTCAGTTATGTGCTCTCCTCTTCAATTAGCCTGTGAGGAGGCTCATAAGCAGGGAGAGTCTACAAAAAGTTTTGGAGTGTATCCTCTTTTTGATAGAATTGATCAAGCAGGAAACAGGGCTATGGAATGGAGACCTTTTCAGTGGAAGCAAATTAAGGATTTAAAAGAGGCTTGTACTCCATGTGGCCCCATTGCCCCTTTTACTACGGCAATTTTAGATGCCTTGACTAATGATGCTACTCCTCCAGAAGATTGGAAGCACATAGCTCATGCTTGCCTTTCCGGAGGTGATAATCTTTTATGGAAGTCAGAATTTTATGAAAATTGCAAGACAAAGGCAAACGAGAATGCATTAAGGCATTTTCCTGTTACTTTAGATATGCTCACAGGAGAAGGCCTTTATGCACATTTAGATCGCCAGATGGGCTATATGCCCGGGGCTTATGGCCAAATTGCTGCAGCAGCTAAGGATGCTTGGAGAATGTTGCCTGATTCTTCCCTTAAGGAAGAACAAGTCACAAAAATAAGGCAGGGGGCTGACGAAACTTTTCAAGATTTTGTCTCCCACCTTAGCACAGCGGCAGGACGGACATTTGGCTCGTCTGTGGCTACTCAGGCTTTCATAAAACAGCTTGCTTATGAGAATGCTAATTCTGCTTGTCAGGCAGTTATCAGACCATTCAGAAAGAAAGGAACTTTATCTGATTTTATCCGTTTGTGCTCTGATGTAGGCCCGTCCTTTTCTCAAGGTATAGCTATGGCTGCAGCTTGACAAGGAAAATCTATAAAGGAGGTTATGTTTCAACAGGCAAAGCTTAATGCAGGCAGTCGTACAGAAGCTTGCTTTACCTGTGGGAAGAAAGGACATCGGGCAGCTCAGTGCCCGCGTAGAGCTGAGCCTGAGAATTCCACGACTCCTATTGCAGCTTCTATAAAAAAGCCTCCAGATGTGTGTCCTAAGTGTAGGAGAGGAAAACACTGGGCTAATGAGTGCAGATCCAGAACAGATAAAGATGGAAAACCGATTCAGGGAACTTTTCAGCCATATGTTCTCCCTGGCCTCCCAGTTAATCTTTGGGGACGAGATGTTATGAGCAATATGGGAGTTTATCTTTTCAGTCCAAGCACTCAAGTAACTCAGCAAATGTTTAATCAAGGGCTCCTCCCATGACAAGGCTTAGGTATTCAGGGACAAGGACGACAGGAACCCATTTCGCCTAATCCTAATTTACAAAGGACAGGCTTGGGGTATTTTCCCCAGGGGTCATAGATTTACCTGTACTCCACCAAAAAACAGCAGAGGCTATGACTTGGAAATCTGATACGCCTGTGTGGATAGATCAGTGGCCCCTTACTCAGGAAAAAATATCAGCCGCTCAAGCGCTTGTACAGGAGCAGCTTGAAAAAGGCCATGTGGTTGAATCTACTTCACCTTGGAACTCGCCTATTTTTGTTATTAAAAAGAAATCAGGAGGATGGAGGTTGTTACAGGATTTAAGAAAAGTCAATGAGACTGTTGAGGTTATGGGCGCCCTCCAGCCAGGGTTGCCACATCCTTCTGCTATTCCTGAGGATACTTACAAAATAGTGTTAGATTTGAAAGATTGTTTTTACAATATATTACTTCACCCTCAAGATTGTAAGAGATTTGCTTTTAGCATTCCTAGCCCAAATTTTCAAGAGCCTGTGAAGAGATATCAGTGGCGAGTCCTTCCCCAGGGCATGGCAAACAGCCCCACCTTATGTCAGAAGTTTGTTAGCGAAGCAATTGATAACACCAGAAGACAATTCCCTTCTGTTTATATCATCCATTATATGGATGACATATTGTTGGCTTGCAAAAAAGGAGTATTATTATCTTGCTTTGTAAACATGAAAGAAAACCTTCTGGCCTCAGGTCTTATTATTGCACCTGAAAAAGTACAGAGAAGTGAACCTTACTCTTACTTGGGATTTCAGCTGTTTGCTCAGTATTTTTCTCCACAAAAGATAGAACTTAGAAAAGATCATCTCAAATCTCTTAATGATTTTCAAAAGTTGTTAGGAGATATCAATTGGCTGCGCCCTTCTTTGGGTTTAACTACTGGAGATTTAAAACCGCTGTTTAAAATTTTAAAAGGGGATTCTGATCCGACTTCCCCCAGGTCTCTCACTGAGCCTGCAAGGGAAGCTCTTTCTAAGGTTGAAAAAGCCATTCATCAACAGCATGTTTCTTTTTTAGATTATTCTAAACCTCTGTGTGTATATATTTTACAAACCAAACACACGCCCACGGCTGTGTTGTGGCAGGAGGGGCCACTCAGATGGCTACACCTCCCTGTGGCTGCTCAGAGAAATCTTACTCCTTATCATGATTTTGTAGCCAGTTTAATTCAAGAGAGCCGCTTAGAAGCTCGAAAATATTATGGAAAAGAGCCAGATTCAATTATTGTTCCTTTTACAAAGGCACAGATTCTAGGCCTGATGCAGTTTACAGATAGTTTTCCTATCGCCTTGGCTCATTTTGCAGGAACTTTGGATAATCATTATCCCAAGCATAAATTGCTTCAATTTTTTCAACATCATGATCCAATTTTCCCTTCAATTGTGTCTCATGATCCTATTTCTGCTGTACCTAATGTTTTTACTGATGGATCTAGTAATGGAGTGGCTGTTTATGCGCTCAATCAACAAAATATCAAAAGGCTACAAACCCCTCCAGCATCAGCTCAAATAGTTGAGCTGCAAGCAGTTCATATGGTATTGCTTGATTTTGCTAACCAGTCTTTTAATTTATTCTCTGACAGCCGTTATGTGGTCCGTGCAGTCAGGAATTGAGAAACTGTACCTTTTATTGCCACTAGTAATCCTGTTATTCAGGATCTGTTTCTTCAAATACAACAAGCCATTCAGCTGCGTTGTAAAAAATTTTATATTGGCCATATTAGAGCTCACTCTAATCTTCCAGGACCTTTAGCTCTAGGAAATCAAATTGCAGATTCTGCTACGCAGCTCATTGCCTTAACTCAAATAGAAAAGGCACAACAGGCTCATAGCCTTCATCATCAAAATAGCCAGAGCCTGAGATTACAGTATAAGATCCCCAGAGAAGCAGCACGCCAAATAGTAAAACAGTGTCCTAACTGTTCACATTTAGAGCCTGTACCTCATTATGGAGTTAACCCTCAAGGTTTACGTCCTACTGATCTCTGGCAAATGGATGTAACTCATGTGCCTGAGTTTGGAAAGTTAAAATATGTTCATGTTTCCATAGATACATTCTCTGGATTTATTGTGGCTACAGTTCAAACAGGAGAAGCTAGTTCTCATGTTATTAGGCATTGTCTTGCTGCATTTGCCATGATTGGAACTCCTAAAAAACTTAAAACAGATAATGGCTCTGGTTATACCAGCAAAAAATTTGCTTTACTTTGCCAACAGTTTTCAATTAATCATGTTACTGGCATCCCTTACAATCCCCAAGGCCAAGGGATTGTTGAACGCGCTCATGGCACATTAAAAATTAATTTGCAAAAAATAAAAAAGGGGGAGTTATATCCCCTGACGCCTCATAATTACCTGTCTCATTCTCTTTTTATTCAAAATTTTTTGACTTTGGATGCCTATGGTAAGAGTGCAGCAGATCGCTTTTGGCATCCTTCTGCCAGCCCTCAGGCCTTGGTTAAATGGAAGGACCCACTTACGGGTTCGTGGCAAGGCCCAGACCCGGTCCTCATATGGGGCCGAGGACATGTATGTGTTTTTCCACAGGATGCAGACAGCCCTCGGTGGCTGCCAGAAAGATTGGTGTGACATGTGGACTCTCTACCTACTGATGATGCTGATGACCCTCAGCAGTGCAACAGATGACCAGACGTATTGGGCCTATGTACCTGATCCACCTCTCCTCCACCCTGCTGTGTGGGATGGTCCTGAAATTCCAGTCTATGTCAATGATACTCATGCTGTAGGATTGCCTTCTGATGGACACATGAAATTGCATTTGGAAAAGAATTTCACTTATATTGGTAAAAGAATAGGTTTGCCTATTTGTATTGCCAAAAATAAGTCAACATCTGGGTGCCTGCGTAGTTCTCCGGTTACCATGCACCTTAATGACTCTTTAATTGGATGGACTATTCGTCTCAACATGCTAGGCGACTGGTCTGGAGGACGCCAGGTCATTCTGCCCGTCCCCCCATCACGTCCATCTTGTGTTAAGAAGCCAAAGTTTAATACAGAGACTGTTCCATTGAAAGACTGTCCAGGCAATGCTTCTTTTCGTTATGACATTCCAGGAACGGACAGATATATTATTGACTGGTCGAGAAGTAATCGGTCAGGATGGGACCGAGAATTGATTGCTGGACTTTGGATTTCTGATGCACAGTATCAACAAAATTCTTTATGGAAACTTATGGGAGTAATGGATGAGGTTATTCAAATGGTAGAGTTTTGTAAATCAGGTACTCCTTGTACTCCTGTGACTGTTTTAGAAGACGGATCTAGAGACTGGTCTACTATTACTAAAACTGTTAATGTATCTGCTTGTGTTCCTTCTCCTTATGCTTTATTGATTGGAAATGTTAATGTAAATTTTATAGAGAATCAGTTTCATGTATCTTGCAATAATTGTTCTCTTGCAAATTGTGTCTCATGGGTACCTCACGGAACTCAAGTTATGGTACTTAAGCAACCTTCATTTGTTATGCTTCCTGTTAATATTTCTGGTCCTTGGTATGCAGAAAAAAGCTTGCAGATTTTTAAAGAAATTGAGTATGCCTTAAGCAGACAAAACCGGTTTGTTGGACTTTTGATTGCAGGAATTATGGCTTTGGTCACTATTATTGCAACTGCTGCTACAGCAGCTGTAGCTCTTTCTCAAACTATCCAAAATGCTCATTATGTTAAAGAATGTTACTTTGGCTTTAGGAATTCAAGAAGATGTTAATGTAAAATTAGAACAAAAGGTAAATGCCCTTTATGATACAGTTCAATATATGGGAGATGTGATTCAGAGTTTAAAAGTTAGATCTCATTTGGAGTGTCATTCAGAATATCATTGGATATGTGTCACTTCTAAAAAGTATAATCAAAGTCAATACAATTGGAATCGGGTTCGTTTACATATCCAAGGAATTTGGCATGATGCTAATGTGTCTCTAGATATGCTTCAGCTTCATAATGAGATTAGAAATATGAGAGAAGCTGAGCCTTTGAAATTTGATGCTGCCCAGGCTGCCTCAGATTTTATTAATGTTCTTAAGAATGTTATACCTTCTATGCCAAATCTCACTCATTCTATTTTGGTTTTTCTTACATTGGGCATCTGTGTCTGTGTAATTCTGTGCCTACTTCCCATCTTCATTAAGCATTTCATTAATCAAATGCTGGATTTGCGAGCTGACCTTCATCAGCTTAAACTTAAAACAAGGCCTTAATGCCCTCTCCCTCCTATGCTGAAAGGGACGGGTTAGCCAAAGACGGGTAAGTTTTAAAGAACCTTTCAACGCCTAAGACAGGGCTTGTGTTGTTTAATAGAAGCACCGAAGACGGGCAAGTTGATAAGGATATCTTGAAACGCCTAAGTCAGGCACCCTCACCTTGTTTTTGCTGTAGGAAGAATTCTGCAGCTTTAAAATAAAAAAGGGGGAGATGTGGGGAGCCATGATTTCTTGTTTCTCAGGAGTCTTGTGGTCTGGCTTCTAAAACATTATCTCTGCAGAACACCTGGGGAGCTTGCAAGTTGCAGAGAAATGAGGTGGGAGTGACCCATTTTCCAGGACACAGATAACTGATGGCTATCAGGGCAAATGGTAGTTTCTTTCGTATGTTAATTACTTTGGGGAGTCTTGTAGTGACTCCATAGTTTCTTTGAAGTTAGAAATTTACCTTCTGTGAGGTTATGCACACATGTGATTGTTAAACTGCACGTACCCAAAGGGTATATATTGGTGAAGGAAAAATAAATCCGCGCTCCAGCATCCCTGGAGACCGGCCGCATCATCATTTGTGCGTGCCTCTTTCTTTCATTTCCACTACCCCTCCCAGGTACCCTTCGATCTGTGGCGGCTGGCCCGCCACAGCGGTCCGCTGCTTTATGGTGCTGGGGGCCTGCTCCCAGTGTCTATGCCCACAGCAGCTTGAACGCGCCCTATCTCCTTTGATCTGGGAAGCTAAGCAGGGTCGGGCCTAGATAGTACTTCGATGGGGGACCGCCGGGGAATACAGGGTACCCTAGGCTTTGACCTGCCACTCCATTTGCGGCCGCCCCGCCCCTCGTCCTTAGGGAGTGGCCCAGCCCGCCTAATAAACCCAGGCCAGGGGTGGTGCTGTGGGGGCTAGAGGGCAGGGGGAGAGGAATGGGTGGCGCCACAGGGCACTACAATCTCGCTGTCCCGGCCCAACAACAGGCCCTTTGGCCCCAGCTCCCCCTCACGCAACCCCTTCTTAGTCCCCTTCCCTCCTGCAAGCCTTCTGCCAGCAGCCGTTCGCCCCGCCCCCAACGCCCAAGCCCGGTTCTGCCTGCAGGCCCAGGCCTGCACCTGCCTTGGGCACCTTTCTCCAGCCAAGGACGTGCTGGTGCTTGGCACCTCGGGACCGAGCCCAGGGGACGACCATCGCTCTGCCTGCACCTGGGCCCCGAGACAGAGACTCCGGGTGTTGCCCGACACCTGACCAAGGGGAAGGCCACCTGCCCCTCCCCGCCCCCCTTTCATCTCCCAGGAGCGCCTGGCACCCTCCGTTCCTGCCCGCCTCGGTGGCCCCGCCCACAGCACCAAAAGAGCAGGGACAAAATGTCAGGAGTTGGGAGCGCACATGCCCTCGGGCCCCAGGAGAGACCAGCACAGGGGAAAAGCAGGCAGGCGGGCACGCACACAACCCACACAAGAAGGGTGCCTGGGGCCGCTCCTCTCCTCCCGCATGCGGGACCCCGGTTGGGGCTCGGAGCCCGGCGGCAATCCGCGGACCCTGGAGGCCTGCCCCGGGTTCCCACGGTGACTGCCAGCGCCCGGGCACTGCCTCCATAACGGAGCCCAACCCCGGGCACCACCGCACTCCGGTGGGGAAGCTGCCACTTCAACTCAGCCTCAGTGCCTCTGTCCCAGTCAGTGTCCCATCCTGTGCGTCAGTCCCCCCTCCTCCCCAACTCCCAACCCCTGTCTGTCTGTCTTCTGCCACCTTCAGGGAAGTGGTAGAGGCCCCGTGGAGCCTCGGATGGCGCGAAGGGGCCTCGCTGCGGGCAAGGAGGAAAAGGCAGTCCACCAGGTGGCTTCTTGAGGAGGCGGGGAGCAGGCGGGAGGCGGGGCCCTGGCGGAGCCGGCCAGCGGGGAGATGCTCCGGACGGGAGGAGCCCGGCAGCCTGGTTCGCGCTCACCAAGCAGGCCGGTCCGCTGCTCTTGTGGCGCCGGGGGCCTGCTCCTAGCGTCTATGGCCACAGCAGCTTGAACGCGCCCGATCTCGTCTGATCTGGGAAACTAAGCAGGGTCGGGCCTGGTCAGTACTTGGATGGGGGACCGCCCGGGAATACCGGGTGCCCTCGGCTTCGGCCCACCACTCCCTTGGCGGCCGCCCCGGCCCTCGTCCTTCGGGAGTGGCCCAGCCCGCCTAATAAACCCACACCAGGGGTGGTGCTGTGGGGGCTGGAGGGCAGGGGGAGAGGAATGGGTGGCGCCACACAGCACTACAATCTCGCTGCCCCGGCCCCACGCAGCTTGTCAATTGCTGCACAAAGAATTAGCTGGGATTCTTAGAAAGATTCCTGTTGAATTTGTTGATTAGGTTGTGTAAGGCTTGAGGCGAGATAGTGAAGCTAAGAGAGTCAGGCAGGTTGAGAAAAGTGAGGGCTTTATTCTGCGCTCCCAGGCAAGGTTCAGCGGTCTGCAGACGGGGCTGGTGAAGTCGCTCCCAGGGCAGAGGAGGGAGGCAGATATGCGATTTGGGGGAGGGGGTTGGCTGAGTGAGGTGGCAGATGAGCAAGCCCACACCCCCAGTGCAGATAGGGCCCCAGTGGCTGTGTCTGGAGTTGTTTATTGCACCAAGGTCTGCTGCCTCTTCTGGGAAATGCCAGGGGCCCCAGTTTCCATCATGCAAGGAGGGGTCTGACTTGGCAGAGGGGTATGACTTTGCTCCCGGCCGCTTTGACCATGCCCGTATCTGACCTAATAGGTTGAGGAATATGGCCATGTTAACAGTGTTCAGACCAAAATCGTGGAATATTTTCCCAATTAGGTTGTCTTTAATTTATTTCCATCAGTTTTGCAGTTTTTAGAGAATAAGTTTGGCTCTTATTTTGTTAAATATATTCCTAAGTATTCTATTATTTTTGATGCTGTTGCAAATTGAGTTGAAGTATGCAGAAATGCAACTGGTTTTTATATATTGATCTTGAATCCTGCAAATCTGCTGACTTATACATGCAAATATAGCTGGGCCTTGTTCAGAGTTGTTTCCTTATAACTTGCATGAGTTGTGGCAGGAATGCACCTCTTGTTTATAGCAGTCAGCCTGTGGTAAAATTGGTTTCCTTATATGTGGTTTCACTTAAAGCGTAAAACTTACCCATGATGTTAAGTGAGGACTTACTGTAGTTCTTAAGCGGAATTCTCATAATGTCGTATACTACAGGTTATGTAATCTGTGAATAGAGAGCATTTTGCTTCTGTCTTTCCAATATGAATGGCTTTTATTTCCATGTCTTACCTAATTGCTCTGGATAAAATATTCAGTACAATATTGAATAGAACTGGCCACAGTTGTCATCCTTTCGAGTTCACTGTCTTAGGAAGAAAGCATCCAGGCTTTCACTCTTAAATATTATGCAAGTTATAGCTGTTCTATAGATGCTCTTTTCAGGTTTAGAGAATTATCTCACATGGTTAGTTGGTTGAGGTATTTTTTTTGTTGTTGTTGTTGATTGTTTTTGTTTTTTGTTTGTTTTGTTTTTCATGAAAAGGCATTGAATTTTGTTAAATGCTTTTACTGAAGTTGTAGCAATGATCATGATAGTGTTTTTTGTTTAATTAATATGATGTGTTACATTAAGTGATGTTTGAGTTTTAAATCAACTTTGTATTTCAGGGATATCTCACATGGTCATGGAATATGCTTTTTTTCTGTATTTTGCTGAATATGATTTGCTAGTATTTTGCTGAGGATTTTTACATCCACTTTCATAAGAAATATTAGCCTTTAGGTACATTTTCTTTTGATGTGTTTGGTTTGGAATCAGTGTAACACTGGTCTCATAAAATGAGTTGAGATACGTTCCCTCGTCTACCTTTTGGAATAGTTTGTGAAGAATTGGCATTAATTCTTTAACTTTTGGTAGAATTCAGTAGTGAGAACTTCTGGGCATTTCTTTATGACTCATTTTTCGTTACCTATTCATATCTTTACTTAATCGGTTTATTTCTTCTTGAGTCAACTTTGTTAGTTTGTGTCTGTCTAGGAATTATTATTTCATCAAGTTATCTTAATTGTTGGAATACAGTTTTTCATAGTATTCCTTTATTATCTTTTTATTTCTGTAAGGTAATGCCCCCTTTTTTGATTATGATTCTAGAATTGAGTCTTCTCTCTTTTTCTCTTGATCAATATAGCTAAATGTTGATCAATTTTGCTGACATTTTTATTGATTTTTCTCTATTATTTTTCTCTTCTCTCTTACACTAATTTCTGCCCTAATATATGTTATTTCCTTCACAATTTCTTTAGGTTTAGTTTGTTCCTCTCTTTTCAGCATTTGAGGATGAAAGTTTAGATTATTGACTTGAGATATTTCTTTTTCTTAATATACATATTTTATAGCTGTATATTTTCCTCTAAGTACTGTTTTAGATGCATCAGAAAACTTTATTTATTTTGTCTTTATTTTTATTCACTTCAAAATATTTTTTATTTTTAGGATTTCCTTTGTGATTTATATTTTGACCGATTAGTATATATTAGTGTGTTGTTCTGCTGCTAGTTCTGCTTTTATTCCATATTGTCAGAAAACATAATTTCTGTTATTTCTTTTCTTTTAAATTTATTTTAATTTTTTTATGGCCTAGCACAATGTCTATCCTAGAGAATGTTCCTTGGGTACCTGAAATGAATGTCTAACCTGCTATTGATGTATTGTTATTGTTATTGGCTTATTTGCGTGTTCAGTACATGTTTGCATTACTTTCCTGAAGCCTATTTTTCCTCCCCCACTGTTAAGCCTCTATTGTTCCTCCCCAAGGAGGTGCAGCTTTGCATGTAACTACAGTCACCATAGGATGACAATGGTTTTGGTCGTGAATTTTTGATCTCTGAACTCGAACCCGAACTCGAACTCAAACGCGGACAATCCGAACCTGTAGGAAACCGTGCTGACGTGCTAGCAGGTGTTGCTTTGTGAAATGTTGAACCTTTGACTTCCTTGAGTGGTTTGTGCCCCCAGCAAGGCAAAGCTTGCTACTCTGAGAACACAGAACCAGACAAGGTCAGGAAGTGTGGAGCTGGCCAAAAAACAGGCCCTTGTGTATCCAAACATTGTAACTACTAGATTGCAGACAGTTCTGTTACTTTTTGATGCCCAGAGGATACAAGATGCAAAAATAAACTTGGGCTGAGGCATTCTACTTAGAACTCCAGCAGTCTACTTAGAACTGCGGCAGTCTACTTAGAATTGCCTGCCCTCCCGATCCCATCTTTGTCTCTCTTCTTTTCTCTCAATCCTCACTCCCCACTTTAGGGACTGTTCCTCTCGTGGGCAGGCACCGACAAGTGGCGCCCGAACAGGGACCTGAATACTGGGGATAAAGTGAAGGACACCGCACGGAGCTGAGACGCGTCGCATAAGGTAAGGGGTGCGGTGAGATACCACGGTCAGGAGTAAAAAATCATGGGACAGGGTAGCAGCAGAATGTCTTTTACTCAAATGTTAAAAAGTGTGCTAAACGGACTGGACCCCCAGGATGAGGAGGGCCTAGATGGGGAGGGGCCAGTGAGGGTGGTAGACGGTGCAGTGACAAGACAGCAGAGTGGGGCTGAGACATGGCAGAGGGGCCAGACGAGGCCCGAGGCCACCGTCCCGGGCGGGGCAAAGGTGGAGGAGACCAAGAGCCCGTCACTTCTCTGACGGGCCCTCCTGCCGCCACCCAGCAACCCTGGGACGAGCCGCGGGCCTCGCCTCCACTACGGCCACCGCCGAGGAGTGGGAGCCACAGTGCGAGCCTGTGAAGCGCGGGGATGCGATATCCAGCTCCGGGGCAGGGCTGCCCGAGCCGGTCGGCTGCAAGTCGCCGGAGGCCGTGGCGCCCCGGGAGAAACCCGCGCAGCTGAGCGCCCGCGAGGACTCCCGGCAGGTGCACGCGTGGTTGTGGCAGTCTTATTGCGGCCACTCACCTGGCACAGCGGCCTGGCCGCCTTCCCAGCTTACTGTGGCCCCGCAACAATGCTATGGGGCGCTGCCGCAGTTGGTCCCCCACCAGAGAAATCCATTCAGGAACTCTTCCCAGCAACCCCAGGCAGCGCAGGATTGGACCTCAGTAGCGCCGCCTACACAGTACTAACACCTGAGATGGGAATGCGAGCTATTCCTACAGGGGTCTTTGGGCCTCTGCCTCCACAGACTGTGGGACTCATCCTAGGAAGGAGTAGTATTACCATGAAAGGGATATTGGTTGCTCCGGGAGTTGTGGATATGGATTATACAGGAGAGATCAAGATTATGACACATTCGCCTGGAGGCACTTCAGTGATCGATAAGGGCCAACGCATAGCACAATCATTGTTAATTCCACATGTCAAACCGGGTAAAACAGCAGGCCGTAAATCCCGAGGCGACGCGGGCCTTGGTTCATCAGATGCTTATTGGGTCCAGGCCATTCACCACCAGGGCAGAATTACAACTATCCATTAACGGCCGTTCCTTCATGGGCCTTTTAGACACAGGGGCCGATGTCTCTGTTTTAACTGCAGATCAGTGGCCTAGCCACTGGCCAAAGCAGCAAACAGTCACCCAATTACAAGGCATAGGACAATCTCAGTCACCACAACAGAGCAGTGATATATTGTTGTGGAAAGATCAAGAGGGACATGAAGGATCCTTTCAACCATACATAGTGGCAGGATTGCCTGTCAATCTATGGGGCAGAGATGTCATGAGTCAGATGGGAGTTTACCTGTACAGCCCTAATCAACAGGTCACTATGATGATGTTCGATCAGGGACTCCTGCCTAGAGATGGCTGAGGTCCTTCTGGACAAGGGAGAAAAGAGCCTATCTTTCCCTCGCCCTTACCACAAAGAGCTGGCTTGGGATATTTTTAACGGGGGTCACTACTCCTCCTGTACCCCATGCAGATGCTATCACTTGGAAAAGCGACACACCTGTTTGGGTAGAACAGTGGCCCCTATCATCAGAAAAGATACAGGCTGCAAGGTTGCTGGAACAGGAGCAACTCGATAAGGGACATACAGCACTTTCTAACTCTCCATGGAACTCTCCCATATTTGTAATTAAGAAAAAATCAGGTAAATGGAGGTTGTTACAAGATTGGAGAAAAATAAATGAGACTATGGAGCTCATGGGGGCTTTACAACCGGGATTGCCTAATCCTTCTGCTATACCCCAAAACACATATAAGATAATCCTGGCTTTAAAGGATTGTTTTTATACCATACCATTGTGCCCCAAGGATTGTAAAAGGTTTGCTTTAAGTAACTTACAAGAACCTATGAAGAGATATCAATGGCTGGTGCTGCCTCAAGGTATGGCTAATAGCCCTACTCTATGTCAAGAATGTGTGGCAGCGGCGTTAGAGTCTACCCCGTCTCCCCACATACAATCCTTAATCACACTCTTTGTTCTAAATTTTTAAACCTGGATGCGCGTGGCAGATCTGCCGCAGATCGCTTCTGGCATCCTAACACTCAACAAGATTATGCCCAAGTGAGATGGCAGGATCCAGTTACTAACCAGTGGCATGGGCCAGACCCAGTCCTAATTTGGGGACGAGGGCATGTTTGTGTTTATTCACAGGACAATGGAGGTGCGCGGTGGCTGCCTGAGAGGTTGGTGTGGCTTGCTGATGAGCGTCTTCGAGATCCTGCTGGTTGCGCAGATGCCTCAGCATACTGGGCATATGTTCCTGACCCTCCCATGCTACACCCCACTGTGTGGAACGGGCCTGAAGTCATTGGTGGGACAAATGACACTAGGCTATTAGGACATCCATTCGCTCCTGCCGTCCTACAAGCTGTTGGATTCAATCATAGCGGCTTGGGCATAGGACTCCTCATATGCTTCGCGATAATGTCAGCGTTACTGGATGTTTCCGTGTGGGCAGCCAGACAATTCACGGAGACAACCTAGGACAGAGTGTCACATTCCATCAGCCAGCAGGATGGAAAAACATCAGGGATAAAAACCCACCTCCACCACAAGCCCATGATCCTTGCAGTGAGGAGAACAGAAAAAATAGCAGATCCATCCTTTGGAGACAATGTTATAAAGAACCCGGGGAATATAGTGTCCCTGGGTTTAATCAAGCTGTTATAGATGGTCCAGAGGCCATGACACAGGTGCTGATGTCCAACACGGGACAAAGACTGGAGTGGTTGTGGGATTATGGTATACCTCCCGGCCCCAAAGACATATTTGGAAACTAGTGGGAGCAATGGATACAGTGACTATGAGTATGGACGAGGGACAAGGCAAGGTAGAAGGCAATACCACTGCTTGTGTCAAGGCTCCATATGTGCTTATGATTGGAAATTTTAACATCACCCATATTGACAGGGTCCAGTTTAATGTATCTTGTATACAGTGTAACCTAAGTAATAGCATCAATTGGTCAAATGACAAAAGTAGAGCTGTAGTTCTCCACCGACCCTCTTTCATTATGGTACCTGTTAACATTTCAGGTCCTTGGTACTCGGACCTCAGAGGAGAATTCCCCTCCTTTCTAGCTCTGTTCCATTTGCTACTGCCTTTTGTAATAATCTTTGTTGGTGTTCCTCTATTCATGTGGTTTACTCCGTTGCTCACAAAGGTAATACTCAAGGGCTTCATCGATCTCCAAACAAAGGTTCATGAGTTGAGATTATCTGCCCAGGTCCACCGTGTCGCTGACACCCGTGTATAAAGCCCCTACAATGGGTCGGCAGCCAAAGATGGGTAAGGATTTGGTAAGAATGTACATAACCTAAGACAGGAACCGTTCGCTAGAGGGATGGTCTCCTATGACGGGTAAATGGACATATCTGTACCAACCACCTAAGCCAGGCGCAACCCTTGTGTTAATTTTATATAAAAAAGGGGGACCTGTGGGAAACCATGCTGAAGTGCTAGCAGGTGTTGTTTTGTGAAATGTTGACCCTTTGACTTCCTTGAGTGGTTTGTGCTCCCAGCAAGGCAAAACTTGCTACTCTGAGAACACAGAACCAGACCAGGTCAGGAAGTGTGGAGCTGGCCAAAAAATAGGCCCTTGTGTATTACCTTTATTGTAACTACTAGATTGCAGACAGTTCTGTTACTTTTTGATGCCCAGAGTATATAAGCTGCAAAAATAAACTTGGGCTGAGGCATTCTACTTAGAACTGCGGCAGTCTACTTAGAATTGCCTGCCCTCCCGATCCCATCTTTGTCTCTCTTCTTTTTTCTCAATCCTCACTCCCCACTTCAGGGACTGTTCGTCTCGTCGGCAGGCACCGACAGTTAGTGTAGCCACAGCAGTTATATTAGTGGCCAGTGGCTCACTGGTTACAGCTGACGGCCAACTAGCCACAGCTGACAGCCATCCAACCACAGTTGATGGCCATCTACTACCTGAGCCAGCACCCCTCCACGTGAGGCCGAGAGCCTGGAAACTGCTCTCTGGGGCTCTGTCCCCACAACATATGATACAAAAATATTTTCCTGTAATAAGGATTTCACATGCCATATATTTTGGGATACAATTAACATGTTGTTTAAACAGCCCAGTAAATACACTTGTACTATTTATATTTTAGAGCTTATACTTTTTTTTCAAATCGTAGACGATTTCTAGTTTTATATTCTCAAGTAGATTATCAATAGGTGATAGAGGAACTTTTCGATTGAATTTAGATTCATATTCAGCAGGAGCTGGAAAGAAAAAGACAGAATTATGTTCTTTAAAATACAACTAAGTATAAGTGTTAAGAAGAATGAGAAAACCTCTAGATGAGGCCACAGCTCACAACAGGAGATCATATTCAATACAGTTTGCCCACGGCTGCACACTGACTTGACTGCTATTGTGGCCAAGTATCAGAGCTTCTGGTTGTCTCATCCTTCATTCATTTATAAACAAGGTCGTACGACAAGCACTGAAGTTACAAGACGAAGATGACACGGTCCAGCCCTGACCCATCATCTACTATAAGCTGAAGGAACAGATGAACAGGCAATTTCCATTCAGAGGCCCCTATACCATACAAATGCACAACAGGACGCGAGTGGGACCCACAAAAGGGACATCCCAGTGTTGATTGTCTGCTCTCTGGTGGAGGTGACATGGATGTTGATGCCTGAAGGACAAGGACAGAGGATGCCAGAGAGAGGGAAGACGCAGATGCGAAGACTAGTGTGGGGGAGAACACTACGGAACGAGAAGTAGTCTGGTTTAGCTAAATGCTAGAGCAAAGGGGCAAACGAGGGTTGGTAGCAAGATATAGGCTGAGATGTTTGGTGAGAACTACATTGATTTGGGTGTTTTCATTCCATGCAAAGCAATGTGGAGTTTCTCCTGAGGGTACATGGTAAACTAATGACAAAGTAAATGACTGGAGATTTAAATGTCACCCATCAGGTGACAGCTACAGTGTTTCCTCCAAAAATAAGACTAACCAGAAATTAAGCCCTAATGCGTCTTTTGGAGCTATAATTAATATAAGACCTGGTCTTATTTTCGGGGAAATATGGTAGCTTGGCCCTTCTAGGAGGTACCGTATTTCCCCAAAAATAAGACCGGGACTTATATTCATTTTTGCTCCCAAAGACACATTAGGTATTATTTTCCGGTTAGGTCTTATTTTCGGGGAAACACCATATATGAACAGTAATTGCTTAAGTATCACTAGATAAGTCTTGTTATTGGGCCTCATATCACTGGCAAAAACATAAAAGTTGATGAAGCCCCGTTTTCAACGTGCAGGTGGAAAGTTCCATAGGGATGGCAGAAGAAAGGAAGGGGACAGGCCATAAATAAAAAGAGATACATAGACTCTTGAGATATTACTCATATGACCTTGTCTTCACTATGAATGTTTATGCTTTCACCTTTTTTATTTGCTAAGGCCAAGAAAATATTTAATGTAGTATCTATTATCAGAACATGGAAAGGGATGCCATTTAATATTTACATTTTATTCCAGAAATCAATGATATCTAACTTGAATTAATACATTTTGGCAACATACCGTCTTTGTATAGTTCTTTAGTTTTTTTTTCCTGGTACTCCAGCAGCGACTGAAATAAATCAAATCTTATTATAGCATTTAAGGTAAACAAGAGACTTTATTGTAGAAATGATATATCTTATGAAATGTGCTCTTTAAATAATGCCTTTAGAGAATAGACTTAACGTATGATTTATATAAATACAAAAAAGTTTAAAAATGAATAACATAAATTACTGCTTATTTTGATTGTACATAATAGAGACCATCTATATGAGATGCTATTTAGATTAATCTGACCAACAGTGCAATTGATATTGGTCTACCTAAGATACATAATTTCAAAAGAGTGACGTTTGATTTGATTGGTACAATGAAGTTTAAACAAGTCAAGTCATATTTTACACTGAATGCATTACTTTGCAATTTTTAGAAAAATTGTCCTTTATAAATGTTTCTTGTTCTTTGTTTTTACTTTAATGGACTTTTCCTTAAAATGAGCTTTCCATTCTTGCACTTCTAGAAAAGTAATCTTAAGGTGTATTCTAGGCTATTCATTTTTCAGCATAGAACCTTAAAGACATAAAATGATGAAAGTGGTACTGTGCCGTCATGTGAAAATTCTACTGACAGAAACAATAACCAAAACGATTTTGCAGTCTATGACTGAAACATTACCGTATTCGTATGCACAGAAAGATTTCCGAAAAGCTGCTTGAATAAAGTATGACCTAGAGCCAGTTTTCAAATTTACTTTCTCATTTATGACTTTGTAGAGTTAGAAACAAAAAATAATATATAATTTTTAAATGTGACTTTGTTCCTTAGAAATCAGGTCCAATTTTCGAAACACTAAAATAGCTGTAGTTATAGTCTATTTAATTATGAAATGTGTGGGAGTATTTCAAACTATATTACAAGTGTCCCAGTCTAGAGTGGTCTTACTGAAACCTTTCTTCTGAAAGCTATCCTCTCACAAAATGTCCAAAGTAGTGCTTAAAATAATATCCAGAAACTAATAGACACTATGGTGACAACAATGTGACAGCCAATCCTTGTACAAATTTAGGGGGAATGTGGGAAACCGTGCTAAAGTGCTAGCAGGTGTTGTTTTGTGAAATGTTGAACCTTTGACTTCCTTGAGTGGTCTGTGCTCCCAGCAAGGCAGAAGTTCCTACTCTGAGAACACAGAACCAGACAAGGTCAGGAAGTGTGGAGCTGGCCAAAAAACAGGCCCTTGTGTATTACCTTTATTGTAACTACTAGATTGCAGACAGTTCTGTTACTTTTTGATGCCCAGAGTATATAAGCTGCAAAAATAAACTTGGGCTGAGGCATTCTACTTAGATCTGAAGCAGTCTACTTAGAACTGCGGCAGTCTACTTAGAATTGCCTGCCCTCCCGATCCCATCTTTGTCTCTCTTCTATTTTTTCTCAATCCTCACTCCCCACTTCAGGGACTGTTCTTCTCATCGGCAGGCACCGACAGGGGAAGACAAATTTGTTTTCCAATATTTGCATAACACTTTTTTTTGTGAAAGGCTTGATAGAAAGGGCTTATAACGTGAATAATGTGACAACAACATCACCAGACAGGCCGTGTAAAATCAATAACTAAATACCATAGAAAGGGAGAGGACTTTCATGAAACAGTTTTAAGTTATTGTTAATCAACAATATAAAATGTAAATCACATTTTTACACGACTTGAATTAAGGAACTACCAATGTACCGTTATTATTATTTTCCCCCAAAACAGCTCTTTTCTTAAATATTTACTTCAGCACTTTGTCGTGTTTCCCTGAAAATAAGATGTAGCTGGACCATCAGCTCTAATGCGACTTTTGGAGCAAAAATTAATATAAGACCCGGTCTTATTTTAACATAATATAAGAATGGGTCTTATGTAATATAAAATAATATCAGACCAGGTCTTATACTAATTTTTGCTCCAAAAGACACTTTAGAGATGATGGTCCAGCTATGTCTTATTTTCGGGGAAACACGGTATGTTTATTTCTAGGTGAGGAGTGTGTTCAGATGGTGGAAGTAGCTTGAAGTCCAACATTAATAAGGACAACATATCTGCAGTCTTATTATACTTTTCCATTTATCAAATATATAGAAAGATGAGAAAATTATACACAAAAAAATGTATCAGCAAACTTTAATTCAAAGGATTTCAACTAGAAGGATTTTCTCATTACTGGCAGTTCTCACTAGACTACGTCTCGGAGAAAGCTCAGGTTCCACTGGGGACACCCACGGGATAGCACAGCTTAGGAGTCTGCATCCCTCCTTTAGCTAGGTAGCTCTACACGTCTCTGCTTTGGTTTGTTTTGTGTTAATTGGGGACTACTGAGGAACAGTTTGCTTTTCCAGGATGTCAAATTGTTCTCTTTTTCAATCTAGTTGTGGATGGTGCATCTCACTGGCCAATGTGGGACTTGAACCGGTTACCTTGGTGTTATGGGCACCTCGCTCCAACCACTGAGCCAACAGGCTCCCCACCAGCAGCCCAATTCCAAGCTCAACCCATTGCTTCTAACGGGTCTATGTGGGAATGGAACTGTCAACCTTGGTGTTATGAGCACAGTGCTCCAACCACTGGGCCAACCGGCTGCCCACCATAGTTCATCTCCAAGTTCAAGCCATTGTTTTCAATCTAGCGGTGGAGGGCGCAGTTCACTGGCTCATGTGGGAATCGAACCCACAACCTTGTTAAGAACTTGCACTCTAACCAACTGAGGCATGTGGCCACCCTTGGTCTCTGTTTTTATATACCGTGTTTCCCCGAAAATAAGACCTAGCTAGACAATCAGCTCTAATGCATTTTGGAACAAAAATTAATTAAGACCCGGTCTTATTTTACTATGATATAAGACCGCGTATGATATATGATATGATGTGACGTGACGTGACCGGATCTTACATTGATTTTTGTTCCAAAAGACACATTAGAGCTGATTGTCCGGCTAGGTCTTATTTTTGGGTAAACACAGTAATTAAACAAAAAAAATTTTCTCAAAGAACGGTACTATTCTTTCATAAAAAGAATATTTTTCAGGTCTGAAAGTCACTGATTTAGTGAAAGTCCCTAATTTTGCATAAGAGGCAACCAAGACTCACAGAGATTATATAGGTCACCTGAGGTCATCAAACCAAGGAGCTGCGGGCCAGGAATGGGATAAGTCTCCCTATTGAGGCTAGCGTGCTATGCCAGCTACTACCTCATATTCCGGAAAATTCCATCAATTTCTGAGTACAACTCAAAGAATATGAATATGCAAAACTTTGTCATGTAGCTCAATAATGTTAAAGCATGAGAAACAAAATAGTAGCTTTCTAACTCAAGTATTATCTTTAAAGTCATTATTAAAAATAAAGACAGATTAATATCACAAGTCCTATTAACAGTAGTCAAACAAACTCAATTTATAAAGCATAAACATTTCTAAACACAGAAAAGGGAACTTGAAGGAGAAAATCATGAGTTAAAGAAAGCAAACTCAAGTTGAGGAAATTCTTCCTTAAAATGACTTGTCTTTTCCTCAGAATCAAATTTGGCTGAACAATATAAACCAACACAGGTATTATTCATGGTGGGGGTTAAGTATAGCGAAATTGGAAACACAAAACAGATTTCTCTTTACCATCTAGTGCACGTATGTCTAACCTCACATCATCCCAATTACATCATAAGTCTTTCCAGTGTTCCCTAGTGATTTGGGACACTTATCTCTGGATCTTGACAGAGTGGGGCTTTTCCATCTCTTATTCAGCCTTGCATGATTGGGCAACCCAACGCCTCACAAGGGAACAACGTTGGCCTTGGAATGAGGGCATTGACTTTAACATAAACAATTTTAAAATTTATGAGGAAATACTGAAAACTAAATACCTCTTTCCTAACAAAAAATAATTAAAGGAAAAATGTCCACAAGCATATTCTCTCTCATTGCTTCTGCCTTTACACTCTTTCATCTTCTGATTTCTGTGGTGAAACCACTGAGAACATTTTAATGGTGCATCATGCTTAAGAATTTACAGAAGCGTTGGCCAATCACTTTCTTTTTGTACCCAGTCCTTCTTCCAGGTTCACCACTTTGAAGGACTTGGACTCCATTTAGCCGAAGGGCTGTCCGAAAATCCTTGGCTTTGTTCTCCTATGATTTATTAAGGGGAAGCTAAATGAAAACACAAGATTGGAGCCCCATTTAGCACAGGCCTGTGCTATGTTTCTCTGCATTAAGAAGGCCACAGTTGTTAGATGGGCGGGGGGGAGGGGGTTGGAGATGGGGGGAAGTTTGAAGGGAATGGGGGGCGGTTGGTGACCACAGGATGGTCTCAGGGTCTTTTGAGAATTACTTTGGGGAACTTACTCAATAGTGTTTGGGGATTTTGTTGGGTGTCCGATGGACATGTGTCCTGTTTGGGAGACCACCTCAGGGATGCGGTGGATGCTTGGTCATGGCATTGTACACCAGAGACTGGACATTAATGAATGCCAACTATAATTTTATGTGTATAATGTGATGGCTCGGTGTGAGGTCGGGGTGGTGGTGGATGGGGGTAGGGGGGTTCACGTTGTGAGGGATGTAAAACTAAAATAAAACTAAAAAAAAAAAAAGGAGGCCACAAAACACCATCAAAACCACAAACCACCCTGCATTGATCAAAATGGATATTCTTTGGAATGATGTAAACATCATGTCAAGAGAGACAACCCCTTTCTATCTCCACGATATCTACAACTCATCGGGCATCTATAGCCCAAGAAAGGATCTTCTGCTCAACACACTACGATTCCTTAAAAGACCACGCATCTGTAAAAGGGAAGGAGGGTGCACTGGATGTGAAAGGGAGGCCGGATGGAGGAAAGCACAGGGACAGCCCACAGCTGCAGTTCCAGGGGGACAAGGCTGAGCCTGAAGCCCCAGCAAAGGCAGTGGCGGTGGAGGGGACGGGGTGCAGCTCCCACATCACTGCCCAGGGGAGGCTAAGTGGGGCAGCAGCAGCATCCCCCCACCCCTCTCCAGATGCAGCAGTGCTGGCACCACCAGGGACCAGTAGCAGCAGCAGAAACAATTCTCCAGGCTCACGACCACACACAGTGCTACCAGTAGACATAGGGAACCAGGTAGCAGCTCAGCGGGCTCAAGAACACGCTCCCCTCAACCACCCACTTCCCCCACCTGCGTGGTGGTGGTGACCAGAGACCCTGGAGACCTGGATGCAGTTGCAACACCCATCTCCCTGGTCACCCAGGCTTGGACTCCCACCCCCACAGCTAAGCCCCCACCCCTGGACCTCCCACACTCAAGGAGCACCTGTGGGAGAAAACAGAAACTACACTCTTGTACCATCTACTGAAAACAAAAGAAAGACCCCTAATTATATACCTGTTTAATTGTTCAAATCGAAATGTACCTACATAAGAAAGTATTCACTACTTCAAATGTGCCTGTAGAGGAACAAGCCACTGAGCAGCATGAAGAAGCAAGGTGACATGGTTAACACTGAGAGAAGGTGACACTTCTCCAGAAACCAAGTCAAAGTTACGGAAGATTGTGATCTCTGTGACCGAGATTTCAAAACAGCAGTCATGCCCTCTGCTCATCACACAGAACAGCTAAGAGACTTGGAGGAGGATGACGTGAAGGTGGGCAAACTGGGCGAGCAGGGGAAGTGGGAAGGGAGACGTGGCCCGCATCCATGGCTGCGGAGGTGCAGGTGGTGCCAGGACAGAACAGAGACCACAGGAGCCAGGAGGTGGGCTCTTTCCCTGTGTCCCACAGCTCATCTCCCTGCCCAGAGAGCAGCATATCCAGAGTTTGAGGCAGTCACCTCAGCTGAGACCTCCAGCTGGGCCCTAGGTAGGACAAAGGAAGTAAACACCATACCTGGGCCCCTCCCCCGACTCTCCCAATCCTACCCCCACCCTTCCAGAGACTCACGCTGGCCTCTGATCTGAGGAGTAGTGTCAGATTACAGAGGACCCATAGTGCTCAGGATCTGGGAGGACCCGGTTTGTAGCTACTGCGATCCAGGGAAGAAGCTGGGAAGTGTGTGACACTGCTGGGCTGAGAGAGAGAAGACTCCTCCATCCCCAGTCCCCACCTTCTCTGACCTGCCCTGGGCAGGGCAATTACAACTGTCGAGACATGCCCAGGGGTTAGCAGTAGGCAGCTGTCGCAGCTCTGGGCTTTCAGCAGCTCAGAAATCTCCCACCACACACGTACACATGCACGCACGCACACACACACGGAAGAAGTGACCTAAGACTCAGGAGACCTGGGCTCAGGGCTGGTTGTGTTACTCTCAGTGCGCATATGTGCAGGCAAGAGCAGAAACTGCACTGACTTTGTAGAAACTACCATCCACACCCGATAGCCCCACTCATCTACATCTGCCGTCCTAGGGTCACTCTGGGCACCAGGTGACCGGCTCTGCCTGAACAATACACAGAGGACTCTCTGGTACAGCAGAGGACGGCCTGGAGATTACTTGGTGGGCTTAAGCCAAGACTGGCGCTGCGTTTTTTGTTTTGTTTTGTTTTTGTATCTTTGATATTTTTGCCTGTGTTGAGTGTGGGTTACTGGTTGTTTTCACACGTGAGTGTATTTGGTTTTGACTTTGTTGTTGCTGTTGTGCTTGGTGATTGGCTTTGTTCTGAAATTGCCCTACACCAGGGCCCAGCCCAAGAGTCACAAGATTCGACACCTCCTGACACCAACTCCAGACCCAACCAGAGTATTATTGGGTTTGACCTACAAGTGACACACCCAGAGGGAATTCTCTACAGGCACAAGAGCCCATAGAGGCCAAGTCTAATTGGAGTGGTCAACCCTCACGCAGCAGATCATCCACCGAGGGCAGAGCTAAGTCTCACAACTAGGCGGCCTAGGATCAACCCCACCTACTGACCAGCCAAAAGCAATGGAAGTTCAACTTTACACAGCACAATATACACAACACCAGGGTCACCTTTGGAGCACACGCACAGGAGAATAGGGAAGTGGTGCAAGTCAGATATAAAGGACACACACTACATAAGATAAGCCAGCAAAGACCGAGCATCCTAGGGGATCTACCTAATACATCGAAGCAAACATGGAGAGTCAACCAGAATGGGGAAACAAAGAAACATGTCCCAAATAAAAGAACAGAAGAAACCTCCAGAATTGGAACCAATGAAATAGAGGTAACCAACCTATCAGAGACAGAGTTCAGAACACTGACGATAAGAATGTTTAAAGAGCTTAGTGACGACATAAAGAAGGATAGAGAAATCATAATGAACAACCAGTTAGAACTAAAGAATACAACAAGTGAAATAAAGCACACGCTTGAAGGAATTACCAGTGGGTTAGATGAGTCAGAGAATCGAATCAGCGACTCAGAAGACAAGTTAACAGTGAACACACAAGCGGAACAAAAATAAATCCACGCCTATATGGCCATTTAATCTACGACAATGGAAGCAAGAATTTACGGTGAGGTAAGGACAGTCTTTTCAATAAATGGTGCTGGGAAACCTGGACAGACACATGCAAAAAGATGAAGCTGGACCACCTCCTTACACCATATACAAGAATAAATTGAAAATGGGTCAAAAACTTAAATGTAACATCTGATACCATAAAACTCCTAGAAGACAATATAGGAAGCAACTTTACATATATTACCCGGAGTAAGATTTTTACTGATACATCCCCTTGGGCAAGGGAAGCAACAGAAAAAATAAACATATGGGATTACATCAAACTAAACATTTTTTTCACAGTAAAGGAAACCATCATTACAACAAAAAAGGGTCCCACTGAATGGGAGAAGATATCTGCCATTGATATATCCAAACTTTATTAAAAAACTCACTCAACTCAGCTCCGAAAAAACAATCAACCCAATTAAAAAATGGGCAGAGGACATGAAGAGATATTTTTCTAAAGAGGACATACAGATGGCAAACAGACATATGAAGAAATGCTCAACCTCACTAACCATCAGAGAAATGCAAATAAAAACCACAATGAGAAACCACCTCACCCCAGTCAAAATGGCTATCATCAATAAATCAACAAACAACAAGCGCTGGCGCGGATGTGGAGAAAAGGGAACCCTTGTGCACTGTTGGTGGGATTGCAGATTGGTGCAGCCACTATGGAAAACAGTATGGAGGTATCTCAAAAATCTGAGAATGGAACTACCTTATGACCCAGCAATTCCACTCCTAGGCATCTACCTGGAGAAATCCAAAACTCTAATTCAAAAAAATGTATGCACCCCTATGTTTATTGCAGCTCTATACACAATAGCCAAGACATGGAAACAATCAAAATGCCCATCGGTAGACGACTGGATTAAGAAACTGTGGTACATTTATACAACGGAGTATTACGCAGCCATAAAGAAGAAGGACATCTTACCATTTGCAACAATATGGATGGACCTAGAGAACATTATGTTAAGTGAAATAAGTCAGACAGAGAAAGACAAATACCTTATGATCTCACTTATATGTGGAATCTAAAGAAAACAATAAATGAGTGAACTAATCAGAAACAGTCTCAGAGACACAGAGGAAAAACTGAAGGTTGCTAGATGGGAGGGGGGTGGGGATAAGGGGGAAGGTGAGGGGATTACAAAGCACCATCGATAACCCCAAGATTGCTATGGGGATACGAAAGTCAATTTGGTGAATGTAATCAATAATGTAAAGATTTTGTAGGGTATCTGATTACACTTGTCTCATTAGGGAGAGCACCTCAGAGATGATGTAGATGCCTGACAACTGCACTGTACACCGGAAGCTGAAGCTGAACAATAATGAATGTTAATGTTAACTACAATTGTTATACACACACACACACATATACATGTATGTATATATATGTTTACAAGAAGTAGAGTACAGCCTGAGGGATAGAGGCAGTGGAAATGTAATGGCTGTATGTGATGTCAGAGGGGTCGCTGATGAGGGGAGAGGGGTCATCATTATGTGAGGCATACAAATTATAAATGTGTAACTATTACATTGTTTTGTACACCTGAAACTAATAATAAAAAAGAGTTAAAAATAATAATACTCATTCACTGAAAAAAAAAAGAAGACACCCAGAACTACTTTCTGCACAGTAAAACAAACAAACAAAAAAAAATAGCACTTCTTGATGACTTTCAGGCACATATATAACACCTGTCAATCAGCAATGTGGCCCTCAGCTTAAAATAACCCAGTTCAACACAGTTGAGTCATGGCCAAAGAGAAACAGGGCTGAGCTATTTTCAGCTGTAGCCCCAGCAAGAAGCTGAGTATATTATATACTATATTATATAAAATACTATATGTCAATAGTCAAAAGACATACAGTATTTACTTCTAGGGCCAAAGATTAGCACGAACCAGGAAAAGCTTGTTCACCTGAAACTAACGACATACATTATACTTCACTTAATTTTTCAAATACAACGGAGATAACAGACTCTCTGCCACATATTATATACTCCCCCATGAAAGAATTATTATTTCATTATCCTTTTTATGCCTACTGCTGCCTAGAGAAAAAAAAATCAAACTCACTTAAAGCCCTCCTCAATTTGACCTCCACTAACCGTTTTAAACTAATTTTGTATATTGTATGCTGCATATAAATCAGACCAATTGTTCCGAGCAGATGATTTGTGCTTTCCTTCCTGTATTCTCCACGTTGCTTAAATGTAATAAACATTTTGGAGGGTAAAACAAAACAAAGTAACAGCATGAAGGATGTCACTGAGATACAACAAAACTCACAGGCAGTTCAATGAGTTCAGGAGTAAAATTAATGACCCGGAGGAGAACTTTATCAAAGAGATGGAAACTATGAAACAGAACCGAACAGAACTCCTGCTGGTCAAGAACTCAAGAATGAGTATTTTTAACAACCACGTCACACGAAGAAAACGAGTTGTGACTTAAAGACTCCCTAGCATTGCCACCTTACTCATCAATTACCCAAATGCTGTCAAGACATATAGACATAAGTGAACTTCATTTTAAAAATTCAATTATTTGCTTAATGTCCCTATTTAGAATATGTACAACTGTGAAGCAACTCATTTTAAAACACTGAAATAGATAGTGCTATGAATAAAATAAAAATTAAGGATATACTCTCTTGTTAGAAGATAACATTAACCATAAAAACAGAGACTAATCTTTCTGCAGTATTATAAGTTTGCCGTATTAATAAAAAGGATTATATCTGTTTCATTTAATAATAAACATCCATTTGTGGTTAGGTGTTTGGCCGGGCATCATTCACTTACGCTTAGGGGAAGAAAAACTGGGATGCACAAAACTTTAAAATTTTTATGAATCATCTCCAACTAAAACCAATTAAGAAGCCAAAGCATCTCAAAGCATATATTAGGCAATGATATTTAACATCTGAAATAAAATTTAAAGGCAAATTTTCAAGCATTTTAAATGTATCACTTTAGTTACATTTATTAAATAATAATAAATAACTCAACACATGAGAGCTCTAGGGACTTAAAAAAAGATTGTAAAATTTCTGTCTCCTTTCTATGCATATTAGCACACATAATTATGCCTTTTACCTCGTGTGCATTAGTCAATGAAACAACTCAAAATTTCATCAACGACAAACAAAGAAACAAAAACTCATAGACACAGACAACACTTAGTGGGTGAGGGGGGAGAGAGAGGTAGAAGAGGGAAAAGGGGGTCAAATACATGGCGATGGAAGGAGAACTGACTCGGGATGGTGAACACACAGTGAAATATATAGATGATGTATTATGGAAATGTACACTTGAAACCCATATGATTTCACTAACCAATATCACCCCAATGAATATATAGACAAAACAAAACAATATTGTATCAAAGAAATAAAAAATAAAGAAATCTGAAACGCAAGGGAAAGAAGCTAATATAACTAACCTTGGGACAGTAATACCCCATGATGTCATTTGAAGCCCGTGCGGTTGACTTAGCAATCACCAAATTTTCTCTTGGAGCAGGATTTCCACTGAGGAGTAACTCAGTATTCAAACTTCCAACACATGGTGGCTCAAGGACTCCCCTCCTAAGAGCAGTGCTGAGAAACTCCTTCGGCTGTTCCTTTGCGCGAAGATGGGTTCTAGCCTCTGCCAGTCTTTCATTAGCACTGTGAAGATTGTAAGACACAAAGCTTTGAATGTTATTTTTCCTGAATGACTTGCATTTTTTTCAAGTTGCCATAATAAATAGTAAAAGAAATTTCGCATTAAACAGCATTTTAACATTGAAAATGCGTCAGGGCAGACCTACCATGCACAAGGATAGGTTTCAAATTACCCTAAAGAAGCACATATGTTTCTATGGGGATGCCAGACTAAGAAGAAATTCAAAGTAGGGAGGGGAGGACACGGGCTATCAGTGACATCCACGGCTTCACAGATAATACTTGCTGCCTTCTGCAATGGCTGAACCAATAAGATTCTTGAGGATTGCCATGAGACGTACATAGCAAACGAGTTTAGAATTTTTAAAAAATCCCACCAAGATATTTTCAAGCCTTTGCTGTCACCGCCCTTGGGTAACGCCCTCATTACCCTGAGGACTGAGGTGTCATTTAGAACAACAGCCTCTGGGGGAGAAGGAGGGAGCCTGGTTGGTGATCCTACTGAATGAAACCGCTCCGCAGGCATGTAGCTTATAATATAACACTGTGGCCAAGGCGCTGGGCGTGGGCTCTGCGCTTTCTGTCTTCCACACACCCCGTCAGGCTCACCACCTTATCTTTTTAGCCACTTCTTGGGTTATACTACCCTCACCCCTACGTTGTTAACCCTCTGCTATATTTCACATGTATGCCTTTGTGGACATCAGAAAGACTAGAAAGAAGAGCTTGTCTGAAAGCGACCTCTAGAGATAATAACACAGAGCACAATGGAGACAGTACATGTACCAAGTGCCAGAATATGCAGAGTACTTAACCCTTTGGGTTTAAGTTGTTATCTTATAATAAATAGTTACCTCATTAAAAACTATTTAGGGGAATTCTGGCAAGAAATTTTATAAAAAATAGCGTTGTCTAAATCATAAAGCTTCGAAAACACTTTGCTTAAAGACTGGTAGATCAGATTAACTCTATGAAAACCGCGAGAAGGAAAAATACAATCATGTAAAACCAAAAATGGAGAGAGATGCAAATGTCCTGAACTAACTAACATTTTAAAAGTAATTTATTCACTAGCATCATTTTCCAAAATTATACTATTTAGTAAGCTTTCATTTCCTATCAATCTCGGGAATCTGCCTGGATAAAAATTATACTTTAGAGGCAAATTAATGAGCTCGATTGATTTTCTCTGACTTTGTTTGGACTTACTTGTTTAGTTTGTTTTCCAATGATGTTCTAAGTTTTAATTCCTCTAGGTAGAGGTGTTTATATTCTTCCAATTCTATTTTATGAGAAGTTTCCACTTTGGAGAGTTCAGATTCCAGACGTTTAATTCTGAGTTCCATGTCAATTACGGAAGCACCATCATGGTCATTTAACGGGTGTACGTTTTTTTGAGATGCTGCTGGTTCCTAAAGCCAACAGAAAGGATACATTTTAAAAATAATTATAAACTGAATAATTACAGTCTATTTGTATTCTTTAGTTTTAAGTCAATGATTTGGAGGGCAATTTAAATGTGAAAAAAGCTGAAGTTTAAAATATTTATCATCAATACAGAATGAAATAAATCTGAATCATGAAAATGTTTTGAATCATCTCATCTGACTATTCCAATAAGAGAATCAATTTTAATTTTAAAAATTGAACAATATGACTTAATAATCTAAGAATATGGTGCATTTTATTTTCTGTATTTCCTAATAGTCTCGTTTTATATCAATTGGTCTTAAAAATCAAACGATTTTTCAGAAAGAACAAATCTCAAACATCAACTGAGTGACAATAATGATGGGAACTGAAATATTAAAATGGAGAAGCAAATACCACCTTAGTTCCAGAAATCTAAAAAAAATAAAATAAAAACAACTGCCGTTAAGGGGAGTTGAAGAATCACATACACTATGCATATCGAAAACGTAATTTGCAGCAAAATGAATTAAGGCGTGTTAAAAATCAATGAATTAACCTGTAAAAATAGATTTAAAAATTTTTTTCTACTACATCCTGTCTTGCTCAGTCTTCAATATCCCAGAATTTACTGTGTTCTGCTTCACTCTTTTCTACCACATTCGTGACTATATGAATTTTGAGGTTTAATAATTTTTATCTCCACTCTTTTTATTCTCTACTTTTTCACATGACTTTTGTACTCCTTTCATAGATAATAACTCTTGTTTAAGATTGATTTTCTTCAATAAGCTATAGATACCTTTTTATAAAAAAACTTTTTAAAACAAATTTTTTTTTTATAACTGGGGAACACTGTTTTTGCCAGAACCCATCAGCTCCCTGTCAAGTAACAGTTTCCAATCTAGTTGTGGGATGCGCAGCTCAGCTCCAAGTCAAATTGTTCTCTTCAACCTACTAGTTATGGAGGGTACAGCTCACTGACCCATGCGGGAATCCAACCGGCAACCTTGGTGTTATGAGCACTGCGCTCTAACACTGAACCAACTGGCCGGCCGCCCACTGGGGGCTCAGCTCCAAGCTCCAGCCATTGTTTTCAACCTAGTTGTGGAGGGTGTAGCTAACTGGTCCATGTGGGAATCGAACCAGCGACCTTGGTTACCAAGGATTGGAACCAGCACGATGCTCTAACCATGGAGCCAACTGGCCACCCCACAGATGGAGACATTCTGAAGATGCAGTTTCCAGTTTTGCTTTGAGAGCATCATTCTGAATGAGTAAGATAGTATGATTTGGTTACGAAGGAAGTTGACTGAGAATAGTCTAACCCCAAACCAGTATCAACTTGTGAAATAAACTCAGTTGCCATAAAATGTCATCCATACTGTAGTAGAGTCTTAGAATGCGGAAACTTGAATTACTCAGAATGGAGAACAAAGAGAAAAGCACCAGGAGACTCAAAAATGTATCCTTTATTGTCATCGACTTTGCCACACAACATCTGTACTTGATTTTCTACGATTTCCTGAATGATTGGTTCATGTTTTTCTTCTATAAAATGACTGTAAGTCACCTCTGAGTTGATAGTCTCTCACCTGTTCCCCATTTTAACTCTCCATAATTTCTTACGAAGTTGTAGGGAGTTACAAGTAACTCATCTTGAGATAGTTAGGCCTCCGTCAGCTACAAATGTTTCATGGTAATTTGAATTGCTTTCAAGAAGAAATGATTCCCAAGGTTAAGGAGAAATCACATCTCACACTGTGAATGTTTATTGAGATGATTGCTACATTTTTTTCACCAACAAAAAAGTGTCTTAATTCGATAATGCTATCTTGTAATCCTCTCTTTCCACAATATACAAGAACATCCTAAACAGCAATAATAACAACAACAAATCTGCTGGAATTTCTGTGATACTGAGTTGGGTAGAACTACTTTCCTTAGATACAATGCTTATTTGGTAAGATGAGGTGAGTGGATGATGTAGTGTTTTTAAAACATGGCTACAAATTCTTGACATTTCTCCATGAAATTCCCTCCCTTTTAATATGTGCTGGCCTTAGGAAGTAACTGGATTCTAGTGCATGGAATAGGGCAGAACTGCTGTGAGAATGCTATGCCTGCGGCAGAAAATGTGATACAGCTTCCATCTGACTCTCTCTCGGGAAGCTCGCCCTGAGAACCCAACCACCATGTTGTGCAGATGAAGAAGCCCAGGACACACAGTGAGGCCTCCTACAGATGTTCGCGCTGAGACGGCCCCAGTGGGCGTCCCGGCCAAAACCCCGCTTCAACTGCTACACGTGTGTGTAACAGCCTTTAGATGATTCTCATTCGCAGCTTCATGGCAACGCAGCTGATGCCAAGTGGAACAGAAATGAGCTAGTCTCACTGAGCTTCACTCAACTGCATTACTGGTGAACAAAACAGATGCTGTTTTGAGCCACTAGCTTTTGAGTTGGTTTCTTGAGCAGCAATGAACAACTGGCATTGATACTGATATTCAAAATGGTGTGAGGCCACAAAGAAAAGCAATCTAAAACCTGTAGGAGTGCCTTTCCACCAGGAGGTAGGTGGAACCCGAAAGGATGTGGAGAAGAATGAGAACGACACCCACAAGAGCCTCCAAGAGACGGTTATTGGGGGCTTGCGGGCCCCTAAAGAGGCTGGCCGCAAGGACTTCTCAGCTAGTGAAGAAAATGAGTCTGAAATCCGGATTAAAGAGGACTCTTGCTGTGCAGTAACTAAGTAAAACCCATGAGATACATGAGCTAACGAAAGACTGTGAACTGTAAAGGAACCAGGACTTATTGTGTTCAAATGTGTTTCCCAATTACAGCCTCTCCCACATGCCCTGTTGTCAAATCATGCTAAAATAAAGAAATGGCTTCTGAGTGAAGATCAAATTCGCTGTGCTCCCAGGAAGACATGATCTACGGATGAGGACAAGACTGTAAAGCCTTCCTCAAGACTTCGAAAGAGTTAAGGTGGGGCCTTAAATTCCTGGAAGGCTTTTCAGAGGAAAAGAATTTTAAAGGCATGGTCCTACAACAGCTACAGGAAGCCCAAGAGCTTATCTCAAAACGATGTATGACGGTGGCTTTTCTAATGGCACGAACCCCAATAAACTCTCACGCAACTCCACGTTTTTAGGATAACCAAGTAGCAAAAAACCACCTTGTTACCTTGGACTAATAGAAACCAAGAGAGTGAAAAATAAGAGGAGGCCTGTGGGTCTTAGACATTTGAGTGGAGGAATGACGCTGAGGGAAGAGCTGCAAGCACAGGTCATTTCTTATGAGAAGGACAGTACAAAGAGCTCACAGGGGACAGCAAAGGGCCATGGAGAAGCATTGGCATGATTAGGACTAAGTCCTAATCAAAGAACGGACAGCACACATCAGGCTGTATTTCAGAATTGCTATGGACTAACGTGCCTTCCACTTTCTATTTCTGCAGGGGAAACTTCAGCAGTCGAGCAGAATGTTGGGTGTGTGGGTGGTAGATAACTTGTCTCTTCCTTTCTCATGTTTTCATATTGAAAGGAATTGTCCTCAAGGGGCTTTATCCTAGAAACCAAAACCCAGGCCCTTCATCCCCATTTGCACCAGACTAAGATGGTAAAATCTTAGATTCGAACCTGAGCCTGATGCCATTAAATTGAGACTTGTGGCGAGTATTGTGTAGGGAAGAGTGTATTTTCCATGTGGGGGGAATATAAAGAATTGTGGCCAGTGGATAGATCAAGGTGGTTTTTAAATGAGTCCGTAAATTTTGAAATATTCATTGCATAAAACCACTAGAATATGGGTCAACATTAGTGACTTGCTCCTAATGAACAGAATATGTTGAAAGACATTCCGTGTGAATTCCAAGACTCCTTCACAAAGGGCAACACAGCTCCTGTTGGTTATGTCTCTGAGGATCTGAACCTCGGAATCCAGCCCCGTGTTGTGGGGAGGCTCGGGCCACAATGCGAGCCGGGTGTTCAGGTGTAGTTGTTCCTGCTCTCTGCCCCAGCTAGAGAGCCGACCAACAGTAGGCACCAACTACCGGACACATTGCTGTACAAACTTTCAAATGATTCCAGCCTCCAGCCCTCGAGCTGCCCCAATTGAAGCTGAGGGGAACGGAGACAGATGGCCTTGGCCACACTCTTCTTAAGTATGGATCTGTGAGTCAAATAACTGTTGTTTATTTCAACCACTCCATTGGAGAGTTAAGGAAAAAATAGCCACACCTTCTGGATTAAAAAAAGAGATAATAGTAAACGTAACTTATAAGTTATTAATTACAGTTATCTTCTTTTATTGCACTTTGCTGTATTCTGTTTTGCAACTATGTTTTACAAATTGAAAGCTTTGGACAATCATGCATTTAGCAAGTGTATGAATACCACTTTTCCGACAAAGTTGGATTTTGTTTGGCAGTTTAGCAATGAAGTACTTTTTAATTAAGGTATGTACACTGTTTATTTACACATAATGTTACCACACACTTGATAGACTACAGACTAGTGTAAAATAAATTTATATGCACAATTCTTGTGATTCACTTTATTGGGTTACTAGTGTATTGCTGTGGTTGGAACCAAATCTGCAATATCTCCGAGTTATGCCTTTAGTCTCCTTTATAGTGTAATCTAAGTAATGTGGAGATTGACTTATTAATGACACACAATGCTAAAGAGAAGAAGCAGTGAATACAAGAAAGACATAAGAAGTTTCTCAAGGGTTCCCTTCAATGACAGCTAGGCAGATAGGGATCTTTAGAAGCTTCCCTCAAAGTACGGGATAAGGAAGACAGGCAAGGAGACATATGATTTCTAGTATGATAGTTGTAAAACTAGAAATATCCAGTTAATAACCAAAATCAAACCTTTTTCCTGATTTCCATTCCCTAAAATTCTAAAAGACATAGGCAGCTTTCAATATTTATTCATCAATCTAGTACTCAATCTTCACTTCCTTTTCCTCAGTGAGGAAATAGAGAGCATTATGGAATCATTTTTAATCTCAGTAGTAAAACAATCATAGTGTCCTCTGGCACTATTTAAATACAATTTCTCCTTTACCGTACATCAAGCTTGTTTGTATGGGAAGGGAAGACCATGTCTTCTGTATCTTATACCGAAATGCTTCTCCGTATCACACAAAAAGGCTTTGACATTTTATAATTCACATCACAAAACTATTATTTGTTTCTGATTAAATAATTACTTCCTGAATTTTAACAGCTGTACTCTTGAAATGTTTTCTTTGGATGGGATGAAATATTTATTCCATTAATTATATATGAAGCTAAAGGTACAACTATGCATCTCAATGTGTTTCTGAGAATGTAGGATCTATGCCAAGAACAAGATTGGCACCAGTGTTTCAGAAAAGAACCGGGTCAAACAGAATCTACTTTTCAATTGCGAGATGATGGATTAGAGAGATTTCTAAAGAGGAAAGCAGATGGTCCAGGTTTCATCTTCTCCTTCCTAGACAGTGAAATCTATGGAAGAGGCTATGGATTAGGAGATAGACAAAATGAAGAAAGTTGTCCACCAAGTATCAGATCCTATTACCGACATTTGATGGAAATGGGAATGAAAGGGAGGCACTGGGTTAAAGATTAATGTTTTGAATGAAGAAAACAAAAGGAATGAGTCGACTTTGTAAGCCTAATATCCCATCATGTCATAAGGTCACCAAGGTCTGCGGGCCACAGGCTCCATCCAGAAGCAAAACATCTCCACAGAAGTGGAATTAAAGATATTCCCCTACATTGACATTTTATTATTCCATAAGGCATCTGGTAATATGCAAGATGACTGGGGAAGCATTCTCATAACATTTGATTTGGTAATGGCGTAAGCACAGATCCATAGATCAATGAATCAAAATTAAGGATCCGGAAATTAACCTCATATGTAGAGCCGAGTGATTTTTGACAAGGGTGCTAAAAAATCCAATTGGATGTGAATAGTCTTTTGAGCAAATGATACTGGATCAACAGGATATCCACACGCAAAAGAAAAAATTAGAGCTCTACATCATACCAGATATAAAAATTATCTCAAAATGTAAAAGCTAAAATTATAAAAGCTTAGAAGAAAGCATAGGTATATGTCCTCATGAAAGAGTTCGTAATTGAGTGTTTAAAAAAATAGATTAACTGGACTCCATTAAAATAAATGCTTCTGTGCTTTAAAGGATACCATTGAAAGACTAAAAAGGCAAGCTAATGAAAGGGAGAAATATTTGAAAATCCTATATCTGATAAGCGATTTGTATCCAAGATATATAAAGAACTCTTACAATTCAACAAGAAAGAGACAGTGCAATTTTATAGGGCAAAGGAATTGAAACAACAGTTTTTCAAAGAAGTTATACAAATGGATAATAAGCATGGGAAAAGATTGCTCAGCATCATTAGTCATCAGAAAAAACTACATCAAAACCACAATATGGAGCAGAGAGTTCACTAGTGGTTCCTTAGGGCTAGGAAGAGTGGGAAGGGCAGACTGGCACACGGTGAAGGCTAACAGTACACAGATACTTTCCAGGGTGATGAAAATGTTGTAAAACTGATTGTGATGATGACTGCATAAAGCTTTGAATACACTAAAAGCCACTGCACTGCATACTTTAAATGACTGAACTGCATGCTATGTTCATTATATCTCAATGAAGATTGGAGCCAGTGCTTTGGGGTCATGCAACGGTGTTCTTCTTGGTTTAGATCACTAGCCAGGGTTGAGACATAGGAGAGGTAACAGTATGCCCTTTTATAGAAAAATGATATAGAAAATAAGCTATCTTTTTCACTGCTTGAGTCTGTAAAATTAAGAGAGAAATCAATATTGTACTGCTCAAAGCATTGAGTGGTTTCTATTTCCCCAAATTAAGTGATTTCTGGGTCCCAAACGGATTACAAAGTACCTTCTGTTTTAACCTAGCCATCTGAATATCCATTTCAGATTGATTGGGTTCTAAATCTCCAAGGAAACTAACCTCTCCATTTTGACTGTCATGTAGCATCCTTGTATTCTGAAAGAGGGTCTTCAGTCTGCAGAATTGTAGAAAACGAGTAAGTCAAATTCTTTAAGAGTAAATGTTTAGTAATTATTTAAAGAGATGATATGTCTATCATACAAAATAAACAAATCTATAAATTATGATCCTCTCCTATTTGTTCCAGTATAAGAGTTTGAAAGCATACTAATTAAATTATAATCTTAGGTAAGTAACATAAAACAATTGTGATACATATGATACAGACTTCATATTGTAACAATGTAAGGTTCTTATAATTAAAGTATTATTAATATCCACTTAAGATTGTTAGTATCAAACATATTAAATATCAGCTATAAACCAGAGATTAGTATCCAAGGTGAAGAAAAGTATAATATATGTGGATGTTTTGAAAAAACACCAAAATACCATTCGGTGCCTACTGACCACAGTCTACCAGAAGAAAAGAAAGTACGTACCAACAAGAGATCATTCAAAATAGAAAGAGAAACCGGAAAGAAAAATCTGAAGTCTGAGTGGAGGGGAAAGGAAAGGGGCAGGGCTTTAGAAGAAAGGAAATTGGAGAGATAATGTGTCACAGTCTCTTCGAGTCTGTTTTACGAAGAGATCTTTGCTAGCACAAAGTTAACAAAATGAGAATACAAAACAATGCAGAGAAAGACAGTGACATGGGAGAAAAAACACTGAGGAGAATCAGAGAAAGAACTTCATTCAGTAAGCAGCAAGTAAACAGAAAGCAAGCCACGCGTGGGCTTCCCAGACGTTGGGAAAGATTCCATTATTATTTGAGTGAGATGATTACTCATCTCATTCTTTTTTAAGTTATACATATGGTTTGGTATGTATGACATATTTTATAACTGACAAAAAAGTAGAAAGAACATAGAAGCCAAATCAATAACAATTCTGATGTTGTTAAACAATACCACAGATAGGTTTTTAGACATTAAACTGTTAGAATGCTGAAGGCAAGAACACTACGAAAAGAAGGAAAGATTACCAAAGAGAGCACAGACATCCTGCAGAAATAAAGATTCAAGGGAGACCAGGAAGAGTGCAGTTGACAGTATATGCAAAAGACACGGTCATTATAGTTTTAGGAATCATTCAAAAGTAGGTATAATATTTTGGCATTCACACAAGTTTGACTATGCTGTGAGTTTCTGATGTAAATTTGTAAGTAGGATAGCTTGTTTAATTATGAAAATTACAGGTATGAAATACATTTGTACTTAGGTTTTCATAAAGTAAGAATTATAATGAAATAGTAATTAATGGTTGACATGATCTGAAATATTAAAACCTTACCTGGTAACCTCTGTCTCTAATTCATCATTTTTCTTCTTTTGTTGATTCATATTATATTGCAGAGATTCTAACTTCTCATAGTACTTTAATTGTTCCTTTTCATCCTCAGACTTTGAAAAACATTTTTAAAGAAAGTTAATTTTAAAAATCTAGAGACTCACTCTTCTTTCTTTAAAATATGATTCCTCATGAGCTCATGAGTAATATGTGTACACAGGTGTATAAAATGTAGTTGTAGACCTGATGCCAATAAGGACAGAGTTCAAAAACAATGACATTTCTTAAAGCAGCTGAAATGGATTTTGCAGTGTCATCATTGGTTTCCTGGAATTTAAATTGCCAAACTTTCTTAAAAACAGAGGCTTTTACATGTAAAAATACTAAGTGTTAAAGAATAGATTTAAATAGTGGTTCTCTTTACATTTTAGTTTCAAGAAATGCTCCCAGAGACATTTTCATCAACATTTCAAGATTTTACAGGGTTTATGGAATCACATTTTCGTATGATAATCTTTGAAAACTTCCTGTGCAGTCCCCCTTAGATTGTGATAATCTGACATGAGCATCAGATGAAGACTCTCATTCTCTGTAAGCGTTCTTCCATAGGTTTCAATTTCTCCTTTTCTAGTAAATATTTTTCTCTTTAAAGTTTATCTTCTCTATATTATGTAAAAACATAACTTTTTCTTGATTCCTGTAACTTTTTCTGTCATCCTGTTTTTCTCCTTAGACTCTAACCCTCTTTAATATGTGGTCTCATCCCCAGGTCCATATTTTCGCCACTTAATCTCTTCTTTTACATGAGAGCCTGACTTTCTGTCCTTATAATTGCGCGAAAACATTTTTCAGGGTCATCTCTTTTAGTCCTTGTCCTGCTTTACTTCTCAGCAGCAACTGATAAGGATGCCCACACCCTTTCTATAGTCTTCTCAGCCCAACTCATCTCTAAACAGCAGTCCTGGTGGTCAGGCCTTGACCCTTTTCTATTCCTCTTTTTAAATGCTCTCAGCTCCTTAAATCCCAGTGCTTCAAACCACATTCCCTCATCTACAGTGGCAGCCTTGACCCCTTTACTGAGGTCATCTGTACTTTCCTTTTTCCCCTCGAGCTCCTCATAGACAGTGTCCCTCAACCACACACTCATAAACCATGACTTGCTGTGGATCAGCTCATCTGGTACATTTCATGGGGATTCTTATCACTGTGACTGTGAACATAGCGTTATTTTCAGATCTTGGCAGCTCCTCACCCTTAGGATGTTGACCAGCATACTTTGTCCTGTTTTTCTCTCAGAATGCATAAGTTTTTTCATAAGGTTCACATTATCTACTATTCGCCTTTCCATTTTTGTTTGCTCTATTGAATAACTTCCTATTCCTTGGGACCTGACCTGACCTATGGAAGTGTTCTGAAATTCCTTTTGCAAGTACACTCCACCATCTTGTTTGACAGCTTAAGTCAGTTGGAGCTATCCTTTCTTCCCAGTCCAGATGCTTCCTCTCACATTGTGTGAATCAAATATCTTAACCCAGGTACTCTCTCACCTGGGGGGCTATTGATCGAATTCATTGAAACCTGTCGTAATTAAACTTTTGATTTACAGGGTAGACCTTATGGTGGCTGATAATTCTGTCGAGATCCTAATTACTTCCCCTAGGAACCTATCGTCCCTCATTATTTTGGTATAAGCTTAATCAGTTTTGGGTGTGCTTACAAATTTTTCAATTTTTTGACATTCAATATTATTTTATATTAATTTTAGGTGTACAGCATAGTGGTTAGAATTTAAGTAATTTAACAAAGTGATTCCCCTGACTCATCCAGTACCCACCTGGCACTATACATAGTTATTGTCATAGTATTAACTATATTCCCTATGCTTTACATTACATCCCCATGACTATTTAGTAACTACCAATTTGTACTTTTTAACCCCTTCACCTTTTCCGCCCTGCTCCTCACTCCTCTCCCACCTATCACCCTAAATTATCTAGTACTCATCTGATGCCATGTGTTGTTATTGCAATATCATTAATACATTCCATATACTATACCCTGGATCCCCATGACTACTTTGTAACAACCAATTTGTACTTTTTAATCTCTCCCCTTTTAACCCACTTCACAAACCCCCTTCCAGCTGGCAACCAACAAAATGTTCTTTGTATGTATGAACTTTTTTCTGTTTGTTTGTTCTGTTCTTAAATCCCACTTAGAAGCACAATCACAGTGCATCTTTCTCGGTCTGACACACTCCACTCAGCACTGTACTCTCCAGGTCCATCCACACCGCCACAGATGGCCAGAGCCCATTTCCTTCTGTGGCCAAGCAATATTCCATTGCATACATGTATCATCTCTTCTTTATCCATTCATCCATTGATAGGCTGCATGCACATCTTGGCCATTGTAAAGAATCCTGCAGTGAACATATTGATGTACACGTCGCCTCGAATTGGCATTTTTCGGTTTCTTTGGATAAATACTCTGAAGTGGGATATCTGGGTCATTCTTCAACTCTTGTGATAGCCTTTGTTTAAAAGTCTATATTGTGTGATATAAGTATTGCTCCCACAGCTTTTTAAATTTTATTTTGTTTTCATGAAATATCCTTTTATTTTCAGTCTCTGTGTCTTTTGATCTGAAGCAAGTCTGTTGTAGGGAGCATATGTAAGGATCTTATTTTCTTATCCTTTCAGCCACCCTGTGTTTTGATTGGAGAATTTAATCTATTTACACATAAAGTAATTGTGCATAGATATGTAGTTACTGCTATTTTATGATTGATATTTTTGTTCTTCCTTTTTTGTTCCTTTTAAAGAAGTCCCTCTAATATTCCTTGTAATACTGGTTTGGTACTGATGAACTCCTTCAGTTTTTCTTTTTTCCTCCAGAAAGCTCTTGATCTGTCCTATGATACTAAATTATAGCTTTGCTGGGTAAAGAAATCTTAGTTGTAGGCATGTCTTTCATCACTTTGAATATTTTGTGCCAATCCCTTCTGGCCTACAAAGTTGCTCTTGAGAAATCACCTGCTAGTCTTATGGGTGCTCCTTTACAGGTTACTAACTGCTTTTTTCTTGCTGTTTTAAAGTCTTTATTTGCCTATAAACTTTGGCATTTTAATTATGACGTATTCTTGGTATGGGCCTGTTTGGGCTCATCTTCTTTGAAATTCTGGGCTTATATGTCCATTTCCTTTACCAAGTTAGGGAAGTTATCAGTCATTATCAAGTACATTTCGAATTCCTTCATTTCTTCTTCCCGTAGTACCCCATATGATAATGTTGGTATGCTTGACATTCTCAGAGGTCCCTTAAACTGTCCTCATATTTTGGATTCTTTTTGCTGTTCTGACTGGGTATTCTCTGCTACCGTATCTTCTAAATCACTCATTCGATTCTCTGCTTCATCTAGTCAGTTTTCATTCCCTCTAAGACATTCGCTTTTTCAGTTATTTTATTCTTTACTTATGACTGGTTCATTTTTATGTTTTCTATCTTCATTTTTATGTTTCCTATGTCTTAGTGGAAGTTCTTCTTGAGGTCCCTGAGCATCCTAATAACCAGTGTTTTGAACTCTGCATCTGATGGATTGCTTGTCTCTATCTTGCTCAGTATTTTTCTGGAGGTTTCTTCTGTTCTTTTAGTTGGCATGTTTCTTTGACTCCCCATGTTGGCTCCCTCCTTCTGAATGTTTCTGTGTATGAGGTAGGACTGCTGTGTCTCCCAGGCCTATTTGAGTGGCCTTATATAGTAGGTGTCCTGTGGGGCCGTGTGGCACAGCCTCCCTGTTACCCAGAGCCAGGGGCGGCAGCTCTGCCCCTTGTGTGAGTTCTCTGTGCTCTCCTGTTGTAGTGCAGCCTCTGTTGCTCTTTGTATGTCAATGGGAGGCATTGATCGTCAGACTGTGTGGTTGTGAGGACTGACCATGACTACAGTGGAGGAGCTGTTTTGGCAGGGGCTGCCCCTATAGAGCAGGATTTGCTTTAGCAGGGCACTGGTGTCTGCCCTGTGTACACTTTGGTTGTGTCTTTCTGGGAGGCACCAGAGCGGTGATGCTCCTGCTCTGTCCAAAGATGGCCACCAGGTATGTCAGCCCTAGGGACTCCTAGAAGTGGCCCGGCCACAGGCCTAGTTCAGCCGCAGCCTATGTCCTGCGAGGGCCACCTAGCTTGACCACAAAGCAGGATGCAGATGGCTGCCACCTGCACCGGCTTTGGAGGTGCCTCAAGAGTTCCAGTTATGAACCATAGCCAGCTTCCATTAGTGCCATCTTGGGTCTACACAGCAAGAAGTAAAGGACAGCTGAGGCCACATAACGCTTGTTTAGGTTTTGTGAACCTTTGAGAGATTTTAGGCAAGTCTGCAGCATGAGCCAAGACAGGATGTTTTTCTTTGGAAAAGTCACTGGAAGAAGCTTGGGTTGGCTCTCAAGTTAGGTGGGGCAGGTTCTCAGGGAATCACTGTTCTCAGGGACAGTGTTAGCCAGGTTGATGTAGACTCAAGTGATGGAGGCCGTCTATGTCTCACACTGCGACGGGTGATGGATCAGTACAGAAACAATGGATTCTACAAGGACCTCTGTGTGGGAAGAAGCTCCCCTCCAGCCAGCACCCTAAAGGCAAAAAACTTAGTTCCTCCCCTTATATCCCTGAACTACTGCCCAGTGTTAGAGTTCAGGGCAAATGAATCTGTCAGTTAGTAAGCCCATTCCAAGCCCTATAAAAGAATCAACTGGGACTCTAGCCATCCTTTTCATCTCACCCAACCAGAATGACCAGTGGTTTCCACAGCCAGAAGCTATGGGGACATCTCTCTCTAGCATTGGAATCCTGGGCTAGGATGCCTGGTGTGGAGCTGGGACCTCTCACACCCCTAGTGGACCTCGACAAGCAAGATATCCCTCCAGACTTCTGACAGTCGCACAAGGGTCTGGCATCAGCTTGTTCTGTTTTTCTGCTCCTCCTACCAGTCTCGACGTGACTTCTTCTGTATGTCCCTAGAGGTAGGACGACTTTGGTTGAGCTTGACTTCAGGTGATGCTCAGTGATGATTGTTCTGTAGTTTAGTTGTAATTTTGATGTGGTCATGAGAGGAGGCAAGCATGGCATTTACCTACTCTGCTATCTTGACCACAAATCCCCAATTTTTCAATTTTTGATACCTTAATATAATAGATTTCTCTATAAAGCTGTGATGTGACAACTCATGGAACTCACATTCATGTAAGACTCCTTATCAACACATTATCATGTCACTCATATGAAAAGTATGTTAGCAACATAATGTGACTTAATTGACAAGAAGTCTAGACTAAATTTTTTTTCAAAGTTTCTTTGGCCACAAGAAGGACCATCAGAACAATCTTCTGTTTCCCTTGATGGGCATGACTGTCTAATGAAATTGCTTAGCCCTGGCTACTGTGACTGAAAGACACCAGCTGGAAGGTACATCTATGTCATTGGTCCACCTCAGGGGTCACAATGCGATCTTGTGATGGGAAATCCTAGGGAGCCTCTCCTACAGAGGACAGGAGGATGGCAGCGGAATGTTGTTCTGCTTAGGAAAGATAGTGACACGTTTTTCACTGTCCATCAGGAAATTGTCATCCTGGATGACACATCAATCTTTTCTGACATCGAACTGTTAAATCTTTAAAAGCCTATGATTAACTCAAGTGAATGGAAAAAGATTAGTTTCTAAACTTGCAAAGCTAGAATCACTATGTTACTATGTAAGGACTTGATTGGGCATTCATTTCTACTTTTACACTGGCATCTCTTTTCTTTTTCAAAATCCAACAAAGAGAAAAGTATATTCTTTTCAGGAAACATTTGCCTAATGACCCAGTATTCGTTAATGATGAAGAAAACAAATTAGAACATTAAAAGTAATTCATTCTCCAAATCTCACTAAAGGGTTTAGATTTCAAGGGAAATTTAGAATTCTGGATCAAATCATTACTCAAATGCCTGGACTCAAACAGATATTTGTAGTCCGATGTTTGTGGCAGCATAAATAGCAACAGCCAACAGTTGGAAAAACCCAAATGTTGTACACACGAAAGGATAAATGAAACATGGTGTATATCAAATGTTGCCTTTAGACTATCACAATCTTTTCCTATAAAAATCTTACTACAAAAATCATTAATTTTATGAACTGAGATTTCTTTCTCTGTGAAGAGGAATTACGTTACTCCCAGCAAGTAGTATCAACATGAATACAGTACTTTTATTAATGAGACTGTTCTTATTGTCTAAAATATCCTTATATGCTACTATGACAAACAGAAATTCCTTTGCAGTATGACAGAAATGAAGAGATTCACTTACCAAACTTGTACCTGACAGGTGCCTGAGAAGCTGTTCGATTATGCCCACTAGCTTTTTATTTGTCAGTCTTAGGTCAGTATTTTCAGCTGCAAGCCTAAAGTGAATATTTTGACATAATTATTCTCACACATTGACTTTAAAGCATACCACATAATCACTGAACAAATATCTAAGGTGCAACTACATAAAATCTTACAATTTGAAAAGCGCATGATTTGGCAATTGTGCTATTTTCTAGTTGTGAATTTTGCATAATATGCAAAATTAGAGATAATGTACACAAATTATTCTTTTCAAGGTAGCTCAAAGCTGACATTTTGACCCAGCTTTACACTCATGTGTTTATTGTTATAACTGATCTAATGGTCATACTACACTACACATCTGCTTTATAAATACTCAAGTTATTTTCTGTGCTGCTTTAACTTATACTTTTGCACGTGATCTTGTATCTTCTCAGTGCATCGTGCATCCTCTGGATGTCGAGCTCCTGCTTCTTGCAGCTAAAATAAAGAAAAAGTTATGTTTACTGATGATCTATGACATCTGACAATTAAGTTCGCAAACTTGTTGCAATGATGTTGCTCCCCTTTTTTTATATATATGTGAGGGACTGTTCATTATGAATTTCTACCAACTGGACACACAGTTAACCAAGTTTACTCTTTGGAATTGCTTAAAAGATTGTGTGAAAAAGTTAAGATGACCTGAACTTTTAGCCAACGACTCATTGCTCTTGCATCACGACAATGCACCAGCTCACAGGGCACTGTCTCTGAGGGAGTTTTTAGCCTGTAAACAAATAACTGTATTGCAACACCCTCCCTACTCACCTGATCTGGTCCCCAGTGACTAAATATGTCATTATCCAAAGATAAAGAAAATATGGAAAGGAAGACTATTTGATGACATTCAGGACATCAAGGGTAATATGATGACAGCAATGATGGCCATTCCAGAAAAAAAGTTCCAGAAGTGCTTTGAACTGTGAACTAGGCGGTGGCATTGGTGCACAGCTTCCCAAAGGGAGCTTTGTGACCGCAGTGATATTCAGCAATGAGGTATGGAGCACTTTTTCTTGAATGAGTTCTCACACATAATTATCATACCTTGTGGTACAAATGACCCAAGAAATCAAACATACTGTATTCCAAGCATCCCATCAACTCTAATTTTAAATATTCACATACGTGAATTACCAGGCTAGTCCAGTGATTATGAAAGTTAACAGGCTACTCTTGGGGGCAGTCAGATAGTCATGGAATAGTTTGATGGGCAGTAACTAAATAAGAGCCAAAATGCCTAGGTTTTTAATCCCAAGTCCATCAGTTATTAGCTGGGTAACCTTGAGCAAAATACTTAAATTTTTGGGGTCTCAGTTTCTTCATGTATAAAATGAGACAATAGTGGCATCTACCTCACTGGGATATTGGGAAGATTAAATTATGGAACATATGTAAAAGAAAAGGACATGGCACACAGTAAAACCAAAGGGTTTGCAGTTAGCCTTATTATTGTTGCTGTATTTTATGTTCTAATAAAATTTGATATTTTACACAGATGGGATGCCAATGGAAGTGGAACCAGTGTAAGAGTACACCAGTTACACTGAAATCATTCATCAAACTATCGGCAATGTCAGCAAATGGGGAGCATTAAGCCTAGAATATAACCCCAGTACTAAAATCCTTTTCCCAATTCCAAGAGCCAACAGTACATTTTCTCTGCTTGTAATAATGTATACGTTCCTATGTACACTCAGTGTAGTCCATAATGAGTATGGACTACAATGCAAATACCACCTCCTGGATTGAGCATACAATTTATATGACCGTGAGAGGCAGGGTAAAGCCACTGAAACAAATCTATAAATTATGATCCTCTCCTATTTGTTCCAGTATAAGAGTTTGAAAGCATACTAATTAAATTATAATCTTAGGTAAGTAACATAAAACAATTGTGATACATATGATACAGACTTCATATTGTAACAATGTAAGGTTCTTATAATTAAAGTATTATTAATATCCACTTAAGATTGTTAGTATCAAACATATTAAATATCAGCTATAAACCAGAGATTAGTATCCAAGATACTTCTCAGCAGCAAGTGATAAGGATGCCCACACCCTTTCTATAGGGAAAACAATATGGAAGCTCCTCAAAAATTTGAAAATAGAACTACCAGGTGGCATAGCAATCCCACTTCTGGGTTTTTCTCTGCAGGAATCCCAAACACTGATTTGAAACATGTATGCATCTGTATGGTTCTATTTACATTATTTACAATACTCCAGATAAAGAAATAACTGAAGTATCCATCCTAGTGGATAAAGAAGAAGTGGTACATATACACAACGACATACTACTTGGCTGTAAACAAAGAACAAAATCTTACCATTTGCGACAATGTGCGTGGACCTAGAGGGTATTATTCGAAGTGAAAAAAGTCAGATAGAGAAAGGCAAATACCACATGATTTCACCTATTGGTGATATGTAAAAAAAAATAAATGAACACAGTAAAAAGAAACAAACTCATAGGTGCAGAGAACTAACTGATCGTTGCCCAGAGGGAAGAGTATTGGGGAACAAATTGAAAAGGTTAAAGGGTTAAGAAGTACAAATTGGCAGTTATAAAATAGTCATGTAGATGTCAAGTACAGCACGAAGATATAGTAAATAACACTGTAATAACTAAGTATGGTGTCAGGTATACCACACTAATCAGGGTACCACTTTACACATTATATAAATGCCTAACCACTATGCTGTGCTCCTGAGGCTGACATCATTGAATGTCAACTGTAACAGAAATGAAAAATTTTACATTTAAAACTAAAAACTTTCTGAAATTTGATATTTTATTACGTAGTTTTTAAGAATCTCTGTTTTTGACCAGAGTAAAGAAATGATCCTGTCTTTTGCAGACACAGATCCTTTCTTTACTTTGGTCAATGCATCATGGTCAATGGGCATAAAATCTCATGGACATGTTTTTATAGGGAGCAGCTAAGAGCATCATCAGCTTTGGAGCCAAGTGGATTTTGCATCAAACCCTCAAACTTCTCCCTGGCTACTGCAAGACATGCTGCCTAGATTGCCTTGGACTCCATTTCCTTATCTCTGAACATGAGGATTCCCTTCCTTGACAAAGCTATTCAGAGGATTAAATCAGATCATGCTTGTTACAGAATAGGTACAGAACAAGTGTTGATTTGACGATGGAGTATTTCAGCATATCAGTTAAATGAAAATCTGTGTCGCTCTTGTGTATACGGACGCAGGGGCCCACGCATCAAAAACCATGTAATCAAACACGCCATTAAAACACTAAAATTGAAAAAAAAAGAACCTCTGCTTTGCAAATTGGTTATTATTTTATACAAAACATATACTCTTCAATTAGATAAAGACATTTAAATATATTCACAATGCAATGATTTAGAACATAGTGGAATCCCTTTGTAATTGGGTTTTGAGATAGAGAACATGAATTCTAAACTTTCAAAACTTCTACTATTATTTTAAGTCTAAATGATGAACCTGGTAAACCGGAAACTAATATAAAATAATATGGAATGTCCACGGGATGTAAGTGAAAAAATAATGGAGAAAACACTCCCTCCTAACAAGTATACCATACCAACATACAAAGCGTAAAAAAATAAAACTATATGTCATATGCTATATAGTTTTAAAACTGAAAGGTATCAGGAAGAATTCATGACTGTTACAATGAGTACCTGAATCCATTAAAGATTTCATTTCGGCACGAGTATGATAAAAGTCATGCTGGTATAACGTAAAAGTCACATTAAGAATCCTTACCTTTAACCAAATTGCATATCTCCGTCACTGTGGGAAAACTCCCTATAGAATTTTACTATCACTATACATTTCCCAGACCCTTCTTTTTTCAGCTCCCATCTTCGATACTTACTAAAGTTAAAAGAACAACAACAAAACAATGAAGCGTCAAATGGTCATATGTTATAAAATGGTTCACGCTGACCAATTTTCCATAACAAACATAAAAAAAATGATAGGTGGAGCACTGCTAAATTTTACAACTCGGTGCTACACAAAACTAAATTAAGAGCACAACAGTTAATTTCACACAGGAGCCTTTTACCTTGGTACCAACATCGAAGAGTCCATTGTCTGACGTAGACCATGAATCATCACTGCCAGGTTTCCAGGAAAGATTTCCGGGGAAAGATACACAACAGAAACAAGTGAATTCATTTCTTTACAAAGGCAGCAACAACAACAACAAAAGGAGTAAAATTCAGCTATCTGCATATGAAATGCGGTTTCTTGATATGATTAAAATTTAGACGATGTTCTAGAAAAGCTATCAGTTATCTATTGCTGCCTCCACCACTCCCAACTCGTGCAATATTTAATGAAGATACACTCTAAGTTTCCATAACAAAGAATGACAGCAAACATGTTGGCAACACCTGAGAGTACCTTGTTTTCACCAAAAGTCCTGAAGGCTGAATTGAAAACGCAATTAATAGCTGACAATAGGAACCTGAACCGAGACAAAAGCAATGACCTAAACCAAGGTAGAACGATACACTGAGCCTTCTCCACGGTCTGTCCCTGGTTCAAAGATTAATCTGTGTGGGTCACAAACGGCAGTCTTGCTTCTTTAACATAGAAAGCAGTTACTAAACTTACCCCATTCCTTGTTTTCACTCAAAAACACTACAGTGAGGTCCCTGAAATGCATGAAATGTTTGCAACTTACATGTACAAAAGTCAAAGAACAAATATGTATGTTGTTAGCCTCCCCACTTCCAGATCACTTGTCCGCACAGCTTCCTGGCAATCTCCAACCTTGAAAACTTCAGCCTACGAAGGCATAGACTCCTGAAACAAGGTTGGGCTCAAATGACCCACAGTAGGAGTTCTCTATTTCGCTGTTCCTGGAAAACAAGCTAAATGGAGCCTCAGTCATCCACTCCCAACACAGGCATGTTACCACCTACCCAACTCCATTACTGTTTTCACAATCAGTCCTCCCTCTGCCCAACCCTCCATCTCCATGGGAAGGACATCAGCGCGTTGGGAAAAGAGGTGGAGGTGACGAGACACCTGCCGTGGGCCATAGATCTATGTAGTTCAGCAATCTCCAGTGCCTTTGGACTCAAGGGGACCCCCTCTGTAATTTCGGGTGCAGGTGGATGATACCACATTCCTACTTGCTATAAAGAGAATGTTTCCAGAGGCTCAAAGGTTTAATATGTTTTCATACAAACCTTACATTTTGCTGGTTCCTCCAATTCAACAAACAAAACAGCAGCAACCTGTTCAGGCAGGACGCCCTTGAGCCCCTTATTTTAATCTGCTTTTTTAGACAACTACCAACATCCTGTGTCCTTCCTTCTTGTAATTTCTCTTTACCTTGTCATACCCTACCATTCTGATCTCTTTTCCCTCTACTGATGTCTAATCTCTGCTCTAAGAGCCTTATTCCTATCCCAACCTGTGTTGTTCCTCTTGAAACGTGGATTCCCCTGCTAATTCCATTCTTAGCCTCTTCCATTGCATTCACTAGAGCTTTCCATAATTAAAACACTCACCCAAAGGATGATAAAGAAGGAAGTGTACTGGGCTTAGAAACCTATACTAATCTCATTTCATCACTCACTGTAGTCAAATAAGTCACTTCAATCTCTTGGAGTTCAAACTCCTCATGTGATCAACCACTTGACCAAAACATTAATGGCAGCATGAAGTACTAGGGGTGTTTTGAATAATAATGATAATGTTTGAATGATAACATTCCTTCAACACCTGGAATTCTATGTACCTTTGATTCTGTCAAGAAAAATGGAGAACACTTAGCTGGCAAAAGTGGAAAAAAAAATAACATAACAACAGCAACAAAACTACCCCGAGTAAAGCAGAGAAAAAGGTAAAAAATCAAGAAAAGTCATGGAAGAAGGAAGAAAGACTCTGGAAAAAGAGAAAAAAACTTCCTAGAACAAGGTAAAGGTATTAGCCAGAAGGAAAACACAGGCTGAGGAGTCAGTAAGTAGAGGAATCAATTAGAAATATCCTCTCAATTTGTGCTGAATTAGCACAACAGTCTATACAGAGATGATCTTCACTTACAGAACAACGATTCGTCTCAAGAAGGGTACATCGCATTATCCCTGAAAACATTTATCTGATTAGGTCTTGCTTATGTACAACCTGTGGTTCTGTGGCCACAGCGAACTGACATCTGCCCTTAACACTGATGGTGAAAACAAGGTTCTCGTGACTGCTGCAATTGTCAAGTACATTAAGACAGAGCTTGGGCTACCTGGGCTTGATAGGAAACTTCGAAATCAGCTTTAAGGCATCACTAAACGGGACTCTCTGAGGCCACCTGACGTGCACCTGAATCTTGAATCCAGACCTGTCCAGGCACTTCTCAGTACAGGCTGAGGGACAAGAGAACGGACTTGGGAAGCCAAGCAGGCTGAAGGTCACACCACGGGTCAGCCACTTGGTAACTATGGAACCAAGGGTCAATTAATCCACCTCCTGGAACCACACTCCTCTAATGAATAAAAACGGCCGAACAGCACAGCTACTTTGCAAATCTACTGTGCCGACGACCTGGGATAACCAATATTAGGCACATAGTATAGGGTCTAGCCCAGAGCAGAACACTCATTAAAGCTTACTGGCTTCTCTCCGCAGTCTCTTAGTTAACATGCAATTTTAGAAATCCATAAAATCCTACCTGCTTGCATGGTCGCATTGAGAACACTCATCCACTGTTAAAAGAAAAAAGTCAAATACATTGTAAATACACAATAGAAAAACACAGAACTTTGAAAGTGTCAGATTGAAGTGATGTAAAAATATTTCTTTGGGAACACCCCTGAAGACTATAGTAGAGTGAATGTTACTCATACAACTGGTGGGCAATTAATACATGAAGAACTTTTACTTCCTCTCCTCTATGTCTGTGTGTGTGTGTGTGTGTGTGTGTATTTATATTTATATATTAATATATATATACATACACATATACACAAATATATATAAATATATACATATATACATATGTACCTATATATGTGTGCATGTATGCATATATACTCCCCAGTGTACGCTAAATACTAGTCTAAATGGAATCACACTTTCTTCTTATTCCCTTTCTTATTTCCTTATGTTACTCTGATTGAGGAAGAATGCCAATGTCTTCCTGAAAGTTATTTTATTTGGCTGTGAGTTGCGTAAACATAAAGCAGATTTTGCTACAAATGACTGTAGGAAATTCATAACTACGATCAACCTACACAGTGGTAGGCTAGGGTTGAACTCTTTCTGTTTTTTTTTTTTTTATTTCCTTCTTTGCTTTCTCTGTTTTCTTGTAGCTGTGATTCACACAATTCACGGAGCGAAGAATTATGTCAGAGAAACACACCTACAATCTGAGTCTTTCGTTTGTCTATGATGGTCATCTGTCCAAACTCTGTGGATGCTGACAGAGGTTTTCTCATTGAGTGCGTGGCAAATGGCCTTTTATCACCAAATTTGGAATTCCCGGATCTTTGACAAGTTCCATGATTGAAAGTCAAAGAAGTAGAATCCCAGCTGGAAGAATCTGAAAATAAAATTTTCGTTTATGAGGAGGTAAAAATAACACAAAGTTGACCATCTTGTAAAACTTCCTTCTTCAGAGAAGCAGTCCCACGTCCTCCTTTCTCCCAAACACTCTACTCCTTCAGTGCTCATTTTATTTTAGGTGTCTTATACTTGCCATTCACGTTAGTTAAGTTGAATTAACTATTGTCACTCAGCAATTTCTTTTATGTAATGTGTTTCCAATTAAAGCTTTTCTTCTTAATACTTAACATGGTGCTGGGTGTAAAATTTTTTGTCATTATCAAAATTTACGTCTAACCGCTTATCTTAATTTTAAATATGCGTGACAAACATGGATTTAAAAAAACTTTCATTGAATGGTACAATTCCAAATAAGAAACTACTTATTAAAAGAAAATGGTCTTTTCTAAATGTTCGAATATCTTCAGAATTCATTTTTTAAGCCTTAGATAACTGAAATTCAAATGACAAATGACAGGCTTGGGTGACCTTATTGTTTCCAAGTAAAATACAATTAAACTAGGTCCCCATGAGCTCCAAAGAGTACAGGGCACCATGAGACAGAAAACAAATACATAACAAAACATTTTCCTTTTGCTTTTTAAACACAATCTCAGCTTAAATCTATGAGACAAGTGAAAGAAAACCACAACAACTGTAGAAGTGAAGCTTTAAAGGCTCTTTTATCACTTCACATCCAGGAAGCCCGTACATCATTTAAAACGGTGGTTTCCAATGTCATGTGAGAATCCGTGAAGTCCCAGGGTCTGTCAGTCGAGGGGCTCGAAAAGGTCAAAGCTATTTTCACAGAAATACTGAATGTCATTTGCCATTTTCACTCTCATTCTCTTCTAAGTGTACAGTAGAGTTTTCCACAGCCGTGATATCACAGCTCTGATGGTGACATCATAGCTCTATGGTTACTGGGTCGTAGCTCCAATGGCTCACGGAATGCATGACTGTGTGTGCTCGTATTTTAAATTGTTCACTTTTTATTTCTAATATTGTAACTATCTATGGAGACTACCGACTTAAAAATATTCTTGGGAATTCTCAATAATTTTTAATCGCATAAAAGCATCCCAAGGCACAAAAGCTTCAGAATTCCTATTTTCAAAGATTGTGTCTACCAAATATTTATTACCATTAATTACTTCTCCCATTTTTAATAATTGAAGACACCATAGGCGCACGTACAGACATAGCCAGTGTCTGCTCAGCAGAACATCTGATTGGCTTAAGACCATCAGTGTCACAACACTAAGAGGAAGTAAAGTTAAAACACAATTGACATGGTAGCAACTGAGGCTTACTTGGGTAAACTTCAAAATTCAAATAACCATTTGAAACACTGGAAGTATGTTCCAGTTTGATTATTAACCTCTGAGAACCCCTATTAAGTACAGGGGTTCCAAACTGGGACATTTAGGGTATCGAACAAACGGAGAACTATCTTAGTGAAGTCACCGTTTTAAAATCTCATTTTCTTATTCCTGTGAATACCTTTTCTCAAACACCGATACTAACAATGAAATCACGTTATTTATGTCAAATCCTTCCATTAAATTTGTAACAAAAAAAAGGATTGAGGAAGAGAAGACTGCAAGCATGTCACATGTCCTTGCGTACTCCTTCCCAAAATTAAATTGGTATTACAAAGTGTACCTGGTCTGAAGGGTTGCACATCGTCCATTCCTATAGGTTTGTAAGGAACAGGATCTTCCACTTCAATGCTCGGCTGAAGGGGTTAGGAAACAAGATGATTAGTAATTAATGGACACTTCATGCAATCTCTAGTTAACAATTCAGGATAACAATATTAATGTTATAATCTGCAGGAAATGGACTTTTTGAAAAATAGGTATTTAAGCAAATATTAGGTTGGTACAAATGATACTGCAGTTTGTGCAATTTTTTTTAAACCTTGTAAACTGCAATTACCCTTACACCGAACTAATACCTTGAAAAGTGTACTTCCTATAACTTCGAAATATTTCTAATGATACATTATTTTTGTTTGTTTTTTTTTTTTAGTGTTAAAACAAGATACTTGCTTGACATGGTAAGAAACCTTGGTGTATGTCCTGTTGAGTCTAAATAGAACATTTTAGAACCTACTTCATCTAGGTCAACAAGAGCTTGGAAAAACCAAACTCTTATTTGATAAAAATTTTGATAGAAAAAAATGATTAAATAGAATGACAAAGTTGTAAGAAAAGCTTTTCGTTAAATTATATTTAAATAAATAATAGGAAAAACGTTATATATAGTTCTGCAACTTTTCAAAAAAGTTTAATAAATTCTAATCAGGGAGATAAGAACATTTATTTACTAACCATCTCAAATGTACCAGGCATCTGCCATGCACAGTTTATTTCTTTTCCACACAAACAACAAATATAAAAATGGTTTGATGCTGGTTAGCCCTCTTCCTGCTTCCTGACCATTCCAAGACATTAGAATAAAATGATGAACCCACACGATCCATTGCTGTCCGTGCCCAGCAGGTTTCGCTCCTAGATTGTCACATGACTGGCTCCTTCTCATGCTTCACGTGGCAGGATCCCACACAGACATTTACTTAAAGCTGCACCACTCAAGGAAAGTTACAGAGACCCCTCTGGCCCTCAGTGCCTGTTCTGAGATGCGGGAATGTGAGGACGACCTCCTTATTGGTATTCTGCAATGAGGCAGAACACAATACTGACAAATCCTCCAGAAAAACAAATAGCTGGTGGAATGTAAGTACTCAGAGTGTCTACTCATTGAATGTCAGCAAGACTGAGCTAGATAGACCCATGGTGTGGTTAGATGGAGAGAGGGGATACGGATGGCTCCACAGCAAGAAAGGGAGGGAGGTGACTTCTCTTCCTTTACAAGGGTGTGATGATTCATAGCTCACAGACAGTATCCATTATCATCTCCTGTGATGACAACAGCTGCCCTACGTCAGGAGAGGCAAAGCAGGGCTTTGACTTATATTTTACGGCAAACGGCACAAGCATTTAGAGATATCAAGTGGGTCACCCAGACTCGCAACACTGCTGTGTTGGGATCTGGAAGTAGTGGTTGGTGTTCAGGGCACAGAAATCACAAGCCCTGGGTCACCTGAGATAGTGCCCTGGACCCCTGAACCACACCAACCCTCCCTTCCTCCTGCCTAAAGTTTCAGTGGGTGGCAGGTGACGCCCTGAACGAGGTGACAGAACTACGCACAGTCCGCACTCATCACTCAGCCCTGCCTTCCCTATTTGAGCCTTGACACAGATACAGAGGTTTCCCCGAAACAAAGCCCCTCTGAAGGACCAGGGAAAGTCCGCACGTTGGGCCATCCTTCCTCAGTGTCTTCACACTATCAGTGTTCCACACGAAGCTTTCCCCGTGATCAGGTGACCACGCTGAGGGGCCAGAGGTCTGTGTGCCTCCCAAGCCAGCTCAGAACATTCTGGGTCGACGGCCATGTGACCACTTGGCCAAAAACTAGCTTCCCTTTAAGTGACCTACTCTGGATGAGCAGTTCATGCACATGACCCAGGAAAGTAGCCGTCTGTGCTGGTGCTTTGGTAGATAGTTCAATGAATTATGGCTCAAACCTCCACTGTGTGCAGACTACTGATGTGAGCACTCATCTGGGAAGCCTGAAATCAGGCCTGACTTAGAGGGGGAAGTGGCAGCACCAGCTCTGAGTGTCCGCTTCCCTGCCCAGGGACCCCCTCACTATATCACAGCCTCTAAAACCGCCTCATCCCACCCGACCCGGAAGAAGCAGGGGGCAGAGTCCCGTTCCTCTGAGAGGGTCCCTTACTTAGTCATAGCCAGTGACCCTCCCTGAGAACTACCCAGACCCTCGTAATCCTAGTTCTTTGCACCCACTCGAGGCAAGGGCATGTCGCACTGACCTCCCAGGAAGAACCCACACAGTCACGTCCCCTGTGCACTTCAACCCATGGATTCCCACCATCTTGTGTCCATCTATTCTTAAAACCTCTGCACTAAGACTGCTGATGTCAGGTGTTGGATTTTACAACTGCAGTCAGAGAAGTTTCCCTGACCCAGACCCAGTGAAAGCGGCGTGTCTGTGCCTGCGCTTGATCTATTCTCTTGAAGAATGAGTGCAAAACTGGCACTAGGAAATGCTCCACTTTTCTAAGTTTAGGAAAATAAATGTCAGCCCTCTGGTTGGAAGAATCAGAAATGTCAATTAAGTGATACAAGTAAACTACAGATGAATTGATCACTCCACAGTCAAATTGGGAATGGTGGAAAGGACTTTAAAAAATGAGGAAAATATTTGCAGTAAAAGGTGAGCAGCCTGCTGAAGGAGCAGCATTCAGGCGATCATTGGGAACGTACCTCCACAGCAGTTGAGATTTCCCATCACTAGGATCTGAGGTGTGAGAGCCTAAGAAGGTCTCACCTCTTTCCTCTCAGTACACAGAGTGACAGTTGGAAGGGAAGGCAGTTGGGCATCATCATGTTACCATGGTGACCCGTCCTCATAGAACTTTCAGGGAGACCACTGTCTACACTACCACAGGGGCCCAACTTCTGCTTTCTACACTAGTGTGTGTTTACATGGACACATGTGGCATTTAAGAGTGCATGTTTGGTTTCAAACACTGAATCCCCTCATTATTATGCATGTCATGGAAATAGGTTACACGACAAAAGTGACCTGCCCACCTAAAATATTTGATAGTGGAAATTACAGGGTGAACACGAACAAGGCCAACATGTTGATAATCACAATTAATTCCATTCATGTTTGATATATGACTCTCAACCATTTTCACTATTCCTGAGACTCCAGACTTTCTAGAAAGAACAGCTTGAAATCAGTTCCACATAAAAAGCAGAAGTGATAGAAACTCAGTTTTAAAGTCATATTTCTGTCTAAGCATATAATTATCAAATTATATAATCCTTGCCTCATTCTTTATGCATATTACTTATTTTTCTCTGCATGCAATGAAATCTATATACTTATTCATGTCTCCATCTCTGCCAATTCTCTGAACAGTTTCCTGACATTCTGCGTTTTCAAGAGTGGCTCTTCACAGAGTAATTCAGAAAAACGAATCACTATATTTTACCAGTGGGTTGGGTGAATATATATAATCGATGCCTTTCTAAATGAATTTTACCTAACTCAAAACTCTAGAGGTCAAGTTGTGTTTTGTCTCTTAATGCAACACCCAATCACAATCTTACAATGTGGCCATGCACACTTGCTACAGCAAGGTATGTATCAGACCCCAAAATTTGGAACAAGTGACAATTTTAGGATAAAGATGAAAGTATTGCATATTTCAAACAAAGTGGATACCCTTCACGGTGTGAAAGGCCATAGTCCAAATCATTGCTGATTCAGGGCTAATTTCTAGAAGTAAAAAATAAAATTGGGTGGCAACGGGTCACTAATAAGTTATAAAACCTGCATTAACATACACGGTGCCATAGTTTCTCTAGGGATTACCCAAATGAGCAGAAGTGGGAAGAAAGTAATATTGTGTTGTTCTAAAGGAAGAATTTTGATGGTCTCTACTTGAAAACAAAGTGTGCCTGTGTGTATGCGCATACAAAGACAGAAACCGGAGGAGGAAACGAAGACTTGGACTTGCTGATGACGGAACATATGCTCCTGAAATTATTGGGCTTTCAAGACAGAAATGTTCGTTGGTCATCTAGCGGGAAAAAAGCCAGTGACCTGTAAGGGAAATAAAATTAGAATCTCATCCACCTTCTTGTACTAATTGGTACAAGAAGACAATGGAACGTTATAGTTAGTGAAGAACAGTGAGCCACGATCTTGTACTCAGTTAGAGGAGCTCATGGGTATGGAAGGCACTGATGGCCACGCCTGCATGAACGACCCCAGATAATATTATTGTTCGCAGAAACCCCCTTCCAGGAGAATGAAAAACGTCAGAAAATACAATTCCTAGAAAGATAATGGCATAAGGACATGTGGTAAGTATTAAATTCGAGGTTACTTTTTTGAAGGAATACTAAGTGAGGCTGATGGGAGAGATGGCGTGACTTGCTTAGGGTCACTGAAGTGACCGGGTGTAATAATTCATTAAGTTCTAACAGGTTTGGTATGCTTTTCTATGGATGTGTTTTATTTACATAAAATATTTAAAAGGAAATCAGTAGTAAATAAATACATTCATGTAAAAGTCTCTAGATGTAAACATAAAACATAGACCTAAATCTATACATTCAGGGATGAATTAACCACCACTATATGTGCTGGGCTGGGAGAGGAGGAACAGGAAGGGTGCTCCTGTTCCTTGGCCTCATGGAATCCCCTGAAGTTGTGCCAACTCCATCCCTCTGAGACTCAGGCCGAGGCCCCAGGTCTGGGCCTGCACAGGTATTGGTACCAGCTGTGCAAGGAGAACATGGCTGCTGGACTGCTGGGGAGTCACAGAGACGGAGGAGGGAACCTGGTGAGGGTGTGTGGGACCCAGGAGATTCCTCACACCCTGGAGAAGTGACCATGGGCCCTGATTTCCCCAGGGGTTAGGTCATGAGGCACTGAGGCCTGTGTGCTGCTCTCGGCTAAGGGTGAGGTCTCTGGCCTGGACTGTCTATAAATGTCTGACAGGAGTCAACTGAACCTGGACATTTAGCCAGGCCGGCTTCAGGTGACTGGTCCCCTGCTCAGCGAGACTGATGAAGAAGAAAGAGGGGGACTCCAGGTCTCCAGGAAGGAAACACCAAGTACGGCCCCTCCCATGCTCTGTGAAGAGCAGGAGGCCCGATGACAGGTGGGAGTGGTGACCCTGCCCCTCCACCCACACTCAAAGCCACCCAGCATGAGAGCAGCACAGTAAATGTGGACAGGCTCCTGGAATTCTTCCCTTTTCCTTTTTTAAATTTCAGTCTTTTTAGACTGGCTATCATCAGCAAGGCAAATATTAACAAGTGTTAGAGAGGCTGTGGAGCAAAAGGAACCCTCATACACTGTTGGTGGGAATGGGAATCTTTTTTTGTTTCTTTTAACATCCTGAAGCTTTCTCTGTGCCTTGCAATTTAAATACAATGATGTTGTGGTAATCATAATATTAATAATTATTTTATTATAAAAGAAATTTTGGCTTAGTGTAGTCTGGAGTGAAAAGATCACAGATGACAGACACAGCTGTTTTAAATGTAATGAAACCAATTATACTTCTTATACAGACTTAAAAATTGGAAAAGAAAAAAAGAACATAGGCAGATTGTAATCAAACCTTACCATATCCTAACAGAGCACTGCCCTGAGTTTTCAATATTTTTGTATTTTGATTGATTTGTTACATATATGTGAAAATCCAATAGACACTCAACCTGAAAAATGGTGCTGTGAGGCGACCCTGGCTCTCCACAGGCCTTTACAGAGGCTGAGAGGTCCCCACTGGTTGGCCTCATGTATATTTGCACATACAGTTACAATGAACCTACCCCACAATGAACAACCAGTTTAGGTTTTCACATGCAGAGTCTCCCTCCTCCTACCGGAAGTGGTCTTTGATGACTTGCTGGGTCAATATATCAAATCTGGCATCAGCAGGATCAAAACATATAAAGGAATTAATCTTTGGCCAATTACCTAACTGCACCTCCCACTCTCATACTTGATTTTCCCAGAGCCGTCACCTTACCTGCTTGACAACCCGATTGCTCCTTGTCCTTCACCTGCGCTGTGCATTCCTGTGACTCAGATCCTTCGTGTTGACATTTGGTCAGGGCTAACTCCATCCCTGCTCCCAGTTCCGTTTCCTAGGGCCCCATGCTTGAGCTTTAATGCTCTGCCCTTGACATCTTGAAATTTGAATTCGTGTTTGCCAAGTGAAGTCAGGCGGAAGCCAGATGGGACAATGATACATGAACTGGAAATGTGGACACTTGGCTGACATGCCGTCTCTCTTTCTGCCATGACTCCAGAGTACCTTCGCAGCAGCCCGACTCCCATTCCCTGGGGCCCGCACCCTGCTTGGCCTTCTCTCTCGCTTCTTTACACACACAATGATGGCTGCTGCTCTCCACCCCTGACAGAGTCCTGGATATGAGTGTGGGGAGGGCTGAGTTAGGTACCAGCATTACACAGCATCTCACTGCAAGGACTGGTGTTCCCTCCACATAGGCTGGAAGCACCACCCTGCATCTGGTGGGCAACCATCCAGAGGTAGCTTCTTGAATGCCATGAGCCTCTCACCCACCCCCACTCAAATAACTAGTGTGCCCCGGTGCAGAGGTTGAAATCCTTAGGAACCATCCATCCACCAAGGGTAGTGACAATGGGCTCATGAGAAAACTCCTGGCTCACATTCCTCACACTCCTCCCCAGCTGGGGTGTGGAACGTCATTTTGGTGGCTGGCAGACTATTGCGTTTGTGAGGGTTTGCACTGGCCTTGAAATGACCTCTCTACCTGGATCTTTCAGTCCACTACTTGCCTGCAGGGATCCTTTGTTCTCCTTCCAACGCTCTTGATTCTGACCTGTGATTTTTCTCTTCTGTCCTGCCGGGTGCACCCTTCAAGATCAGACACAAGATATACATTGTTTAATTTTGCTGGTTCTGCATCAAAGTTAAATGGTCTGATATTTGCATTTAAAACCGGCATGATTTTAGATGAACCAGGAGCAATAAAAATTCATCCTAGTAGTTTAAAATGTGAATCTTTATTTACTTAGAACAACATTAAATAGCAAACATAAAACACTATACGTCAAGATAGCGAGGCCATAGAAGAAAGACAAAGATTCATGCATACCTTTAATGACACTATGTTTTTATGGGTTTTAGAGAAGTAACTCCACAATTAATATTTGTTCTGGATCCTATAAATTACATAGTTAAATTACATGGTGTTAAATCCTGAAATTACGTTTTAATGTTATGAGCTGCCTTGATATCTAGTAAAACTGGGAGTGACTCAATTGTTTTAACTTAAATGAGTTCTCTTCCCTATTCTGCTCCAATGGATAAGGTCCCAAACAACCCCGCCAAAGCACGGGGCCGGACACCGTTCCTGCTTATCCCTGAGTAGATTTCCCTGCCAGTCTGTGGACTTATTCACACAAGCCAATCACATCTTCCTGCAGGAACCAGGGAGCGTTCTTCCTCTAGTACTGCAAAGCCTGCCCTCCACAGCCCCTGTTCACTCCGTTCCCAAGTACAATTCTTATGGGACATGCATGGCACGCAATATCTTCTACTCAGCTGTGCATGCGACTCTTAAACTGTTGTTATCTCATGTTCCTAGTGTCCACTGTCATGCGCTCATTCATGCTTTATAACATTAGTCTAGAAATCCCTCCCTCACAAGTGGAGCAAAGAAGTGCCAAGCACAACTGCCTGCTTCTGGTGTACAACAGAAATCATCTTTCAGCTTAGCTTCTAGTCACTGACCGTGTTAGTTATCTATTGCAGTCTAACAAATTAGCTCCAAATCTAGTGGTTTGAAACAACAAATGTTTTTTAACTCCCAGGGTCTGTGCTCAAGAACCTGGGTGTGGATTAGTTGTGTAACTCTGGTTGAAGATTTTTCAAAAGTTTGTAGTCAAACTACTGTCCAGGACTGAGAACTCGTCTGGGGTTCAGCATGGGTGGATCCACTTCCAAATCCTCTCACATGGCTAGGGACTGGCTTTATCCCCCGCAGCACGTTTCTCAGTGCCTCTCCCTCCCCAGGGCTGCCTCAGGTAAGGGCAACCTGGTTCTCCTAGGGCAAGAAACCTGAGAGAACAAGAGAGGGGGAAAAATCCGAGATTGAAGGTGAAGTCCTTTAAAATCGAACCTCAGAAGTGACATCCTATCATCTATACAGTATATTTGTAAGAAGCAAGTTGCTAAATCCAGCTCACACTCACATGGCGGGAACTGTGTATATTAGGAGGTTAGGATCACTGGGGGCCATGTCAGTGGCTACTTACCACAGTCACCTCCCCGGTTCCCAATGATTCACGTCTCTCCTACAGGCAAAATATACTCTCTCCCTTCTAAGGTTTCTGGGCTAGTTTCCTATGGCTGCTGTAACAAAATACTACAAAATGGACGTCTTAAAACAACATAAATGCATTATTTTGTAGTTAGGCAGACAAGAAGTCTGAGTCAAGGTGTTGGCAGGGCCATGTTCCCTCTAATGCTTCTAGAGGAATATCCCTCCTTTCCTCTCCTACTTTCCGGTAGCCTGAGATGTTCCTTGGTTATGACAGCATAACTCTTACTGCCCCCATGGCTGTCTTCTCTTTGTGTGTCTCCTTGTTTTCACATGCATTTTCCTCTCCGTGTTTCTTTTCTTCTTATAAAGACGCCACTCAGACTGGATCAGGTGCCCACCCTGTCCCAGTCTAACCTCATCTTAACTCATTACGTTTATAATAAGATCACATTCTGAGGTACTACGGGTACAACATATCTCTAGGAAATACCTTCAACCAATAAGATATCCAAATATACTTTAATATTATGAAAAACAGTTTTCTTATTTTAAAAGCTTTTTTACATTTGTTTTATGTAAATTAACACATTTTACTAAATCCAACGGATAAAAATAAGGAAATATATAATAAATGTATAACTTATGAACAAACTAATAATGTAACGCCAATCAATGACAAATACATTCCAGAAGAGTTCCTGAAACTTACATGTAGATGTACCCTATATCAATATCTGGCAATCCATAATAGAAGGGAGGAATACTAACATAAACACATTCATAGTTGACTGAGAGAAAGTGGATGTTAATTCTTATACACAAATTCACACTTGACTTTTATTGAGAAAGAAGCTTTTAAAAGATAGAAATAAACGTTTACATATGCAGTAAGCCAATTTATTTAGGTTTTGTTTCAGCTAAGACTGTGTTCTGATTTAGGTAACAGAAAATCTAACCTGCAATAGCTTAAAAAACAAGTATTCTTTTTCCTCACATAACACAAAATCTAGGAGTTAACATAATTTGCATAAATTCAGCCTATCAAAGATGCCAGACTGGGTCTCGCACGGCATTGTCCCATACAAAGCTTTTAGGAATAAATGGCTTTATTCTGCACGCTTGTTACTTTTGTTCACAAGACAACTTTTCTGCTGCAAAATATACATTCATTTTCAAGACAGAATGACAGAGAAAAGAGGGCAGTGCCATGTATGTCTGCTTTGTTTTTGGAGGACAAGCAAAAGAAAGACACACTTTCTAAAAAGCTCTCACTGAAAAATAGGTATGTCTCAGGGGCCAGAGTGAGTCACATGGTCACTAGACTCACTGAACTGAAGTGGCAAATGGCCACCTTCATCACCGTAGAGATCAGTATTCAGTGAAAGTGTTGATTTCACTAACTCATTCTCCAATATTTAAAACAAATTTATTTCAATACAAAATGAAGTAAAGAATAAAAACAAACAAACAAAAAAATCTGTAATTCAAAAAAGTGACTTTTTGACATATTAAGCAATTCGTACTAATGCAAATGTCATCAGTGGTTCACCTTGCGTGATAGAAAGAAGGCACTGTTTTCTAGTCCCAATATCTTGTACAATACTTTCCTGTAAGGAATATCTAGGTTCTATCACATCCCTAGAAAAATCTCAGACATTAGCCCTGAGGAGAACCTCGATGAGAGACAAAAGATGTTCAAATAAAGCTCCGACCTTCTTTGGCAAAGGAGAAAAATTGAGAATTTATTTTTGGCATATTATTGGGTCCAGGAAGAAAGTGGTGTCATGGGACACTAAGTCCCCATGAGGCAGACAACCCATCAATATTTCAAGTTTAGAATGTGACTGAAGTTCAACAAGACAGAGTGACTGAGGATGATTTAGTCTCTCTCTCTCTTTTTGTTTTTTTTGAGAGAGAGATTAAGCATGTTTTCTTTTGGAATAGCAAGATTTAAATTGTATTACGCAGGATGATGTTATTGCTGTACATTTTTAAAGATTTGAGTTCCTGAATAGTTTAATTGGCTAGAGTGGCTTTGATTGATTGGTACTCTGTCCCCTATCCATCTTGCATCTAGTGAACTCCCCGTCACATAGAGGATGAAAATCTGAAAACTTCTTATCTTGGGTTGTTTGCAATTGGCATGCTTGGTACTAAATTGGGTTTTATCACTAAGAAGCAGCGACTAAAGTTTGAGATGACAGAACTGTCAATTTTCTGTTGCTTTTTCCTATGTCTGCAGGACATTGGATGGATTCACTTATTCCCTATTCATACATGTCCAGGGGTAATTGCAGTTGTGGTGGTGGTGACGTGTTATACAATGACATCCTCATCTTTGGAGAGCAACTGCACAATGGTATGAATTTTTTTCACAAGAGTTCTAGTGACAGCCTCTGGGGAATATTCCTCCAAGGCTTTCAATAATTTTATAACCACTGAGTTCTCATATTAGATGTCTTTTGCTCCTTAATATTCTTTGGATGGTTTAGGTTTCAGTCACTGAATCCTGACGGATCCAGTTTAAGTATGTGTGTTGACATTATGGTCAAAACAACTGCAGAATGTAAACAGAATGTATATTTTTCGAGGCAATGAATGTGAGAAAACAAAATGACAAACTGCTCAATTGAAAAGAAGACAAGAAAAGAAAGGAAATATAAGAAACGGTACAAATAGGAAGTTCAAAATTTGAGTATACAGAAAGGTCTAAATGCAATACTATTTAAAATAATGGTAAATACACAGAATTCTAGATTTACTAAATTTACATTAACAGAATAGACTAAGGAAAATCCAACTACATGCTGTTTACAAAAAAAAACTAAATATAATTTAAAATATGTGTCACTAAAATATGAGCAAAATATGTCACATAAACACCAACCAAATGAAAATTCTTATAGCTGATCCTTTATGCTGTAACATATATTCAATATATATAAATCAAAAGTTGATAGAAATACATGAATAAATTAAGAAATATATAAATATATCGAGCGATTTGAAGATAACTTTCATACCTAATTAACTCCTCGGACACACATATTAGCATATGCACAAAAACATCCATAAGCAGCATTTACAATCAAAGAACATAATTGACACAATAAATTTAATGGACTCCAAGTTGATGCCTGAAACTTCGGATAATGCCAAACCTTAAATATAGAATGATTTTTCTTACACATATTATATATACCGATGATAAAATTTAATTTAAAAAGTAGGCACAGTGAGGGATCAACAAGAACTGATAATAAATTACAATTATAACAATATACTGTAATAAAAGTTACGTGAATGTGGTTTCTATCTCAAATTATCTTGCTTCACAAATATATTTTTTTTAATACCGTAGATCTTACTAACCTGCGTATATGGCTTTTTTTCCCCTTATTAAATCAAGAGCTTGCACCTTTTCACTTAAAGGTAGCATTTTACCACTTTTCTTTGGCCTATCTGAATTGCCAGCATTACTAATCTTGCACTTTAGGGGCATTCAGTAAAACAAGGGTGACTTGAACACAAGCACTGCCATACCATGATGGTCCATCTAATAATTGAGGTGGCTAAGTGAGTGATGGGGGGTATTGTATACAGTGTGATGAACAAAGGGGTGGTTCACATCCTGGGCAGCATGTGTTGGAGTGGGACAGCATGAGATTTAATCACACTACTCAGAATGGCCTGTAATTTAACTTATGAATTGTTAATTTCTGGAATTTTCCATTTAATATTTTTCTACCAGGGCTTACTGCAGGTAACTGAACCTGTGGAAAGTGAAACTTTGTGTGTGTGTGTGTGTGGGGGGGGTTGCTACCATTGTTTCATAGTAAATTTTGAAATTGGGAAGTTTGAGTCCTCCTACTTTATTCTTCTTTTTCAGGATTGATTTGGCTATGCTGGGTCCCTTGCAATTCTGAATGGATTTTAGAATCAGCTTGTCAATTGCTGCACAAAGAATTAGCTGGGATTCTTAGAAAGATTCCTGTTGAATTTGTTGATTAGGTTGTGTAAGGCTTGAGGCGAGATAATGAAGCTAAGAGAGTCAGGCAGGTTGAGAAAAGTGAGGGCTTTATTCTGCGCTCCCGGGCGAGGTGCAGCGGTCCGCAGACGGGGCCGGTGAAGTGGCTCCCAGGGCAGAGGAGGGAGGCAGATATGCGATTTGGGGGAGGGGGTTGGCTGAGTGAGGTGGCAGATGAGCAAGCCCGCACCCCCAGTGCAGATAGGGCCCCAGTGGCTGTGTCTGGAGTTGTTTATTGCACCAAGGTCTGCTGCCTCTTCTGGGAAATGCCAGGGGCCCCAGTTTCCATCATGCGAGGAGGGGTCTGACTTGGCAGAGGGGTATGACTTTGCTCCCGGCCTCTTTGACCATGCCCGTATCTGACCTAATAGGTTGAGGAATATGGCCATGTTAACAGTGTTCAGACCAAAATCGTGGAATATTTTCGCAATTAGGTTGTCTTTAATTTATTTGCATCAGTTTTGCAGTTTTTAGAGAATAAGTTTGGCTCTTATTTTGTTAAATATATTCCTAAGTATTCTATTATTTTTGATGCTGTTGCAAATTGAGTTGAAGTATGCAGAAATGCAATTGATTTTTATATATTGATCTTGAATCCTGCAAATCTGCTGACTTATACATGCAAATACAGCTGGGCCTTGGTCAGAGTTGTTTCCTTATAACTTGCATGAGTTGTGGCAGGAATGCACCTCTTGTTTATAGCAGTCAGCCTATGGTAAAATTGGTTTCCTTATATGTGGTTTCACTTAAAGCGTAAAACTTACCCATGATGTTAAGTGAGGACTTACTGTAGTTCTTAAGCGGAATTCTCATAATGTCGTATACTACAGGTTATGTAATCTGTGAATAGAGAGCATTTTGCTTCTGTCTTTCCAATATGAATGGCTTTTATTTCCATGTCTTACCTAATTGCTCTGGATAAAATATTCAGTACAATATTGAATAGAACTGGCCACAGTTGTCATCGTTTCGAGTTCACTGTCTTAGGAAGAAAGCATCCAGGCTTCCACTCTTAAATATTATGCAAGTTATAGCTGTTCTATAGATGCTCTTTTCAGGTTTAGAGAATTATCTCACATGCTTAGTTGGTTGAGGTATTTTTGTTGTTGTTGTTGTTGATTGTTTTTGTTTTTTGTTTGTTTTGTTTTTCATGAAATGGCATTATATTTTGTTAAATGCTTTTACTGAAGTTGTAGCAATGATCATGATAGTGTTTTTTGTTTAATTAATATGATGTGTTACATTAAGTGATGTTTGAGTTTTAAATCAACTTTGTATTTCAGGGATATCTCACATGGTCATGGAATATGCTTTTTTTCTGTATTTTGCTGAATATGATTTGCTAGTATTTTGCTGAGGATTTTTACATCCACTTTCATAAGAAATATTAGCCTTTAGGTATATTTTCTTTTGATGTGTTTGGTTTGGAATCAGTGTAACACTGGTCTCATAAAATGAGTTGAGATACGTTCCCTCGTCTACCTTTTGGAATAGTTTGTGAAGAATTGGCATTAATTCTTTAACCTTTGGTAGAATTCAGTAGTGAGAACTTCTGGGCATTTCTTTATGACTCATTTTTCGTTACCTATTCATATCTTTACTTAATCGGTTTATTTCTTCTTGAGTCAACTTTGTTAGTTTGTGTCTGTCTAGGAATTATTATTTCATCAAGTTATCTTATTTGTTGGTGTACAGTTTTTCATAGTATTCCTTTATTATCTTTTTATTTCTGTAAGGTAATGCCCCCTTTTTTGATTATGATTCTAGAATTGAGTCTTCTCTCTTTTTCTCTTGATCAATATAGCTAAATGTTTATCAATTTTGCTGACATTTTTATTGATTTTTCTCTATTATTTTTCTCTTCTCTCTTACACTAATTTCTGCCCTAATATATATTATTTCCTTCACAATTTCTTTAGGTTTAGTTTGTTCCTCTCTTTTCAGCATTTGAGGATGAAAGGTTAGATTATTTACTTGAGATATTTCTTTTTCTTAATATACATATTTTATAGCTGTATATTTTCCTCTAAGTACTGTTTTAGATGCATCAGAAAACTTTATTTATTTTGTCTTTATTTTTATTCATTTCAAAATATTTTTTATTTTTAGGATTTCCTTTGTGATTTATATTTTGACCGATTAGTATATATTAGTGTGTTGTTCTGCTGCTAGTTCTGCTTTTATTCCATATTGTCAGAAAACATAATTTGTGTTATTTCTTTTCTTTTAAATTTATTTTAATTTTTTTATGGCCTAGCACAATGTCTATCCTAGAGAATGTTCCTTGGGTACCTGAAATGAATGTCTAACCTGCTATTGATGTATTGTTATTGTTATTGGCTTATTTGTGTGTTCAGTACATGTTTGCATTACTTTCCTGAAGCCTATGTTTCCTCCCCCACTGTTAAGCCTCTATTGTTACTCCCCAAGGAGGTGCAGCTTTGCATGTAACTACAGTCACCATAGGATGACAATGGTTTTGGTCGTGAATTTTTGATCTCTGAACTCCAACCCGAACTCAAACTCAAACGCGGACAATCCGAACCTGTAGGAAACCGTGCTGAAGTGCTAGCAGGTGTTGCTTTGTGAAATGTTGAACCTTTGACTTCCTTGAGTGGTTTGTGCCCCCAGCAAGGCAAAACTTGCTACTCTGAGAACACAGAACCAGACAAGGTCAGGAAGTGTGGAGCTGGACAAAAAACAAGCCCTTGTGTATCCAAACATTGTAACTACTAGATTGCAGACAGTTCTGTTACTTTTTGATGCCCAGAGGATACAAGCTGCAAAAATAAATTTGGGCTGAGGCATTCTACTTAGAACTCCAGCAGTCTACTTAGAACTGCGGCAGTCTACTTAGAATTGCCTGCCCTCCCGATCCCATCTTTGTCTCTCTTCTTTTCTCTCAATCCTCACTCCCCACTTCAGGGACTGTTCCTCTCGTGGGCAGGCACCGACAAGTGGCGCCCGAACAGGGACCTGAATACTGGGGATAAAGTGAAGGACACCGCACGGAGCTGAGACGCGTCGCATAAGGTAAGGGGTTCGGTGAGACACCACGGTCAGGAGTAAAAAATCATGGGACAGGGTAACAGCAGAATGTCTTTTACTCAAATGTTAAAAAGTGTGCTAAACGGACTGGACCCCCAGGATGAGGAGGGCCTAGATGGGGAGGGGCCAGTGAGGGTGGTAGACGGTGCAGGGACAAGACAGCAGAGTGGGGCTGAGAGGATGGCAGAGGGGCCGGACGAGGCCCGAGGCCACCGTCCCGGGCGGGGCAAAGGTGGAGGAGACCAAGAGCCCGTCACTTCTCTGACGGGCCCTCCTGCCGCCACCCCGCATCCCTGGGACGAGCCGCGGGCCTCGCCTCCACTAAGGCCACCGCCCAGGAGTGCGAGCCACAGTGCGAGCCTGTGAAGCGCGGGGATGCGATATCCAGCTCCAGGGCAGGGCTGCCCGAGCCGGTCGGCTGCAAGTCGCCGGAGGCCGTGGCGCCCCGGGAGAAACCCGCGCAGCTGAGCGCCCGCGAGGACTCCCGGCAGGTGCACGCGTGGTTGTGGCAGTCTTATTGCGGCCACTCACCTGGCACAGCGGCCTGGCCGCCTTCCCAGCTTACTGTGGCCCCGCAACAATGCTATGGGGCGCTGCCGCAGTTGGTCCCCCTACCAGGGAAATCCATTCAGGAACTCTTCCCAGCAACCCCAGGCAGCGCAGGATTGGACCTCAGTAGCGCCGCCTACACAGAACTAACACCTGAGATGGGAATGCGAGCTATTCCTACAGGGGTCTTTGGGCCTCTGCCTCCACAGACTGTGGGACTAATCCTAGGAAGGAGTAGTATTACCATGACAGGGCTATTGGCTGCTCCGGGAGTGTGGATATGGATTATACAGGAGAGATCAGGATTATGACACATTCGCCTGGAGGCACTTCAGTGATGGATAAGGGCCAACGCACAGCACAGTCATTGTTAATTCCACGTGTCAAAGCGGGTAACACAGCAGGCCATAAATCCCGAGGCGACGCGGGCCTTGGTTCATCAGATGCTTATTGGGCCCAGGCCATTCACCACCAGGCCGGAATTACCACTATCCATTAATGGCCGTTCCTTCATGGGCCTTTTAGACACGGGGCCGATGTCTCTGTTTTAACTGCAGATCAGTGGCCTAGCCACTGGCCAAAGCAGCAAACACTAACCCAGTTACAAGGCATAGGACAATCTCAGTCACCAGAACAGAGCAGTGATATATTGTTGTGGAAAGATCAAGAGGGACATGAAGGATCCTTTCAACCATACATAGTGGCAGGATTGCCTGTCAATCTATGGGGCAGACGTGTCATGAGTCAGATGGGAGGTTACCTGTACAGCCCTAATCAACAGGTCACTATGATGATGTTCGATCAGGGACATCTGCCTAGAGATGGCTCAGGTCCCTCTGGACAAGGGAGAAAAGAGCCTATCTTTCCCTCGCCCTTACCACAAAGAGCTGGCTTGGGATATTTTTAACGGGGGTCACTACTCCTCCTGTACCCCATGCAGATGCTATCACTTGGAAAAGCGACACACCTGTTTGGGTAGAACAGTGGCCCCTGTCATCAGAAAAGATACAGGCTGCAAGGTTGCTGGAACAGGAGCAACTCGATAAGGGACATACAGCACTTTCTAACTCTCCATGGAACTCTCCCATATTTGTAATTAAGAAAAAATCAGGTAAATGGAGGTTGTTACAAGATTGGAGAAAAATAAATGAGACTATGGAGCTCATGGGGGCTTTACAACCGGGATTGCCTAATCCTTCTGCTATACCCCAAAACACATATAAGAGAATCCTGGCTTTAAAAGATTGTTTTTATACCATACCATTGTGCCCCAAGGACTGTAAAAGGTTTGCTTTAAGTAACTTACAAAAACCTATGAAAAGATATCAATGGCTGGTGCTGCCTCAAGGTATGGCTAATAGCCCTACTCTATGTCAAGAATGTGTGGCAGCAGCGTTAGAGTCTACCCCGTCTCCCCACATACAATCCTTAATCACACTCTTTGTTCTAAATTTTTTAAACCTGGATGCGCGTGGCAGATCTGCCGCAGATCGCTTCTGGCATCCTAACACTCAACAAGATTATGCCCAAGTGAGATGGCAGGATCCAGTTACTAACCAGTGGCATGGGCCAGACCCAGTCCTAATTTGGGGACGAGGGCATGTTTGTGTTTATTCACAGGACAATGGAGGTGCGCGGTGGCTGCCTGAGAGGTTGGTGTGGCTTGCTGATGAGCGTCTTCGAGATCCTGCTGGTTGCGCAGATGCCTCAGCATACTGGGCATATGTTCCTGACCCTCCCATGCTACACCCCACTGTGTGGAACAGGCCTGAAATCATTGGTGGGACAAATGACACTAGGCTATTAGGACATCCATTCGCTCCTGCCGTCCTACAAGCTGTTGGATTCAATCATAGCGGCTTGGGCATAGGACTCCTCATATGCTTCGCGATAATGTCAACGTTACTGGATGTTTCCGTGTGGGCAGCCAGACAATTCACGGAGACAACCTAGGACAGAGTGTCACATTCCATCAGCCAGCAGGATGGAAAAACATCAGGGATAAAAACCCACCTCCACCACAAGCCCATGATCCTTGCAGTGAGGAGAACAGAAAAAATAGCAGATCCATCCTTTGGAGACAATGTTATAAAGAACCCGGGGAATATAGTGTCCCTGGGTTTAATCAAGCTGTTATAGATGGCCCAGAGGCCATGACACAGGTGCTGATGTCCAACACGGGACTAAGACTGGAGTGGTTGTGGGATTATGGTATACCTCCCGGCCCCAAAGACATATTTGGAAACTAGTGGGAGCAATGGATACAGTGACTATGAGTATGGACGAGGGACGAGGCAAGGTAGAAGGCAATACCACTGCTTGTGTCAAGGCTCCATATGTGCTTATGATTGGAAATTTTAACATCACCCATATTGACAGGGTCCAGTTTAATGTATCTTGTATACAGTGTAACCTAAGTAATAGCATCAATTGGTCAAATGACAAAAGTAGAGCTGTAGTTCTCCACCGACCCTCTTTCATTATGGTACCTGTTAACATTTCAGGTCCTTGGTACTCGGACCTCAGAGGAGAATTCCCCTCCTTTCTAGCTCTGTTCCATTTGCTACTGCCTTTTGTAATAATCTTTGTTGGTGTTCCTCTATTCATGTGGTTTACTCCGTTGCTCACAAAGGTAATACTCAAGGGCTTCATCGATCTCCAAACAAAGGTTCATGAGTTGAGATTATCTGCCCAGGTTCACCGTGTCACTGACACCCGTGTATAAAGCCCCTACAATGGGTCGGCAGCCAAAGACGGGTTAGGATTTGGTAAGAATGTACATAACCTAAGACAGGAAACGTTCGCTAGAGGGATGGTCTCCTATGACGGGTAAATGGACATATCTGTACCAACCACCTAAGCCAGGCGCAACCCTTGTGTTAATTTTATATAAAAAAGGGGGACCTGTGGGAAACCATGCTGAAGTGCTAGCAGGTGTTGTTTTGTGAAATGTTGAACCTTTGACTTCCTTGAGTGGTTTGTGCTCCCAGCAAGGCAAAACTTGCTACTCTGAGAACACAGAACCAGACTAGGTCAGGAAGTGTGGAGCTGGCCAAAAAACAGGCCCTTGTGTATTACCTTTATTGTAACTACTAGATCGCAGACAGTTCTGTTACTTTTTGATGCCCAGAGTATATAAGCTGCAAAAATAAACTTGGGCTGAGGCATTCTACTTAGAACTGCGGCAGTCTACTTAGAATTGCCTGCCCTCCTGATCCCATCTTTGTCTCTCTTCTTTTTTCTCAATCCTCACTCCCCACTTCAGGGACTGTTCGTCTCGTCGGCAGGCACCGACAGTTAGTGTAGCCACAGCAGTTATATTAGTGGCCAGTGGCTCACTGGTTACAGCTGACGGCCAACTAGCCACAGCTGACGGCCATCCAACCACAGTTGATGGCCATCTACTACCTGAGCCAGCACCCCTCCACGTGAGGCCGAGAGCCTGGAAACTGCTCTCTGGGGCTCTGTCGTGCGGGGTACCCTGCTCGCTGCGCCATTTGTCGTGCTGGGTCTCAGCTCCCACTCCCCGCCCAAGAACGCAGGACATGGTAAGGCCAAAAAGGAACACCCACGGAGCCATAGATAGGGGAGTCAAACCAATATATTCTCGCTGGCGGCTGGGCTGGAGACACAGGAAGTAGGATCTACATAATCTGCCTAACAGCAGTCCGCGCTTGCCAGCCACCATCTTCTTGCTAGCCCCCATTCCTTTTTGCTAGCATAGCCACAGCCGTTGTATTAGTGGCCAATGGCTTACAGGTTACAGCTGACGGCCAACTAGCCACAGCTGCTGGCATCTGATCACAGTTTATGGCCATTTACTACCCGAGCCAGCACCTTTCTATGTGAGGCCGAGAGCCTGGAAACTGTTTTTTGGGGTTTTGTCCCCACACTCCACCCCTACAGGTTCTCGCCTCACAATCTACGCGACAAGTGTCTTCCGCGAGGGTCCCTGTGCGAGGAGCCTGGAGGTGAATGCAATATCCTGGACACAGCCAGGCTCTCTGAGCACAGCCAGGGTTTCTCAGGGCACCACCAGTACTTCTGGGCACAGCCAGACTTCCTGGGCTTCTTAAGGTACCACCAGTCTCCCCGGGCACAGCCAGGGTTTCTCAGGGCACCACCCCAGTACTTCTGGGCACAGCCAGACATCCTGGGCTTCTTAGGGTACCACCTGTTTCCCCGGGCACAGCCAGCTTTTCTCAGGGCACTGCCACTCTCTCTGGGCACAGCCAGACTTCCTGGACACAGCCAGGGCCTCTCAGGGCACTGCCACTCTCTCTGGGCACAGCCAGACTTCCTGGACACAGCCAGGGCTCACAGGGCACTGCCACTCTCTCTGGACACAGCCAGACTTCCTGGACACAGCCAGACTTCCTGGACACAGCCAGGGCCTCAGGGCACCGCCACTCTCTCTGGGCACAGCCAGACTTCCTGGACACAGCCAGGGCTCTCAGGGCACTGCCACTCTCTCTCTGGGCCTCTCGGGGTACTGTGCTGGAACAACAGTGGCTCACATCAAGGTGCTTACATATTATCAATGGTGGCCAGTCAAGACACAAAAGCAAACATCCGCCAGTCCCACTACATGATGGTATGTTCCCAAACAGTCAAGCGTCCATTAAATTAGGGATAGAAGGCAATTCCTCATAGTCCATAGTCATTCGCCAGGGCTGTCCTGGGGGTGAGGGATGACCTTGACTTCACCCTCATCTCACAATGAGGACTCAGCAAGCGTTTCCTCCTGGGACAAGTCCCGCATCCAGGCTGCGTCAGCAAGCAGTTCCCAGCCCACAGGGCCACAACAACCTTCGCTTTCTCCACTTTCTCCGGCCTCTGCTGGTTGGGGAACCATCCACATCTTCCCACCGCTCCACGGAAATCGAGCTCTCTGGCAGCTGCTCCTCCTGGTCTTCCTCAGACTGAGCTTTCATACGCACAAACTGCTCCACTGCCCTTCGGAGAGCTTTGGCCAGCACCGTATCCTGCCGACTACGCCATGTGTCACGCAGGGGACCCTGCTCACTGCGCCATTTGTCGTGCAGGGTCTCAGCTACCGCTCCCCGCCCAAGAACGCAGGACACGGTAAGGCCAAAAAGGAACACCCACGGAGCCATAGATAGGGGAGTCAAACCAATATATTCTCGCTGGCGGCTGGGCTGGAGACACAGGAAGTAGGATCTACATAATCTGCCTAACAGCAGTCCGCGCTTGCCAGCCACCATCTTCTTGCTAGCCCTCATTCCTTTTTGCTAGCATAGCCACAGCCGTTATATTAGTGGCCAATGGCTTACGGGTTACAGCTGACGGCCAACTAGCCACAGCTGCTGGCATCTGATCACAGTTTATGGCCATTTACTACCCGAGCCAGCACCTTTCTATGTGAGGCCGAGAGCCTGGAAACTGTTTTTTGGGGTTTTGTCCCCACAGGCTCTGTCCCCACAACATATGATACAAAAATATTTTCCTGTAATAAGGATTTCACATGCCATATATTTTGGGATACAATTAACATGTTGTTTAAACAGCCCAGTAAATACACTTGTACTATTTATATTTTAGAGCTTATACTTTTTTTTCAAATCGTAGACGATTTCTAGTTTTATATTCTCAAGTAGATTATCAATAGGTGATAGAGGAACTTTTCGATTGAATTTAGATTCATATTCAGCAGGAGCTGGAAAGAAAAAGACAGAATTATGTTCTTTAAAATACAACTAAGTATAAGTGTTAAGAAGAATGAGAAAACCTCTAGATGAGGCCACAGCTCACAACAGGAGATCATATTCAATACAGTTTGCCCACGGCTGCACACTGACTTGACTGCTATTGTGGCCAAGTATCAGAGCTTCTGGTTGTCTCATCCTTCATTCATTTATAAACAAGGTCGTACGACAAGCACTGAAGTTACAAGACGAAGATGACACGGTCCAGCCCTGACCCATCATCTACTATAAGCTGAAGGAACAGATGAACAGGCAATTTCCATTCAGAGGCCCCTATACCATACAAATGCACAACAGGACGCGAGTGGGACCCACAAAAGGGACATCCCAGTGTTGATTGTCTGCTCTCTGGTGGAGGTGACATGGATGTTGATGCCTGAAGGACAAGGACAGAGGATGCCAGAGAGAGGGAAGACGCAGATGCGAAGACTAGTGTGGGGGAGAACACTACGGAACGAGAAGTAGTCTGGTTTAGCTAAATGCTAGAGCAAAGGGGCAAACGAGGGTTGGTAGCAAGATATAGGCTGAGATGTTTGGTGAGAACTACATTGATTTGGGTGTTTTCATTCCATGCAAAGCAATGTGGAGTTTCTCCTGAGGGTACATGGTAAACTAATGACAAAGTAAATGACTGGAGATTTAAATGTCACCCATCAGGTGACAGCTACAGTGTTTCCTCCAAAAATAAGACTAACCAGAAATTAAGCCCTAATGCGTCTTTTGGAGCTATAATTAATATAAGACCTGGTCTTATTTTCGGGGAAATATGGTAGCTTGGCCCTTCTAGGAGGTACCGTATTTCCCCAAAAATAAGACCGGGACTTATATTCATTTTTGCTCCCAAAGACACATTAGGTATTATTTTCCGGTTAGGTCTTATTTTCGGGGAAACACCATATATGAACAGTAATTGCTTAAGTATCACTAGATAAGTCTTGTTATTGGGCCTCATATCACTGGCAAAAACATAAAAGTTGATGAAGCCCCGTTTTCAACGTGCACGTGGAAAGTTCCATAGGGATGGCAGAAGAAAGGAAGGGGACAGGCCATAAATAAAAAGAGATACATAGACTCTTGAGATATTACTCATATGACCTTGTCTTCACTATGAATGTTTATGCTTTCACCTTTTTTATTTGCTAAGGCCAAGAAAATATTTAATGTAGTATCTATTATCAGAACATGGAAAGGGATGCCATTTAATATTTACATTTTATTCCAGAAATCAATGATATCTAACTTGAATTAATACATTTTGGCAACATACCGTCTTTGTATAGTTCTTTAGTTTTTTTTTCCTGGTACTCCAGCAGCGACTGAAATAAATCAAATCTTATTATAGTATTTAAGGTAAACAAGAGACTTTATTGTAGAAATGATATATCTTATGAAATGTGCTCTTTAAATAATGCCTTTAGAGAATAGACTTAACGTATGATTTATATAAATACAAAAAAGTTTAAAAATGAATAACATAAATTACTGCTTATTTTGATTGTACATAATAGAGACCATCTATATGAGATGCTATTTAGATTAATCTGACCAACAGTGCAATTGATATTGGTCTACCTAAGATACATAATTTCAAAAGAGTGACGTTTGATTTGATTGGTACAATGAAGTTTAAACAAGTCAAGTCATATTTTACACTGAATGCATTACTTTGCAATTTTTAGAAAAATTGTCCTTTATAAATGTTTCTTGTTCTTTGTTTTTACTTTAATGGACTTTTCCTTAAAATGAGCTTTCCATTCTTGCACTTCTAGAAAAGTAATCTCAAGGTGTATTCTAGGCTATTCATTTTTCAGCATAGAACCTTAAAGACATAAAATGATGAAAGTGGTACTGTGCCGTCATGTGAAAATTCTACTGACAGAAACAATAACCAAAACGATTTTGCAGTCTATGACTGAAACATTACCGTATTCGTATGCACAGAAAGATTTCCGAAAAGCTGCTTGAATAAAGTATGACCTAGAGCCAGTTTTCAAATTTACTTTCTCATTTATGACTTTGTAGAGTTAGAAACAAAAAATAATATATAATTTTTAAATGTGACTTTGTTCCTTAGAAATCAGGTCCAATTTTTGAAACACTAAAATAGCTGTAGTTATAGTCTATTTAATTATGAAATGTGTGGGAGTATTTCAAACTATATTACAAGTGTCCCAGTCTAGAGTGGTCTTACTGAAACCTTTCTTCTGAAAGCTATCCTCTCACAAAATGTCCAAAGTAGTGCTTAAAATAATATCCAGAAACTAATAGACACTATGGTGACAACAATGTGACAGCCAATCCTTGTACAAATTTAGGGGGAATGTGGGAAACCGTGCTAAAGTGCTAGCAGGTGTTGTTTTGTGAAATGTTGAACCTTTGACTTCCTTGAGTGGTCTGTGCTCCCAGCAAGGCAGAAGTTCCTACTCTGAGAACACAGAACTAGACAAGGTCAGGAAGTGTGGAGCTGGCCAAAAAACAGGCCCTTGTGTATTACCTTTATTGTAACTACTAGATTGCAGACAGTTCTGTTACTTTTTGATGCCCAGAGTATATAAGCTGCAAAAATAAACTTGGGCTGAGGCATTCTACTTAGATCTGAGGCATTCTACTTAGAACTGCGGCAGTCTACTTAGAATTGCCTGCCCTCCCGATCCCATCTTTGTCTCTCTTCTATTTTTTCTCAATCCTCACTCCCCACTTCAGGGACTGTTCTTCTCATCGGCAGGCACCGACAGGGGAAGACAAATTTGTTTTCCAATATTTGCATAACACTTTTTTTTGTGAATGGCTTGATAGAAAGGGCTTATAATGTGAATAATGTGACAACAACATCACCAGACAGGCCGTGTAAAATCAATAACTAAATACCATAGGAAGGGAGAAGACTTTCATGAAACAGTTTTAAGTTATTGTTAATCAACAATATAAAATGTAAATCACATTTTTACACGACTTGAATTAAGGAACTACCAATGTAGCGTTATTATTATTTTCCCCCAAAACAGCTCTTTTCTTAAATATTTACTTCAGCACTTTCTGTCGTGTTTCCCTGAAAATAAGATGTAGCTGGACCATCAGCTCTAATGCGACTTTTGGAGCAAAAATTAATATAAGACCCGGTCTTATTTTAACATAATATAAGAATGGGTCTTATGTAATATAAAATAATATCAGACCAGGTCTTATACTAATTTTTGCTCCAAAAGACACATTAGAGATGATGGTCCAGCTATGTCTTATTTTCGGGGAAACACGGTATGTTTATTTCTAGGTGAGGAGTGTGTTCAGATGGTGGAAGTAGCTTGAAGTCCAACATTAATAAGGACAACATATCTGCAGTCTTATTATACTTTTCCATTTATCAAATATATAGAAAGGTGAGAAAATTATACACAAAAAAATGTATCAGCAAACTTTAATTCAAAGGATTTCAACTAGAAGGATTTTCTCATTACTGGCAGTTCTCACTAGACTACGTCTCGGAGAAAGCTCAGGTTCCACTGGGGACACCCACGGGATAGCACAGCTTAGGAGTCTGCATCCCTCCTTTAGCTAGGTAGCTCTACACGTCTCTGCTTTGGTTTGTTTTGTGTTAATTGGGGACTACTGAGGAACAGTTTGCTTTTCCCGGATGTCAAATTGTTCTTTTTTTCAATCTAGTTGTGGATGGTGCATCTCACTGGCCAATGTGGGACTTGAACCGGTTACCTTGGTGTTATGGGCACCTCGCTCCAACCACTGAGCCAACAGGCTCCCCACCAGCAGCCCAATTCCAAGCTCAACCCATTGCTTCTCACGGGCCTATGTGGGAATCGAACTGTCAACCTTGGTGTTATGAGCACAGTGCTCCAACCACTGGGCCAACCGGCTGCCCACCATGGTTCATCTCCAAGTTCAAGCCATTGTTTTCAATCTAGCGGTGGAGGGCGCAGTTCACTGGCTCATGTGGGAATCGAACCCACAACCTTGTTGTTAAGAACTTGCACTCTAACCAACTGAGGCAACTGGCCACCCTTGGTCTCTGTTTTTATATACCGTGTTTCCCCGAAAATAAGACCTAGCTAGACAATCAGCTCTAATGCATTTTGGAACAAAAATTAATTAAGACCCGGTCTTATTTTACTATGATATAAGACCGCGTATGATATATGATATGATGTGACGTGACGTGACCGGATCTTACATTGATTTTTGTTCCAAAAGACACATTAGAGCTGATTGTCCGGCTAGGTCTTATTTTTGGGTAAACAGAGTCATTAAACAAAAAAAATTTTCTCAAAGAACGGTACTATTCTTTGATAAAAAGAATATTTTTCAGGTCTGAAAGTCACTGATTTAGTGAAAGTCCCTAATTTTGCATAAGAGGCAACCAAGACTCACAGAGATTATATAGGTCACCTGAGGTCACCAAACCAAGGAGCTGCGGGCCAGGAATGGGATAAGTCTCCCTATTGAGGCTAGCCTGCTATGCCAGCTACTACCTCATATTCCGGAAAATTCCATCAATTTCTGAGTACAACTCAAAAGAAAATGAATATGCAAAACTTTGTCATGTAGCTCAATAATGTTAAAGCATGAGAAACAAAATAGTAGCTTTCTAACTCAAGTATTATCTTTAAAGTCATTATTAAAAATAAAGACAGATTAATATCACAAGTCCTATTAACAGTAGTCAAACACACTCAATTTATAAAGCATAAACATTTCTAAACACAGAAAAGGGAACTTGAAGGAGAAAATCATGAGTTAAAGAAAGCAAACTCAAGTTGAGGAAATTCTTCCTTAAAATGACTTGTCTTTTCCTCAGAATCAAATTTGGCTGAACAATATAAACCAACACAGGTATTATTCATGGTGGGGGTTAAGTATAGCGAAATTGGAAACACAAAACAGATTTCTCTTTACCATCTAGTGCACTTGTGTCCAACCTCACATCATCACAATTACATCATAAGTCTTTCCAGTGTTCCCTAGTGATTTGGGACACTTATCTCTGGATCTTGACAGAGTGGGGCTTTTCCATCTCTTATTCAGCCTTGCATGATTGGGCAACCCAACGCCTCACAAGGGAACAACGTTGGCCTTGGAATGAGGGCATTGACTTTAACATAAACAATTTTCCAATTTATGAGGAAATACTGAAAACTAAACACCTCTTTCCTACCAAAAAATAATTAAAGGAAAAATGTCCACAAGCATATTCTCTCTCATTGCTTCTGCCTTTACACTCTTTCATCTTCTGATTTCTGTGGTGAAACCACTGAGAACATTTTAATTGTGCATCATGCTTAAGAATTTACAGAAGGGTTGGCCATTCACTTTCTTTTTGTACCCAGTCCTTCCTCCAGGTTCACCACTTTGAAGGACTTGGACTCCATTTAGCCGAAGGGCTGTCCGAAAATCCTTGGCTTTGTTCTCCTATGATTTATTAAGGGGAAGCTAAATGAAAACACAAGGTTGGAGCCCCATTTAGCACAGGCCTGTGCTATGTTTCTCTGCATTAAGAAGGCCACAGTTGTTAGATGGGTGGGGGGGAGGGGGTTGGAGATGGGGGGAAGGGTGAAGGGATTGGGGGGCGGTTGGTGACCACAGGATGGCCTCAGGGTCTTTTGAGAATTACTTTGGGGAACTTACTCAATAGTGTTTGGGGATTTTGTTGGGTGTCCGATGGACATGTGTCCTGTTTGGGAGACCACCTCAGGGATGCGGTGGATGCTTGGTCATGGCATTGTACACCAGAGACTGGACATTAATGAATGCCAACTATAATTTTATGTGTATAATGTGATGGCTCGGTGTGAGGTCGGGGTGGTGGTGGATGGGGGGAGGGGGGTTCACGTTGTGAGGGATGTAAAAATAAAATAAAACTAAAAAAAAAAAAAAAGGACGCCACAAAACACCATCAAAACCACAAACCACCCTGCATTGATCAAAATGGATATTCTTTGGAATGATGTAAACATCATGTCAAGAGAGACAACCCCTTTCTATCTCCACGATATCTACAACTCATCGGGCATCTATAGCCCAAGAAAGGATCTTCTGCTCAACACACTACGATTCCTTAAAAGACCACGCATCTGTAAAAGGGAAGGAGGGTGCACTGGATGTGAAAGGGAGGCAGGATGGAGGAAAGCACAGGGACAGCCCACAGCTGCAGTTCCAGGGGGACAAGGCTGAGCCTGAAGCCCCAGCAAAGGCAGTGGCGGTGGAGGGGACGGGGTGCAGCTCCCACATCACTGCCCAGGGGAGGCTAAGCGGGGCAGCAGCAGCATCCCCCCACCCCTCTCCAGATGCAGCAGTGCTGGCACCACCAGGGACCAGTAGCAGCAGCAGAAACAATTCTCCAGTCTCACGACCACACACAGTGCTACCAGTAGACATAGGGAACCAGGTAGCAGCGCAGCGGGCTCAAGAACACGCTCCCCTCAACCACCCACTTCCCCCACCTGCGTGGTGGTGGTGACCAGAGACCCTGGAGACCTGGATACAGTTGCAACACCCATCTCCCTGGTCACCCAGGCTTGGACTCCCACCCCCACAGCTAAGCCCCCGCCCCTGGACCTCCCATACTCAAGGAGCACCTGTGGGAGAAAACAGAAACTATACTCTTGTACCATCTACTAAAAACAAAAGAAAGACCCCTAATTATATACCTGTTTAATTGTTCAAATCGAAATGTACCTACATAAGAAAGTATTCACTACTTCAAATGGGCCTGTAGAGGAACAAGCCACTCAGCAGCATGAAGAAGCAATGTGACATGGTTAACACTGAGAGAAGATGACACTTCTCCAGAAACCAAGTCAAAGTTACGGAAGATTGTGATCTCTGTGACCGAGATTTCAAAACAGCAGTCATGCTCTCTGCTCATCACACAGGGCAGCTAAGAGACTTGTAGGAGGATGACTTGAAGGTGGGCAAACTGGGCGAGCAGGGGAAGTGGGAAGGGAGACGTGGCCCGCATCCATGGCTGCGGAGATGCAGGTGGTGCCAGGACAGAACAGAGACCACAGGAGCCAGGAGGTGGGCTCTTTCCCTGTGTCCCACAGCTCATCTCCCTGCTCAGAGAGCAGCATATCCAGAGTTTGAGGCAGTCACCTCACTGAGACCTCCAGCTGGGCCCTAGGTGGGACAAAGGAAGTAAGCACCATACCTGGGCCCCTCCCCCGACTCTCCCAATCCTACCCCCACCCTTCCAGAGACTCACGCTGGCCCCTGATCTGAGGAGTAGTGTCAGATTACAGAGGACCCATAGTGCTCAGGATCTGGGAGGACCCGGTTTGTAGCTACTGCGACCCAGGGAAGAAGCTGGGAAGTGTGTGACACTGCTGGGCTGAGAGAGAGAAGACTCCTCCATCCCCAGTCCCCACCTTCTCTGACCTGCCCAGGGCAGGGCAATTACAACTGTGGAGACATGCCCAGGGGTTAGCAGTAGGCAGCAGTCGCAGCTCTGGGCTTTCAGCAGCTCAGAAATCTCCCACCACACACGCACACATGCACGCACGCACACACACACGGAAGGAGTGACCTAAGACTCAGGAGACCTGGGCACAGGGCTGGTTGTGTTACTCTCAGTGCGCATATGTGCAGGCAAGAGCAGAAACTGCACTGACTTTGTAGAAACTACCATCCACACCCGATAGCCCCACTCATCTACATCTGCCGTCCCAGGGTCACTCTGGGCACCAGGTGACCGGCTCTGCCTGAACAATACACAGAGGACTCTCTGGTACAGCAGAGGACGGCCTGGAGATTACTTGGTGGGCTTAAGCCAAGACTGGCGCTGCGTTTTTTGTTTTGTTTTGTTTTTGTATCTTTGATATTTTTGCCTGTGTTGAGTGTGGGTTACTGGTTGTTTTCACACGTGAGTGTATTTGGTTTTGACTTTGTTGTTGCTGTTGTGCTTGGTGATTGGCTTTGTTCTGAAATTGCCCTACACCAGGGCCCAGCCCAAGAGTCACAAGATTCGACACCTCCTGACACCAACTCCAGACCCAACCAGAGTATTATTGGGTTTGACCTACAAGTGACACACCCAGAGGGAATTCTCTACAGGCACAAGAGCCCATAGAGGCCAAGTCTAATCGGAGTGGTCCACCCTCACGCAGCAGATCATCCACCGAGGGCAGAGCTAAGTCTCACAACTAGGCAGCCTAGGATCAACCCCACCTACTGACCAGCCAAAAGCAATGGAAGTTCAACTTTACACAGCACAATATACACAACACCAGGGTCACCTTTGGAGCACACGCACAGGAGAATAGGGAAGTGGTGCAAGTCAGATATAAAGGACACACACTACATAAGATAACCCAGCAAAGACCGAGCATCCTAGGGGATCTACCTAATACATCGAAGCAAACACGGAGAGTCAACCAGAATGGGGAAACAAAGAAACATGTCCCAAATAAAAGAACAGAAGAAACCTCCAGAATTGGAACCAAATGAAATAGAAGTTAACCAACCTATCAGAGACAGAGTTCAGAACACTGAGGATAAGAATGTTTAAAGAGCTTAGTGACGACATAAAGAAGGATAGAGAAATCATAATGAACAACCAGTTAGAACTAAAGAATACAACAAGTGAAATAAAGCACACGCTTGAAGGAATTACCAGTGGGTTAGATGAGTCAGAGAATCGAATCAGCGACTCAGAAGACAAGTTAACAGTGAACACACAAGCGGAACAAAAATAAATCCACGCCTATATGGCCATTTAATCTACGACAATGGAAGCAAGAATTTACGGTGAGGTAAGGACAGTCTTTTCAATAAATGGTGCTGGGAAACCTGGACAGACACATGCAAAAAGATGAAGCTGGACCACCTCCTTACACCATATACAAGAATAAATTGAAAATGGGTCAAAAACTTAAATGTAACATCTGATACCATAAAACTCCTAGAAGACAATATAGGAAGCAACTTTACATATATTACCCGGAGTAAGATTTTTACTGATACATCCCCTTGGGCAAGGGAAGCAACAGAAAAAATAAACATATGGGATTACATCAAACTAAACATTTTTTTCACAGTAAAGGAAACCATCATTACAACAAAAAAGGGTCCTACTGAATGGGAGAAGATATCTGCCATTGACATATCCAAACTTTATTAAAAAACTCACTCAACTCAGCTCCGAAAAACAATCAACCCAATTAAAAAATGGGCAGAGGACATGAAGAGACATTTTTCTAAAGAGGACATACAGATGGCAAACAGACATATGAAGAAATGCTCAACCTCACTAACCATCAGAGAAATGCAAATAAAAACCACAATGAGATACCACCTCACTCCAGTCAAAATGGCTATTATCAATAAATCAACAAACAACAAATGCTGGCGCGGATGTGGAGAAAAGGGAACGCTACTGCACTGTTGGTGGGACTGCAGATTGGTGCAGCCACTATGGAAAACAGTATGCAGGTATCTCAAAAATCTGACACTGGAACTACCTTATGACCCAGCAATTCCACTCCTAGGCATGGATCCGGAGAAATCCAAAACTCTAATTCAAAAAAATGTATGCACCCCTATGTTTATTGCAGCTCTATACACAATAGCCAAGACATGGAAACAATCAAAATGCCCATCGGTAGAGGACTGGATTAAGAAACTGTGGTACATTTATACAATGGAGTATTACGCAGCCATAAAGAAGAAGGAAATCTTACCATTTGCAACAATATGGATGGACCTAGAGAACATTACGTTAAGTGAAATAAGTCAGACAGAGAAAGACAATACCTTATGATCTCACTTATATGTGGAATCTAAAGAAAACAATAAATGAGTGAACTAATCAGAAACAGTCTCAGAGACACAGAGAAAAAACTGAAGGTTGCTAGATGGGAGCGGGGTGGGGATAAGGGGGAAGGTGAGGGGATTACAAAGCACAATCGATAACCCCAAGATTGCTATGGCGATACGAAAGTCAATTTGGTGAATGTAATCAATAATGTAAAAATTTTGTAGGGTATCTGATTACACTTGTCTCATTAGGGAGAGCACCTCAGAGATGATGTAGATGCCTGACAACTGCACTGTACACCGGAAGCTGAAGCTGAACAATAATGAATGTTAATGTTAACTACAATTGTTATACACACACACACATATACATGTATGTATATATATTTTTACAAGAAGTAGAGTACAGCCTGAGGGATAGAGGCAGTGGAAATGTAATGGCTGTATGTGATGTCAGAGGGGTCGTTGATGAGGGGAGAGGGGTCATCATTATGTGAGGCATACAAATTATAAATGTGTAACTATTACATTGTTTTGTACACCTGAAACTAATAATAAAAAAGAGTTAAAAATAATAATACTCATTCACTGAAAAAAAAGAAGACACCCAGAACTAGTTTCTGCACAGTAAAACAAACAAACAAAAAAAAAATAGCACTTCTTGATGACTTTCAGGCACATATATAACACCTGTCAATCAGCAATCTGGCCATCAGCTTAAAATAACCCAGTTCAACACAGTCGAGTCATGCCAAAGAGAAACAGGGCTGAGCTATTTTCAGCTGTAGCCCCAGCAAGAAGCTGAGTATATTATATACTATATTATATAAAATACTATATGTCAATAGTCAAAAGACATACAGTATTTACTTCTAGGGCCAAAGATTAGCACGAACCAGGAAAAGCTTGTTCACCTGAAACTAACGACATACATTATACTTCACTTAATTTTTCAAATACAAAGGAGATAACAGACTCTCTGCCACATATTATAAACTCCCCCATGAAAGAATTATTATTTCGTTATCCTTTTTATGCCTACTGCTGCCTAGAGGAAAAAAATCAAACTCACTTAAAGCCCTCCTCAATTTGACCTCCACTAACCGTTTTAAACTGATTTTCTATATTGTATGCTGCATATAAATTAGACCAATTGTTCCGAGCAGATGATTTGTGCTTTCCTTCCTGTATTCTCCACGTTGCTTAAATGTAATAAACATTTTGGAGGGTAAAACAAAACAAAGTAACAGCATGAAGAATGTCACTGAGATATAACAACACTCACAGGCAGTTCAATGAGTTCAGGAGTAAAATTAATGACCCGGAGGAGAACTTTATCAAAGAGATGGAAACTATGACACAGAACCGAACAGAACTCCTGCTGGTCAAGAACTCAAGAATGAGTATTTTTAACAACCACGTCACACGAAGAAGACGAGTTGTGATTTAAAGTCTCCCTAGCACTGCCACCTTACTCATCAATTACCCAAATGCTGTCAAGACATATAGACATAAGTGAACTTCATTTTAAAAATTCAATTATTTGCTTAATGTCCCTATTTAGAATATGTACAACTGTGAAGCAACTCATTTTAAAACACTGAAATAGGTAGTGCTACGAATAAAATAAAAATTAAGGATATACTCTCTTGTTAGAAGATAACTTTAACCATAAAAACAGAGACTAATCTTTTTTCAGTATTATAAGTTTGCCGAATTAATAAAAAGGATTATATCTGTTTCATTTAATAATAAACATCCATTTGTGGTTAGGTGTTTGGCCGGCCATCATTCACTTACGCTTAGGGGAAGAAAAACTGGGATGCACAAAACTTTAAAATTTTTATGAATCATCTCCAACTAAAACCAATTAAGAAGCCAAAGCATCTCAAAGCATACCATTGGTTATTAGGCAATGATATTTAACATCTGTAATAAAATTTAAAGGCAAATTTTCAAGCATTTTAAATGTATCACTTTAGTTACATTTATTAAATAATAATAAATAACTCTTAACACATGAGAGCTCTAGGGACTTAAAAAAAAGATTGTAAAATTTCTATCTCCTTTCTATGCATATTAGCACACATATTATGCCTTTTACTTCGTGTGCATTAGTCAATGAAACAACTCAAAATTTCATCAACGACAAACAAAGAAACAAAAACTCATAGACACAGACAACACTTAGAGGGTGAGGGGGGAGAGAGAGAGGTAGAAGAGGGAAAAGGGGGTCAAATACATGGCGATGGAAGGAGAACTGACTCGGGATGGTGAACACACAGTGAAATATATACATGATGTATTATGGAAATGTACACTTGAAACCCATATGATTTCACTAACCAATATCACCCCAATGAATATATAAGACAAAACAAAACAATATTATATCAAATAAATAAAAAAGAAAGAAATCTGAAATGCAAGGGAAAGAAGCTAATATAACGAACCTTGGGACAGTAATACCCCATGATGTCATTTGAAGCCCGTGCGGTTGACTTAGCAATCACCAAATTTTCTCTTGGAGCAGGATTTCCACTGAGGAGTAACTCAGTATTCAAACTTCCAACACATGGTGGCTCAAGGACTCCCCTCCTAAGAGCAGTGCTGAGAAACTCCTTCGGCTGTTCCTTTGCGCGAAGATGGGTTCTAGCCTCTGCCAGTCTTTCATTAGCACTGTGAAGATTGTAAGACACAAAGCTTTGAATGTTATTTTTCCTGAATGACTTGCATTTTTTTCAAGTTGCCATAATAAATAGTAAAAGAAATTTCCCATTAAACAGCATTTTAACATTGAAAATTCGTCAGGGCAGACCTACCATGCACAAGGATAGGTTTCAAATTATCCTAAACAAGCACATATGTTTCTATGGGGACACCAGACTAAGAAGAAATTCAAAGTAGGGAGGGGAGGAAACGGGCTATCAGTGACATCCACGGCTTCACAGATAATACTTGCTGCCTTCTGCAATGGCTGAACCAATAAGATTCTTGAGGATTGCCATGAGACATACATAGCAAACGAGTTTAGAATTTTTTAAAAATCCCACCAAGATATTTTCAAGCCTTTGCTGTCACCGCCCTTGGGTAACGCCCTCATTACCCTGAGGAAATTAACCATTTGGGACTGAGGTGTCATGTAGAACAACAGCCTCTGGGGGAGAAGGAGGGAGCCTGGTTGGTGATCCTACTGAATGAAACCGCTCCGCAGGCATGTAGCTTATAATATAACACTGTGACCAAGGCGCTGGGCGTGGGCTCTGCGCTTTCTGTCTTCCACACACCCCCTCAGGCTCACCACCTTATCTTTTTAGCCACTTCTTGGGTTATACTACCCTCACCCCTACGTTGTTAACCCTCTGCTATATTTCACATATATGCCTTTGTGGACATCAGAAAGACTAGAAAGAAGAGCTTGTCTGAAAGCGACCTCTAGAGATAATAACACAGAGCACAATGGAGACAGTACATGTACCAAGTGCCAGAATATGCAGAGTACTTAACCCTTTGGGTTTAAGTTGTTATCTTATAATAAATAGTTACCTCATTAAAAACTATTTAGGGGAATTCTGACAAGAAATTTTATAAAAAATAGCGTTGTCTAAATCATAAAGTTTCAAAAACACTTTGCTTAAAGACTGGTAGATCAGATTAACTCTATGAAAACCGCGAGAAGGAAAAATACAATCATGTAAAACCAAAAATGGGGAGAGATGCAAATGTCCTGAACTAACTAACATTTTAAAAGTAATTTATTCACTAACATCATTTTCCAAAATTATACTATTTAGTAAGCTTTCATTTACTATCAATCTCGGGAATATGCCTGGATAAAAATTATACTTCAGAGGCAAATTAATGAGCTCGATTGATTTTCTCTGACTTTATTTGGACTTACTTGTTTAGTTTGTTTTCCAATGATGTGATAAGTTTTAATGCCTCTAGGTAGAGGTGTTCATATTCTTCCAATTCTATTTCATGAGAAGTTTTCACTTTGGAGAGTTCAGATACCAGATATTTAATTCTGAGTATGTCCATGTCACTTACGGAAGCGCCATCATGGTCATTTAACGGGTGTACGTTTTTTTGAGATGCTGCTTGTTCCTAAAGCCAACAGAAAGGATACGTTTTAAAATTAAATATAAACTGAATAATTACAGTCTATTTGTATTCTTTAGTTTTAAGTCAATGATTTGGAGGGCAATTTAAATGAAAAAAAAAGCTGAAGTTTAAAATATTTACCATCAATACGGAATGAAATAGATCTGAATCATGAAAATATTTTGAATCATCTCATCTAACTATTCCAATAAGAGAATCAATTTTAAAAATTGAACAATATGACTTAATAATCTAAGAATATGGTGCATTTTATTTTCTTTATTTCCTAATAGTCTCGTTTTATATCAATTGGTCTTAAAAATCAAATGATTTTTCAGAAAGAACAAATCTCAAAGATCAACTGAGTGACAATAATGATGGGAACTGAAATATTAAGAAGGAGAAGCAAATACCACCTTAGTTCCAGAAATCTAAAAAAAATAAAATAAAAACAACTGCCGTTAAGGGGAGTTGAAGAATCACATACACTATGCATATCGAAAACGTAATTTGCAGCAAAATGAATTAAGGCGTGTTAAAAATCAATGAATTAACCTGTAAAAATAGATTTAAAAACTTTTTCTACTACATCCTGTCTTGCTCAGTCTTCAATATCCCAGAATTTACTGTGTTCTGCTTCACTCTTTTTTACCACATTCGTGACTATATGAATTTTGAGGTTTAATAATTTTTATCTCCACTCTTTTTATTCTCACTTTTTCACATGACTTTTGTACTCCTTTCATAGATAATAACTCTTGTTTAAGATTGATTTTCTTCAATAAGCTATAGATACCTTTTTATAAAAAAACTTTTTAAAACAAATTTTTTTTTTATAACTGGGGAACACTGTTTTTTCCAGGACCCATCAGCTCCCTGTCAAGTAACAGTTTCCAATCTAGTTGTGGGATGCGCAGCTCAGCTCCAAGTCAAATTGTTCTCTTCAATCTACTAGTTATGGAGGGTACAGCTCACTGACCCATGCGGGAATCGAACCGGCAACCTTGGCGTTATGAGCACTGCGCTCTAACCACTGAACCAACGGCCGGCCGCCCACTGGGGGCTCAGCTCCAAGCTCCAGCCATTGTTTTCAACCTAGTTGTGGAGGGTGTAGCTAACTGGTCCATGTGGGAATCGAACCAGCGACCTTGGTTACCAAGGATTGGAACCAGCACGATTCTCTAACCATGGAGCCAACTGGCCACCCCACAGATGGAGACATTCTGAAGATGCAGTTTCCAGTTTTGCTTTGAGAGCATCATTCTGAATGAGTAAGATAGTATGATTTGGTTACGAAGGAAGTTGACTGAGAATAGTCTAACCCCAAACCAGTATCAACTTGTGAAATAAACTCAGTTGCCATAAAATGTCATCCATACTGTAGTAGAGTCTTAGAATGTGGAAACTTGAATTACTCAGAATGAAGAACAAAGAGAAAAGCACCAGGAGACTCAAAAATGTATCCTTTATTGTCATCGACTTTGCCACACAACATCTGTACTTGATTTACTACGATTTCCTGAATGATTGGTTCATGTTTTTCTTCTATAAAATGACTGTAAGTCACCTCTGAGTTGATAGTCTCTCACCTGTTCCCCATTTTAACTCTCCGTAATTTCTTACGAAGTTGTAGGGAGTTACGAGTAACTCATCTTGAGATAGTTAGGCCTCCGTCAGCTACAAATGTTTCATGGTAATTTGAATTGCTTTCAAGAAGAAATGATTCCCAAGGTTAAGGAGAAATCACATCTCACACTGTGAATGTTTAGTGAGATGATCGCTACATTTTTTCAACAACAAAAAAGTGTCTTAATTCGATAATGCTATCTTGTAATCCTCTCTTTCCACAATATACAAGAACATCCTAAACAGCAATAATAACAACAAATCTGCTGGAATTTCAGTGATACTGAGTTGGGTAGAACTACTTTCCTGTAGATACAATGCTTATTTGGTAAGATGAGGTGAGTGGATGGATGTAGTGTTTTTAAAACATGGCTACAAATTCTTGACATTTCTCCATGAAATTCCCTCCCTTTTAATATGTGCTGGCCTTAGGATGTAACTGGATTCTAGTGCATGGAATAGGGCAGAACTGCTGTGAGAATGCTATGCCTGCGGCAGAAAATGTGATACAGCTTCCATCTGACTTTCTCTCGGGAAGCTCACCCTGAGAACCCAGCCACCATGTTGTGCAGATGAAGAAGCCCAGGACACACAGTGAGGCCTCCTACAGATGCTCGCGCTGAGACGGCCCCAGTGGGCGTCCCGGCCAAAACCCCGCTTCAACTGCTACACGTGTGTGTAACAGCCTTTAGATGATTCTCATTCGCAGCTTCATGGCAACGCAGCTGATGCCAAGTGGAACAGAAATGAGCTAGTCTCACTGAGCTTCACTCAACTGCATTACTGGTGAACAAAACAGATGCTGTTTTGAGCCACTAGCTTTTGAGTTGGTTTCTTGAGCAGCAATGAACAACTGGCATTGATACTGATATTCAAAATGGTGTGAGGCCACAAAGAAAAGCAATCTAAAACCTGTAGGAGTGCCTTTCCACCAGGAGGTAGGTGGAACCCGAAAGGATGTGGAGAAGAATGAGAACGACACCCACAAGAGCATCCAAGAGACGGTTATTGGGGGCTTGCGGGCCCCTAAAGAGGCTGGCCACAAAGACTTCTCAGCTAGTGAAGAAAATGAGTCTGAAATCCGGATAAAAGGGGACTCTTGCTGTGAAGTAACCAAGTAAAACCCATGAGATACATGAGCTAACGAAAGACTGTGAACTGTAAAGGAACCAGGACTTATTGTGTTCAAATGTGTTTCCCATTTACAGCCTCTCCCACATGCCCTGTTGTCAAATCATGCTAAAATGAAGAAATGGCTTCTGAGTGAAGATCAAATTCGCTGTGCTCCCAGGAAGACATGATCTACGGATGAGGACAAGACTGTAAAGCCTTCCTCAAGACTTCCAAAGAGTGAAGGTGGGGCCTTAAATTCCTGGAAGGCTTTTCAGAGGAAAAGAATTTTAAAGGCATGGTCCTACAACAGCTACAGGAAGCCCAAGAGCTTATCTCAAAACGATGTATGACGGTGGCTTTTCTAATGGCACGAACCCCAATAAACTCTCACGCAACTCCAAGTTTTTAGGATAATCAAGTAGCAAAAAACCACCTTGTTACCTTGGACTAATAAAAACCAAGAGAGTGAAAAATAGAGGAGGCCTGTGGGTCTTAGACATTTGGGTGGAGGAATGACGCTGAGGGAAGAGCTGCAAGCACAGGTCATTTCTTATGAAAAGGACAGAACAAAGAGCTCACAGGGGACAGCAAAGGGCCATGGAGAAGCATTGGCATGATTAGGACTAAGTCCTAATCAAAGAACGGACAGCACACATCAGGCTGTATTTCAGAATTGCTATGTACTAACGTGCCTTCCACTTTCTATTTCTGCAGGGGAAACTTCAGCAGTCGAGCAGAATGTTGGGTGTGTGGGTGGTAGATAACTTGTCTCTTCCTTTCTCATGTTTTCATATTGAAAGGAATTGTCCTCAAGGGGCTTTATCCTAGAAACCAAAACCCAGGCCCTTCATCCCCATTTGCACCAGACTAAGATGGTAAAATCTTAGATTCGAACCTGAGCCTGATGCCATTAAATTGAGACTTGTGGCGAGTATTGTGTAGGGATGAGTGTATTTTCCATGTGGGGGGAATGTAAAGAATTGTGGCCAGTGGACAGATCAAGGTGGTTTTTAAATGTGTCCGTAAATTTTGAAATATTCATTGCATAAAACCACTAGAATATGGGTCAACATTAGTGACTGGCTCCTAATGAACAGAATATGTTGAAAGACATTTCGTGTGAATTCCAAGACTCCTTCACAAAGGGCAACACAACTGTTGGTTATGTCTCTGAGGATCTGAACCTTGGAATCCAGCCCCGTGTTGTGGGGAGGCTCGGGCCACAATGCGAGCCGGGTGTTCAGGTGTAGGTCTTCCTGCTGTCTGCCCCAAACAAATCTTTTACTTGTTTCTGATTGATTAATTACTTCCTGAATTTTAACAACTGTACTCTTGAAATGTTTTCTTTGGATGGGATAAAATATTTATTCCATTAATTATATATGAAGCTAAAGGTACAACTATGCATCTCAATGTGTTTCTGAGAATGTAGGATCTATGCCAAGAACAAGATTGGCACCAGTGTTTCAGAAAAGAACCGGGTCAAACAGAATCTACTTTTCAATTGCAAGATGATGGATTAGAGAGATTTCTAAAGAGGAAAGCAGATGGTCCAGGTTTCATCTTCTCCTTCCTAGACAGTGAAATCTATGGAAGAGGCTATGGATTAGGAGATAGACAAAATGAAGAAAGTTGTCCACCAAGTATCAGATCCTATTACCGACATTTGATGGAAATGGGAGTGAAAGGGAGGCACTGGGTTAAAGATTAATGTTTGAATGAAGAAAACAAAAGGAATGAGTCGACTTTGTAAGCCTAATATCCCATCATGTCATAAGGTCACCAAGGTCTGCGGGCCACAGGCTCCATCCAGAAGCAAAACATCTCCACAGAAGTGGAATTAAAGATATTCCCCTACATTGACATTTTATTATTCCATAAGGCATCTGGTAATATGCAAGATGACTGGGGAAGCGTTCTCATAACATTTGATTTGGTAATGGCGTAAGGACAGATCTATAGACCAATAAATTGGAAAAGATGATCCAAAAATTAACCCTCATATATATAGTCAAGTGAATTTTGACAAGGGTGCCGAAAAATCCAGTTGGGCATGAACAGTCTTTTGAACTAACGATACTGGGTCTACTGGATATCCTCATGCAAAAGAAAAATTAAACCTCTACATCATACCATATATAAAATTATTTCAAAAGGTAAAAGCTAAAACTATAAAAGCTTTGAAGAAGCTTCATGTCTCCATGACTGGAGTTGGCAATTGTGTCTTAGATATGACAGTACCAAACAAAAGTAGATAACTGGACTTCATTAAAATAAAAAAAAAAACTCTATGCTTTAAAGGACACCATTGAAAAACTAAAAAGGCAAGCTAATGAAAGGGAGAAATATTTGAAAATCCTATATCTGATAAGCGATTTGTATCTAGGATATATAAAGAATTCTTACAATTCAACAAGACAAAGACAAACCAATTTTAATGGGCAATGGAATTGAATAATCAGTTCTTCAAAGAAGTTATACAAATGGACAATAAGCATGTGAAAAGATAGCTCAGCATCATTAGTCATCAGAAAATACATCAAAACCACAATATGGAGCAGAGAGTTCACTAGTGGTTCCCTAGGGCTAGGAAGAGTGGGAAGGGCAGACGGGCACACGGTGAAGGCTAACAGCACACAGATACTTTCCAGGGTGATGAAAATGTTGTAAAACTGATTGTGATGATGACTGCATAAAGCTTTGAATACACTAATGTGGGAAACCGTGCTGAATTGCTAGCAGATGTTATTTTGTGAAATGTTGAACGTTTGACTTCCTTGAGTGGTTTGTGCTCCCAGCAAGGCAAAACTTGCTACTCTGAGAACACAGAACCAGACAAGGTCAGGAAGTGTGGAGCTGGCCAAAAAACAAGCCCTTGTGTATTCCAACATTGTAACTATTAGATTGCAGACAGTTCTGTTACTTTTTTGAGGCCCAGAGTATATAAGCTGCAAAAATAAACTTGGGGTGAGTCATTCTACTTAGAACTGAGGCATTCTACTTAGAACTGCATCAGTCTACTTAGAATTGCCTGCCCCCCCTCCCCCCCCCCCCCATCCCATCTTTGTCTCTCTTCTTTTTTCTCAATCCTCACTCCCTACTTCAGGGACTGTTAGTCTCGTCGGCAGGCACCGACAAGTGGCGCCCGAACAGGGACCTGAATACTGGGGATAAAGTGAAGGACACCGCAAGGAGCTGAGACGCGTCACATAAGGTAAGGGGTGCGGTGAGATACCACAGTCGGGAGTAAAAAATCATGGGACAGGGTAAAAGCAGAATGTCTTTTACTCAAATGTTAAAAAGTGTGCTAAACGGACTGGACCCCCAAGATGAGGAGGGCCTAGATGAGGAAGGCCTAGAGGAAGCCGGTCCTCGATATCATGACCCTGAAGATTATAATGGGGTGGTTCAGACAGAAACAGGTGCTAAGACAGGACATCTGAATCCTCTCCAGGCAGAGATTGATGGATTGCAGTCAGCAATTGCCTCCCTCTCTGTGCAGGTGCAGATGGTACAATCGAGGCAGGCAGAACAGACTTGCCCTCGTGATTCTCCTCTGCGTAAGGTTTTGCAAACCGCCTGCAAGTTAGGGGAAGATACTGGAGATTCTGGGTTGGCATTTCCAGTGATAGAAAGACAGGACGCACAAGGAAATCCTGTCCGAGACCATGTGCCTTTTGCATTCAAAAGTTTAAAAGAATTAAAAATGGCATGTTCTCAATATGGTCCTAATGCCCCGTTCACCCAGGCCCTGCTAGAATCACTAGCTACAGAAGCCCTGCCGCCTAGTGATTGGAAGCAACTTGCTAGGGCTTGCTTATCAGGAGGGGACTATATCTTATGGCAGTCTGACTTTGCAGAATTCTGTCAGAGTACTGCAGAGATAAATCAGACACAAAACATTCCTATCTCCTTTGATATGTTGGCAGGTGAAGGACCTTATAGAGACTTGCAAACACAATTAAGTTTTGACCCGGCTGCTTATGCACAAACAAGTGCTGCCGCCAGGCGTGCATGGAAAAATTTTCCTATGCCTGGAAAACGTTCTGAGGACCTCTCTAAAATTATCCAGGGGCCTGATGAGACTTTCCAAGACTTCCTTTCGCGATTAATGCAGGCGGCTGGAAGAATTCTGGGAGACTCAGATGCCAGCATGCTGTTAGTTAAATAGCTCGCTTTTGAGAATGCTAATTCTGCATGCCAGGCTGCATTATGACCTTACAAAAATAAGAGTGACTTGTCAGATTATGTCTGGTTGTGCTCAAAAATAGGACCTTCTTATACACAGGGTCTTGCAATGGCCGCTGCTTTGCAAGGAAAGACTGTTAGAGAAATGTTATTCCAACAACAACAACAAAAGAAAATAAAGGGACAGGGCATCTGTTTTGGGTGTGGACAGCCGGGCCATATGATCAAAAACTTCCCTAATAAACAAGGTCAGCCTCAAAGGAAGGAGGGCCCAAAACAACCTGGATTATGCCCAAAATGTAAGAGAGGTAAACACTGGGCCAATGCATGTAAATCTAAGAGGGATGCCTCCGGTAATCCTCTTCTTCCAGGAAACAGGAAGAGGGGCCAGCCCCAGGCCCCGCAACAATGCTATGGGGCGCTGCCGCAGTTGGTCCCCCACCAGGGAAATCCATTCAGGAACTCTTCCCAGCAACCCCAGGCAGCGCAGGATTGGACCTCAGTAGCGCCGCCTACACAGTACTAACACCTGAGATGGGAATGCGAGCTATTCCTACAGGGGTCTTTGGGCCTCTGCCTCCACAGACTGTGGGACTCATCCTAGGAAGGAGTAGTATTACCATGAAAGGGATATTGGTTGCTCCGGGAGTTGTGGATATGGATTATACAGGAGAGATCAAGATTATGACACATTCGCCTGGAGGCACTTCAGTGATCCCTAAGGGCCCACGCATAGCACAATCATTGTTAATTCCACATGTCAAACCGGGTAAAACAGCAGGCCGTAAATCCCGAGGCGACGCGGGCCTTGGTTCATCAGATGCTTATTGGGTCCAGGCCATTCACCACCAGGCCAGAATTACCACTATCCATTAATGGCCGTTCCTTCATGGGCCTTTTAGACACGGGGGCCGATGTCTCTGTTTTAACTGCAGATCAGTGGCCTAGCCACTGGCCAAAGCAGCAAACACTAACCCAGTTACAAGGCATAGGACAATCTCAGTCACCAGAACAGAGCAGTGATATATTGTTGTGGAAAGATCAAGAGGGACATGAAGGATCCTTTCAACCATACATAGTGGCAGGATTGCCTGTCAATCTATGGGGCAGACATGTCATGAGTCAGATGGGAGTTTACCTGTACAGCCCTAATCAACAGGTCACTATGATGATGTTCGATCAGGGACATCTGCCTAGAGATGGCTCAGGTCCCTCTGGACAAGGGAGAAAAGAGCCTATCTTTCCCTCGCCCTTACCACAAAGAGCTGGCTTGGGATATTTTTAACGGGGGTCACTACTCCTCCTGTACCCCATGCAGATGCTATCACTTGGAAAAGCGACACACCTGTTTGGGTAGAACAGTGGCCCCTATCATCAGAAAAGATACAGGCTGCAAGGTTGCTGGAACAGGAGCAACTCGATAAGGGACATACAGCACTTTCTAACTCTCCATGGAACTCTCCCATATTTGTAATTAAGAAAAAATCAGGTAAATGGAGGTTGTTACAAGATTGGAGAAAAATAAATGAGACTATGGAGCTCATGGGGGCTTTACAACCAGGATTGCCTAATCCTTCTGCTATACCCCAAAACACATATAAGATAATCCTGGCTTTAAAGGATTGTTTTTATACCATACCATTGTGCCCCAAGGACTGTAAAAGGTTTGCTTCAACTAACTTACAAGAACCTATGAAGAGATATCAATGGCTGGTGCTGCCTCAAGGTATGGCTAATAGCCCTACTCTATGTCAAGAATGTGTGCCAGCAGCGTTAGAGTCTACCCCGTCTCCCCACATACAATCCTTAATCACACTCTTTGTTCTAAATTTTTTAAACCTGGATGCGCGTGGCAGATCTGCCGCAGATCGCTTCTGGCATCCTAACACTCAACAAGATTATGCCCAAGTGAGATGGCAGGATCCAGTTATTAACCAGTGGCATGGGCCAGACCCAGTCCTAATTTGGGGACGAGGGCATGTTTGTGTTTATTCACAGGACAAAGGAGGTGCGCGGTGGCTGCCTGAGAGGTTGGTGCGGCTTGCTGATGAGCGTCTTCAAGATCCTGCTGGTTGCACAGATCCCTCAGGGTGAGACATACTGGGCATATGTTCCTGACCCTCCCATGCTACACCCCACTGTGTGGAACGGGCCTGAAGTCATTGGTGGGACAAATGACACTAGGCTATTAGGACATCCATTCGCTCCTGCCATCCTACAAGCTGTTGGATTCAATCATAGCGGCTTGGGCTTAGGACTCCTCATATGCTTCACAAAGACTGTCAATGTTACCGGATGTTTCCGTGTGGGCAACCAGACAAGTCACGGAGACAACCAAGGACAGAGTGTCACATTCCATCAGCCAGCAGGATGGAAAAACATCAGGGATAAAAACCCACCTCCACAACAAGCCCATGGTCCTTGCGGTGAGGAGAACAGAAAAAACAACAGATCCATCATTTGGAGACAGTATACCTCCCGGCCCCCAAGACATATTTGGAAACTAGTGGGAGCAGTGGATACAGTGACTATGAGTATGGACGAGGGACAAGGCAAGGTAGAAGGCAATACCACTGCTTGTGTCAAGGCTCCGTATGTGCTTATGATTGGTAATTCTAACATCACCCCTATTGACAGGGTCCAGTTTAATGTATCTTGTATACAGTGTAACCTAAGTAATAGCATCAATTGGTCAAATGACAAAAGTAGAGCTATAGTTCTCCACCGATCATCTTTCATTATGGTACCTGTTAACATTTCAGGTCCTTGGTACTCGGACCTCAGAGGAGAATTCCCCTCCTTTCTAGCTCTGTTCCATTTGCTACTGCCTTTTGTAATAATCTTTGTTGGTGTTCTTCTATTCATGTGTTTTACTCCGTTGCTCAGAAAGATAATACTCAAGGGCTTCATCAATCTCCAAACAAATGTTCATGAGTTGAGATTATCTGCCCAGGTTCACCGTGTCACTGACACCCGTGTATAAAGCCCCTACAATGGGTCGGCAGCCAAAGACGGGTAAGGATTTGGTAAGAATGTACATAACCTAAGACAGGAACCGTTCGCTAGAGGGATGGTCTCCTATGATGGGTAAATGGACATATCTGTACCAACCACCTAAGCCAGGCGCGCGACCCTTGTGTTAATATATATATATATATATATATATATATATATATATATATATATATATATATATATATATATATATATAACAAAGAAGGGGGACCTGTGGGAAACCGTGCTGAAGTGCTAGCAGGTGTTGTTTTGTGAAATGTTGAACCTTTGACTTCCTTGAGTGGTTTGTGCTCCCAGCAAGGCAAAACTTGCTACTTTGAGAACACAGAACTAGACAAGGTCAGGAAGTGTGCAGCTGGCCAAAAAACAGGCCCTTGTGTATTACCTTTATTGTAACTACTAGATTGCAGACAGTTCTGTTACTTTTTGATGCCCAGAGTATATAAGCTGCAAAAATAAACTTGGACTGAGGCATTCTACTTAGAACTGCAGCAGTCAACTTAGAACTGCGGCAGTCAACTTAGAACTGCGGCAGTCTACTTAGAATTGCCTGCCCTCCCGATCCCATCTTTGTCTCTCTTCTTTTTTCTCAATCCTCACTCCCCACTTCAGGGAGTGTTCGTCTCATCGGCAGGCACCGACAGGGGAAGACAAATTTGTTTTCCAATATTTGCATAACACTTTTTTTTGTGAATGGCCTGATAGAAAGGGCTTATAACGTGAATAATGTGACAACAACATCACCAGACAGACCGTGTAAAATCAATAACTAAATACCATAGGAAGGGAAAAGACTTTCATGAAACAGTTTTAAGTTATTGTTAATCAACAATATAAAATGTAAATCACATTTTTACACGACTTGAATTGAGGAACTACCAACGTAGCATTATTATTATTTTCCCCCAAAACAGCTCTTTTCTTAAATATTTACTTCAGCACTTTCTATCGTGTTTCCCCGAAAATAAGATGTAGCTGGACCATCAGCTCTAATGCGACCTTTGGAGCAAAAATTAATATAAGACCCGGTCTTATTTTAACATAATATAAGAACGGGTCTTATGTAATATAAAATAATATCAGACCAGGTCTTATACTAATTTTTGCTCCAAAAGACACATTAGAGATGATGGTCCAGCTATGTCTTATTTTCGGGGAAACACGGTATGTTTATTTCTAGGTGAGGAGTGTGTTCAGATGGTGGAAGTAGCTTGAAGTCCAACATGAATAAGGACAACATTTCTGCAGTCTTATTTATACTTTCCATTTATCAAATATATAGAAAGGTGAGAAAATTATACACAAAAAATGTATCAGCAAACTTTAATTCAAAGGATTTCAACTAGAAGGATTTTCTCATTACTGGCAGTTCTCACTAGACTACGTCTCGGAGAAAGCTCAGGTTCCACTGGGGACACCCATGGGATAGCACAGCTTAGGAGTCTGCATCCCTCCTTTAGCTAGGTAGCTCTACACGTCTCTGCTTTGGTTTGTTTTGTGTTAATTGGGGACTACTGAGGAACAGTTTGCTTTTCCTAGATGTCAAATTGTTCTTTTTTTCAATCTAGTTGTGGATTGTACATCTCACTGGCCAATGTGGGACTTGAACCGGTTACCTTGGTGTTATGGGCACCTCGCTCCAACCACTGAGCCAACAGGCTCCCCACCAGCAGCCCTATTCCAAGCTCAACCCATTGCTTCTCACGGGTCTATGTGGGAATCGAACTGTCAACCTTGGTGTTATGAGCACAGTGCTCCAACCACTGGGCCAACCGGCTGCCCACCATGGTTCATCTCCAAGTTCAAGCCATTGTTTTCAATCTAGCGGTGGAGGGCGCAGTTCACTGGCTCATGTGGGAATCGAACCCACAACCTTGTTGTTAAGAACTTGCACTCTAACCAACTGAGGCAACTGGCCACCCTTGGTCTCTGTTTTTATATACCGTGTTTCCCCGAAAATAAGACCTAGCTAGACAATCAGCTCTAATGCATTTTGGAACAAAAATTAATTAAGACCCGGTCTTATTTTACTATGATATAAGACCGCGTATGATATATGATATGATGTGACGTGATGTGACCGGATCTTACATTAATTTTTGTTCCAAAAGACACATTAGAGCTGATTGTCCGGCTAGGTCTTATTTTTGGGTAAACAGAGTCATTAAACAAAAAAAATTTTCTCAAAGAACGGTACTATTCTTTGATAAAAAGAATATTTTTCAGGTCTGAAAGTCACTGATTTAGTGAAAGTCCCTAATTTTGCATAAGAGGCAACCAAGACTCACAGAGATTATATAGGTCACCTGAGGTCACCAAACCAAGGAGCTGCGGGCCAGGAATGGGATAAGTCTCCCTATTGAGGCTAGCCTGCTATGCCAGCTACTACCTCATATTCCGGAAAATTCCATCAATTTCTGAGTACAACTCAAAGAATATGAATATGTAAAACTTTGTCATGTAGCTCAATAATGTTAAAGCATGAGAAACAAAATAGTAGCTTTCTAACTCAAGTATTATCTTTAAAGTCATTAATAAAAATAAAGACAGATTAATATCACAAGTCCTATTAACAGAAGTCAAACACACTCAATTTATAAAGCATAAACATTTCTAAACACAGAAAAGGGAACTTGAAGGAGAAAATCATGAGTTAAAGAAAGCAAACTCAAGTTGAGGAAATTCTTCCTTAAAATGACTTGTCTTTTCCTCAGAATCAAATTTGGCTGACCAATATAAACCAACACAGGTAATATTCATGGTGGGGGTTAAATATAGCGAAATGGGAAACACAAAACAGATTTCTCTTTACCATCTAGTGCACTTGTGTCCAACCTCACATCATCACAACTGCATCATCAGTCTTTCCAGTGTTCCCTAGTGATTTGGGACACTTATCTCTGGATCTCGACAGAGTGGGGCTTTTCCATCTCTTATTCAGCCCTGCATGATTGGGCAACCCAACGCCTCACAAGGGAACAACGTTGGCCTTGGAATGAGGGCATTGACTTTAACATAAACAATTTTCCAATTTATGAGGAAATACTGAAAACTAAACACCTCTTTCCTACCAAAAAATAATTAAAGGAAAAATGTCCACAAGCATATTCTCTCTCATTGCTCCTGCCTTTACACTCTTTCATCTTCTGATTTCTGTGGTGAAACCACTGAGAACATTTTAATTGTGCATCATGCTTAAGAATTTACAGAAGCGTTGGCCATTCACTTTCTTTTTGTACCCAGTCCTTCCTCCAGGTTCACCTCTTTGAAGGACTTGGACTCCATTTAGCCGAAGGGCTGTCCGAAAATCCTTGGCTTTGTTCTCCTATGATTTATTAAGGGGAAGCTAAATGAAAACACAAGGTTGGAGCTCCATTTAGAACAGGCCTGTGCTATGTTTCTCTGCATTAAGAAGGCCACAGTTGTTAGATGGGTGGGGGGGAGGGGGTTGGAGATGGGGGGAAGGGTGAAGGGATTGGGGGGCGGTTGGTGACCACAGGATGGCCTCAGGGTCTTTTAAGAATTACTTTGGGGAACTTACTCAATAGTGTTTGGGGATTTTGTTGGGTGTCCAATGGACATGTGTCCTGTTTGGGAGACCACCTCAGGGATGCGGTGGATGCTTGGTCATGGCATTGTACACCAGAGACTGGACATTAATGAATGCCAACTATAATTTTATGTGTATAATGTGATGGCTCGGTGTGAGGTCGGGGTGGTGGTGGATGGGGAAAGGGGGGTTCACGTTGTGAGGGATGTAAAAATAAAATAAAACTAAAAAAAAAAAAAGGAGGCCACAAAACACCATCAAAACCACAAACCACCTTGCATTGATCAAAATGGATATTCTTTGGAATGATGTAAACATCATGTCAAGAGAGACAACCCCTTTCTATCTCCACGATATCTACAACTCATCGGGCATCTATAGCCCAAGAAAGGATCTTCTGCTCAACACACTACGATTCCTTAAAAGACCACGCATCTGTAAAAGGGAAGGAGGGTGCACTGGATGTGAAAGGGAGGCAGGATGGAGGAAAGCACAGGGACAGCCCACAGCTGCAGTTCCAGGGGGACAAGGCTGAGCCTGAAGCCCCAGCAAAGGCAGTGGCGGTGGAGGGGACGGGGTGCAGCTCCCACATCACTGCCCAGGGGAGGCTAAGCGGGGCAGCAGCAGCATCCCCCCACCCCTCTCCAGATGCAGCAGTGCTGGCACCACCAGGGACCAGTAGCAGCAGCAGAAACAATTCTCCAGGCTCACGACCACACACAGTGCTACCAGTAGACCTAGGGAACCAGGTAGCAGCGCAGCGGGCTCAAGAACAGGCCTCCTCAACCACCCACTACCCCCACCTGCGTGGTGGTGGTGACCAGAGACCCTGGAGACCCGGATACAGTTGCAACACCCATCTCCCTGGTCACCCAGGCTTGGACTCCCACACCCACAGCTAAGCCCCCGCCCCTGGAACCCCCATACTCAAGGAGCACCTGTGGGAGAAAACAGAAACTACACTCTTGTACCATCTACTGAAAACAAAAGAAAGACCCCTAATTATATACCTGTTTAATTGTTCAAATCGAAATGTACCTACATAAGAAAGTATTCACTACTTCAAATGTGCCTGTAGAGGAACAAGCCACTCAGCAGCATGAAGAAGCAAGGTGACATGGTTAACACTGAGAGAAGATGACACTTCTCCAGAAACCAAGTCAAAGTCACGGAAGATTGTGATCTCTGTGACCGCGATTTCAAAACAGCAGTCATGCCCTCTGCTCATCACACAGGGCAGCTAAGAGACTTGGAGGAGGATGACGTGAAGGTGGGCAAACTGGGCGAGCAGGGGAAGTGGGAAGGGAGACGTGGCCCGCATCCATGGCTGCGGAGGCGCAGGTGGTCCCCGGACAGAACAGAGACCACAAGAGCCAGGAGGTGGGCTCTTTCCCTGTGTCCCACAGCTCATCTCCCTGCTCAGAGAGCAGCATATCCAGAGTTTGAGGCAGTCACCTCACTGAGACCTCCAGCTGGGCCCTAGGTAGGACAAAGGAAGTAAGCACCATACCTGGGCCCCTCCCCCGACTCTCCCAATCCTACCCCCACCCTTCCAGAGACTCACGCTGACCCCTGATCTGAGGAGTAGTGTCAGATTACAGAGGACCCATAGTGCTCAGGATCTGGGAGGACCCGGTTTGTAGCTACTGCGACCCAGGGAAGAAGCTGGGAAGTGTGTGACACTGCTGGGCTGAGAGAGAGAAGACTCCTCCATCCCCAGTCCCCACCTTCTCTGACCTGCCCAGGGCAGGGCAATTACAACTGTGGAGACATGCCCAGGGGTTAGCAGTAGGCAGCAGTCGCAGCTCTGGGCTTTCAGCAGCTCAGAAATCTCCCACCACACACGCACACATGCACGCACGCACACACACACGGAAGGAGTGACCTAAGACTCAGGAGACCTGGGCACAGGGCTGGTTGTGTTACTCTCAGTGCGCATATGTGCAGGCAAGAGCAGAAACTGCACTGACTTTGTAGAAACTACCATCCAGACCCAATAGCCCCACTCATCTACATCTGCCATCCCAGGGTCACTCTGGGCACCAGGTGACCGGCTCTGCCTGAACAATACACAGAGGACTCTCTGGTACAGCAGAGGACGGCCTGGAGATTACTTGGTGGGCTTAAGCCAAGACTGGCGCTGGGTTTTTTTTTTGTTTTGTTTTTGTATCTTTGATATTTTTGCCTGTGTTGAGTGTGGGTTACTGGTTGTTTTCACACGTGAGTGTATTTGGTTTTGACTTTGTTGTTGCTGTTGTGCTTGGTGATTGGCTTTGTTCTGAAATTGCCCTACACCAGGGCCCAGCCCAAGAGTCACAAGATTCGACACCTCCTGACACCAACTCCAGACCCAACCAGAGTATTATTGGGTTTGACCTACAAGTGACACACCCAGAGGGAATTCTCTACAGGCACAAGAGCCCATAGAGGCCAAGTCTAATCGGAGTGGTCCACCCTCACGCAGCAGATCATCCACCGAGGGCAGAGCTAAGTCTCACAACTAGGCAGCCTAGGATCAACCCCACCTACTGACCAGCCAAAAGCAATGGAAGTTCAACTTTACACAGCACAATATACACAACACCAGGGTCACCTTTGGAGCACACGCACAGGAGAATAGGGAAGTGGTGCAAGTCAGATATAAAGGACACACACTACATAAGATAAGCCAGCAAAGACCGAGAATCCTAGGGGATCTACCTAATACATCGAAGCAAACACGGAGAGTCAACCAGAATGGGGAAACAAAGAAACATGTCCCAAATAAAAGAACAGAAGAAACCTCCAGAATTGGAACCAAATGAAATAGAAGTAACCAACCTATCAGAGACAGAGTTCAGAACACTGACGATAAGAATGTTTAAAGAGCTTAGTGACGACATAAAGAAGGATAGAGAAATCATAATGAACAACCAGTTAGAACTAAAGAATACAACAAGTGAAATAAAGCACACGCTTGAAGGAATTACCAGTGGGTTAGATGAGTCAGAGAATCGAATCAGCGACTCAGAAGACAAGTTAACAGTGAACACACAAGCGGAACAAAAATAAATCCACGCCTATATGGCCATTTAATCTACGACAATGGAAGCAAGAATTTACGGTGAGGTAAAGACAGTCTTTTCAATAAATGGTGCTGGGAAACCTGGACAGACACATGCAAAAAGATGAAGCTGGACCACCTCCTTACACCATATACAAGAATAAATTGAAAATGGGTCAAAAACTTAAATGTAACATCTGATACCATAAAACTCCTAGAAGACAATATAGGAAGCAACTTTACATATATGACCCGGAGTAAGATTTTTACTGATACATCATCCCCTTGGGCTAGGGAAGTAACAGAAAAAATAAACATATGGGATTACATCAAACTAAACATTTTTTTCACAGTAAAGGAAATCATCATTACAACAAAAAAGGGTCCTACTGAATGGGAGAAGATATCTGCCATTGATATATCCAAACTTTATTAAAAAACTCACTCAACTCAGCTCCGAAAAAACAATCAAACCAATTAAAAAATGGGCAGAGGACATGAAGAGACATTTTTCTAAAGAGGACATACAGATGGCAAACAGACATATGAAGAAATGCTCAACCTCACTAACCATCAGAGAAATGCAAATAAAAACCACATTGAGATACCACCTCACCCCAGTCAAAATGGTTATCGTCAATAGATCAACAAACAACAAGCGCTGGTGAGGATGTGGAGAAAAGGGAACCCTTGTGCACTGTTGGTGGGACTGCAGATTGCTGCAGCCACTATGGAAAACAGTATGGAGGTATCTCAAAAATCTGAGAATGGAACTACCTTATGACCCAGCAATTCCACTCCTAGGCATCGATCCGGAGAAATCCAAAACTCTAATTCAAAAAAATGTATGCACCCCTATGTTTATTGCAGCTCTATACACAATAGCCAAGATATGGAAACAATCAAAATGCCCATCGGTAGAGGACTGGATTAAGAAACTGTGGTACATTTATACAATGGAGTATTACGCAGCCATAAAGAAGAAGGAAATCTTACCATTTGCAACAATATGGATGGACCTAGAGGACATTATGTTAAGTGAAATAAGTCAGACAGAGAAAGACAAATACCTTATGATCTCACTTATATGTGGAATCTAAAGAAAACAATAAATGAGTGAACTAATCAGAAACAGTCTCAGAGACACAGAGGAAAAACTGAAGGTTGCTAGATGGGAGGGGGGTGGGGATAAGGGGGAAGGTGAGGGGATTACAAAGCACAATCGATAACCCCAAGATTGCCATGGGGATACGAAAGTCAATTTGGTGAATGTAATCAATAATGTAAAGATTTTGTAGGGTATCTGATTACACTTGTCTCTTAGGGAGAGCACCTCAGAGATGATGTAGATGCCTGACAACTGCACTGTACACCTGAAGCTGAAGCTGAACAATAATGAATGTTAATGTTAACTACAATTGTTATACACACACACACATATATATGTATGTATATATATGTTTACAAGAAGTAGAGTACAGCCTGAGGGATAGAGGCAGTGGAAATGTAATGGCTGTATGTGATGTCAGAGGGGTCGTTGATGAGGGGAGAGGGGTCATCATTATGTGAGGCATACAAATTATAAATGTGTAACTATTACATTGTTTTGTACACCTGAAACTAATAATAAAAAAGAGTTAAAAATAGTAATACTCATTCACTGAAAAAAAAGAAGACACCCAGAACTAGTTTCTGCACAGTAAAACAAACAAACAAACAAAAATAGCACTTCTTGGTGACTTTCAGGCACATATATAACACCTGTCAATCAGCAATCTGGCCCTCAGCTTAAAATAACCCAGTTCAACACAGTCGAGTCATGGGCAAAGAGAAACAGGGCTGAGCTATTTTCAGCTGTAGCCCCAGCAAGAAGCTGAGTATATTATATACTATATTATATAAAATACTATATGTCAATAGTCAAAAGACATACAGTATTTACTTCTAGGGCCAAAGATTAGCACGAACCAGGGAAAGCTTGTTCACCTGAAACTAACGACATACATTATACTTCACTTAATTTTTCAAATACAAAGGAGATAACAGACTCTCTGCCACATATTATATACTCCCCCATGAAAGAATTATTATTTCATTATCCTTTTTATGCCTACTGCTGCCTAGAGAAAAAAAATCAAACTCACTTAAAGCCCTCCTCAATTTGACCTCCACTAACCGTTTTAAACTAATTTTCTATATTGTATGCTGCATATAAATTAGACCAATTGTTCCGAGCAGATGATTTGTGCTTTCCTTCCTGTATTCTCCACGTTGCTTAAATGTAATAAACATTTTGGAGGGTAAAACAAAACAAAGTAACAGCATGAAGAATGTCACTGAGATATAACAACACTCACAAGGCAGTTCAATGAGTTCAGGAGTAAAATTAATGACCCGGAGGAGAACTTTATCAAAGAGATGGAAACTATGAAACAGAACCGAACAGAACTCCTGCTGGTCAAGAACTCAAGAATGAGTATTTTTAACAACCACGTCACACGAAGAAAACGAGTTGTGATTTAAAGACTCCCTAGCACTGCCACCTTATTCATCAATTACCCAAATGCTGTCAAGACATATAGACATAAGTGAACTTCATTTTAAAAATTCAATTATTTGCTTAATGTCCCTATTTAGAATATGTACAACTGTGAAGCAACTCATTTTAAAACACTGAAATAGATAGTGCTATGAATAAAATAAAAATTAAGGATATACTCTCTTGTTAGAAGATAACATTAACCATAAAAACAGAGACTAATCTTTCTGCAGTATTATAAGTTTGCCGAATTAATAAAAAGGATTATATCTGTTTCATTTAATAATAAACATCCATTTGTGGTTAGGTGTTTGGCCAGCCATCATTCACTTACACTTAGGGGAAGAAAAACTGGGATGCACAAAACTTTAAAATTTTTATGAATCATCTCCAACTAAAACCAATTAAGAAGCCAAAGCATCTCAAAGCATACCATTGGTTATTAGGCAATGATATTTAACATCTGTAATAAAATTTAAAGGCAAATTTTCAAGCATTTTAAATGTATCACTTTAGTTACATTTATTAAATAATAATAAATAACTCAACACATGAGAGCTCTAGGGACTTAAAAAAAGACTGTAAAATTTCTATCTCCTTTCTATGCATATTAGCACACATATTATGCCTTTTACTTCGTGTGCATTAGTCAATGAAACAACTCAAAATTTCATCAACGACAAACAAAGAAACAAAAACTCATAGACACAGACAACACTTAGTGGGTGAGGGGGGAGAGAGAGAGGTAGAAGAGGGAAAAGGGGGTCAAATACATGGCGATGGAAGGAGAACTGACTCGGGATGGTGAACACACAGTGAAATATATACAAGATGTATTATGGAAATGTACACTTGAAACCCATATGATTTCACTAACCAATATCACCCCAATGAATATATAAGACAAAACAAAACAATATTATATCAAAGAAATAAAAAAGAAAGAAATCTGAAACGCAAGGGAAAGAAGCTAATATAACTAACCTTGGGACAGTAATACCCCATGATGTCATTTGAAGCCCGTGCGGTTGACTTAGGAATCACCAAATTTTCTCTTGGAGCAGGATTTCCACTGAGGAGTAACTCAGTATTCAAACTCCCAACACATGGTGGCTCAAGGACTCCCCTCCTAAGAGCAGTGCTGAGAAACTCCTTGGGCTGTTCCTTTGCCTGAAGATCGGTTCTAGCCTCTGCCAGTCTTTCATTAGCACTGTGAAGATTGTAAGACACAAAGCTTTGAATGTTATTTTTCCTGAATGACTTGCATTTTTTTCAAGCTGCCATAATAAATAGTAAAAGGAATTTCCCATTAAACAGCATTTTAACATTGAAAATGCGTCAGGGCAGACCTACCATGCACAAGGATAGGTTTCAAATTATCCTAAACAAGCACATATGTTTCTATGGGGACACCAGACTAAGAAGAAATTCAAAGTAGGGAGGGGAGGAAACGGGCTATCAGTGACATCCACGGCTTCACAGATAATACTTGCTGCCTTCTACAATGGCTGAACCAATAAGATTCTTGAAGATTGCCATGAGACATACATAGCAAACGAGTTTAGAATTTTTAAAAAATCCCACCAAGATATTTTCAAGCCTTTGCAGTCACCGCCCTTGGGTAACGCCCTCATTACCATGAGGACTGAGGTGTCATTTAGAACAACAGCCTCTGGGGGAGAAGGAGGGAGCCTGGTTGGTGATCCTACTGAATGAAACCGCTCAGCAGGCCTGTAGCTTATAATATAACACTGTGGCCAAGGCGCTGGGCGTGGGCTCTGCGCTTCCTGCCTCCACACACCCCCTCAGGCTCACCACCTTATCTTTTTAGCCACTTCTTGGGTTATACTACCCTCACCCCTACGTTGTTAATCCTCTGCTATATTTCACATGTATGCCTTTGTGGACATCAGAAAGACTAGAAAGAAGAGCTTGTCTGAAAGCGACCTCTAGAGATAATAACACAGAGCACAATGGAGACAGTACATGTACCAAGTGCCAGAACATGCGGAGTACTTAACCCTTTGGGTTTAAGTTGTTATCTTATAATAAATAGTTACCTCACTAAAAACTATTTAGGGGAATTCTGACAAGAAATTTTATAATAAATAGCGTTGTCTAAATCATAAAGCTTCAAAAACACTTTGCTTAAAGACTGGTAGATCAGATTAACTGTATGAAAACCGCGAGAAGGAGAAATACAATCATGTAAAACCAAAAATGGAGAGAGATGCAAATGTCCTGAACTAACTAACATTTTAAAAGTAATTTATTCACTAACATCATTTTCCAAAATTATACTATTTAGTAAGCTTTCATTTCCTATCAATCTCGGGAATCTGCCTGGATAAAAATTATACTTTAGAGGCAAATTAATGAGCTCGATTGATTTTCTCTGACTTTGTTTGGACTTACTTGTTTAGTTTGTTTTCCAATGATGTGATAAGTTTTAATTCCTCTAGGTAGAGGTGTTTACATTCTTCCAATTCTATTTTACGAGAAGTTTCCACTTTGGAGAGTTCAGATTCCAGACGTTTAATTCTGAGTTCCATGTCACTTAGGGAAGCGCCATCATGGTCATTTAACGGGTGTACGTTTTTTTGAGATGCTGCTTGTTCCTAAAGCCAACAGAAAGGATACATTTTAAAAATAATTATAAACTGAATAATTACAGTCTATTTGTATTCTTTAGTTTTAAGTCAATGATTTGGAGGGCAATTTAAATGTGAAAAAAGCTGAAGTTTAAAATATTTATCATCAATACACAATGAAATAAATCTGAATCATGAAAATGTTTTGAATCATCTCATCTGACTATTCCAATAAGAGAATCAATTTTAAATTTTAAAAATTGAACAATATGACTTAATAATCTAAGAATATGGTGCATTTTATTTTCTGTATTTCCTAATAGTCTCGTTTTATATCAATTGGTCTTAAAAATCAAACGATTTTTCAGAAAGAACAAATCTCAAACATCAACTGAGTGACAATAATGATGGGAACTGAAATATTAAAAAGGAGAAGCAAATACCACCTTTGTTCCAGAAATCTAAAAAAAATAAAATAAAAACAACTGCCATTAAGGGGAGTAGAAGAATCACATACGCTATGCATATTGAAAACGTAATTTGCAGCAAAATGAATTAAGGCGTGTTAAAAATTAATGAATTAACCTGTAAAAATAGATTTAAAAATTTTTTTCTACTACATCCTGTCTTGCTCAGTCTTCAATATCCCAGAATTTACTGTGTTCTGCTTCACTCTTTTCTACCACATTTGTGACTATATGAATTTTGAGGTTTAATAATTTTTATCTCCACTCTTTTTATTCTCACTTTTTCACATGACTTTTGTACTCCTTTCATAGATAATAACTCTTGTTTAAGATTGATTTTCTTCAATAAGCTATAGATACCTTTTTATAAAAAAACTTTTTAAAACAAATTTGTTTTTTATAATTGGGGAACACTGTTTTTTCCAGGACCCATCAGCTCCCTGTCAAGTAACAGTTTCCAATCTAGTTGTGGGATGCGCAGCTCAGCTCCAAGTCAAATTGTTCTCTTCAATCTACTAGTTATGGAGGGTACAGCTCACTGACCCATGTGGGAATCGAACCGGCAACATTGGTGTTATGAGCACTGCGCTCTAACCACTGAACCAACTGGCCGGCCGCCCACTGGGGGCTCAGCTCCAAGCTCCAGCCATTGTTTTCAACCTAGTTGTGGAGGGTGTAGAAAACTGGTCCATGTGGGAATCGAACCATCGACCTTCGTTACCGAGGATTGTAACCAGCACGATGCTCTAACCATGGAGCCAACTGGCCACCCCACAGATGGAGGCATTCTGAAGATGCAGTTTCCAGTTTTGCTTTGAGAGCATCATTCTGAATGAGTAAGATAGTATGATTTGGTTACGAAGGAAGTTGACTGAGAATAGTCTAACCCCAAACCAGTATCAACTTGTGAAATAAACTCAGTTGCCATAAAATGTCATCCGTACTGTAGTAGATCCTTGGAATGTGGAAACTTGAATTACTCAGAATGGAGAACAAAGAGAAAAGCACCAGGAGACTCAAAAATGTATCCTTTATTGTCATCAACTTTGCCACACAACATCTGTACTTGATTTTCTACGATTTCCTGAATGATTGGTTCATGTTTTTCTTCTATAAAATCACTGTAAGTCACCTCTGAGTTGATAGTCTCTCACCTGTTCCCCATTTTAACTGTCCATAATTTCTTACGAAGTTGTAGGGAGTTACGAGTAACTCATCTTGAGATAGTTAGGTCTCCGTCAGCTACAAATGTTTCATGGTAATTTGAATTGCTTTCAAGAAGAAATGATTCCCAAGGTTAAGGAGAAATCACATCTCACACTGTGATGTTTAGTGAGATGATCGCTACATTTTTTTCAACAACAAAAAAGTGTCTTAATTTGATAATGCTATCTTGTAATCCTCTCTTTCCACAATATACAAGAACATCCTAAACAGCAATAATAACAACAACAAATCTGCTGGAATTTCAGTGATACTGAGTTGGGTAGAACTACTTTCCTGTAGATACAATGCTTATTTTGTAAGATGAGGTGATTGGATAGATGTAGTGTTTTTAAAACATGGCTACAAATTCTTGACATTTCTCCATGAAATTCCCTCCCTTTTAATATGTGCTGGCCTTAGGAAGTAACTGGATTCTAGTGCATGGAATAGGGCAGAACTGCTGTGAGAATGCTATGCCTGCGGCAGAAAATGTGATATAGGTTCCATCTGACTTTCTCTCGGGAAGCTCGCCCTGAGAACCCAGCCACCATGTTGTGCAGATGAAGAAGCCCAGGACACACAGTGAGGCCTCCTACAGATGTTCGCGCTGAGACGGCCCCAGTGGGCATCCCGGCCAAAACCCCGCTTCAACTGCTACACGTGTGTGTAACAGCCTTTAGATGATTCTCATTCGCAGCTTCATGGCAACGCAGCTGATGCCAAGTGGAACAGAAATGAGCTAGTCTGACTGAGCTTCACTCAACTGCATTACTGGTGAACAAAACAGATGCTGTTTTGAGCCACTAGCTTTTGAGTTGGTTTCTTGAGCAGCAATGAACAACTGGCATTGATACTGATATTCAAAATGGTGTGAGCCACAAAGAAAAGCAATCTAAAACCTGTAGGAGTGCCTTTCCACCAGGAGGTAGGTGGAACCCGAAAGGATGTGGAGAAGAATGAGAACGACACCCACAAGAGCCTCCAAGAGACGGTTATTGGGGGCTTGCGGGCCCCTAAAGAGGCTGGCCACAAAGACTTCTCAGCTAGTGAAGAAAATGAGTCTGAAATGCGGATGAAAGGGGACTTTTGCTGTGAAGTAACCAAGTAAAATCCATGAGATACATGAGCTAACGAAAGACTGTGAACTGTAAAGGAACCAGGACTTATTGTGTTCAAATGTGTTTCCCATTACAGCCTCTCCCACATGCCCTGTTGTAAAATCATGCTAAAATAAAGAAATGGCTTCTGAGTGAAGATCAAATTCGCTGTGCTCCCAGGAAGACATGATCTACGGATGAGGACAAGACTGTAAAGCCTTCCTCAAGACTTCGAAAGAGTTAAGGTGGGGCCTTAAATTCCTGGAAGGCTCTTAAGAGGAAAAGAATTTTATAGGCATGGTCCTACAACAGCTACAGGAAGCCCAAGAGCTTATCTCAAAACGATGTATGACGGTGGCTTTTCTAATGGCACGAACCCCAAGAAACTCTCACGCAACTCCAAGTTTTTAGGATAGTCAAGTAGCAAAAAACCACCTTGTTACCTTGGACTAATAAAAACCAAGAGAGTGAAAAATAGAGGAGGCCTGTGGGTCTTAGACATTTGGGTGGAGGAATGACGCTGAGGGAAGAGCTGCAAGCACAGGTCATTTCTTATGAAAAGGACAGAACAAAGAGCTCACAGGGGACAGCCAAGGGCCATGGAGAAGCATTGGCATGATTAGGACTAAGTCCTAATCAAAGAACGGACAGCACACATCAGGCTGTATTTCAGAATTGCTATGGACTAACGTGCCTTCCACTTTCTATTTCTGCAGGGGAAACTTCAGCAGTCGAGCAGAATGTTGGGTGTGTGGGTGGTAGATAACTTGTCTCTTCCTTTCTCATGTTTTCATATTGAAAGGAATTGTCCTCAAGGAGCTTTATCCTAGAAACCAAAACCCAGGCCCTTCACCCCCATTTGCACCAGACTAAGATGGTGAAATCTTAGATTCGAACCTGAGCCTGATGCCATTAAATTGAGACCTGTGGCGAGTATTGTGTAGGGATGAGTGTATTTTCCATGTGGGGGGAATGTAAAGAATTGTGGCCAGTGGACAGATCAAGGTGGTTTTTAAATGTGTCCGTAAATTTTGAAATATTCATTGCATAAAACCACTAGAATATGGGTCAACATTAGTGACTGGCTCCTAATGAACAGAATATGTTGAAAGACATTCCCTGTGAATTCCAAGACTCCTTCACAAAGGACAACACAACTCCTGTTGGTTATGTCTCTGAGGATCTGAACCTTGGAATCCAGCCCCGTGTTGTGGGGAGGCTCGGGCCACAATGCGAGCCGGGTGTTCAGGTGTAGGTCTTCCTGCTGTCTGCCCCAAACAAATCTTTTACTTGTTTCTGATTGATTAATTACTTCCTAATTTTTAACAGCTGTACTCTTGAAATGTTTTCTTTGGATGGGTGAAATATTTATTCCATTAATTATATATGAAGCTAAAGGTACAACTATGCATCTCAATGTGTTTCTGAGAATGTGGGATCTATGCCAAGAACAAGACTGGCACCAGTGTTTCAGAAAAGAACCGGGTCAAACAGAATCTACTTTTCAATTGCAAGATGATGGATTAGAGAGATTTCTAAAGAGGAAAGCAGATGGTCCAAGTTTCATCTTCTCCTTCCTAGACAGTGAAATCTATGGAAGAGGCTATGGATTAGGAGATAGACAAAATGAAGAAAGTTGTCCACCAAGTATCAGATCCTATTACCGACATTTGATGGAAATGGGAGTGAAAGGGAGGCACTGGGTTAAAGATTAATGTTTTGAATGAAGAAAACAAAAGGAATGAGTCGACTTTGTAAGCCTAATATCCCATCATGTCATAAGGTCACCAAGGTCTGCGGGCCACAGGCTCCATCCAAAAGCAAAACATCTCCATAGAAGTGGAATTAAAGATATTCACCTACATTGACATTTTATTATTCCATAAGGCATCTGGTAATATGCAAGATGACTGGGGAAGCGTTCTCATAACATTTGATTTGGTAATGGCGTAAGGACAGATCTATAGACCAATAAATTGGAAAAGATGATCCAAAAATTAACCCTCATATATATAGTCAAGTGATTTTTGACAAGGGTGCCGAAAAATCCAGTTGGGCATGAACAGTCTTTTGAACTAACGATACTGGTTCTACTGGATATCCACATGCAAAAGAAAAATTAAACCTCTACATCATACCATATATAAAATTATTTCAAAAGGTAAAAACCAAAACTATAAAAGCTTTGAAGAAGCTTCATGTCTTCATGACTGGAGTTGGCAATCGTGTCTTAGATATGACAGTACCAAACAAAAGTAGATAACTGGACTTCATTAAAATAAAAAAAAAAAACTCTATGCTTTAAAGGACACCATTGAAAAACTGAAAAGGCAAGCTAATGAGAGGGAGAAATATTTGAAAATCCTATATCTGATAATCGATTTGTATCTAGGATATATAAAGAATTCTTACAATTCAACAAGAAAAGACGAATCAATTTTAATGGGCAATGGAATTGAATCATCAGTTCTTCAAAGAAGTTATACAAATGGACAATAAGCAAGTGAAAAGATAGCTCAGCATCATTAGTCATCAGAAAATACATCAAAACCACAATATGGAGCAGAGAGTTCACTAGTGGTTCCCTAGGGCTAGGAAGAGTGGGAAGGGCAGACTGGCACACGGTGAAGGCTAACAGTACACAGATAGTTTCCAGGGTGATGAAAATGTTGTAAAACTGATTGTGATGATGACTGCATAAAGCTTTGAATACACTAAAAGCCACTGCGCTGCATACTTTAAATGAGTGAACTGCATGCTATGTTCATTACATCTCCTTGAAGCTGTTACGAAAGAAAGGAAGGAAGGAAGGAAGGAAGGAAAGAAGGAAGGAAGGAAGGAAGGAAGGAAGGAAGGAAGGAAGGAAAGAAGGAAGGAAGGAAGGAAGGAAGGAAGAGCAGTGCTGGCACCACCAGAGACCAGTAGCAGCAGCAGAAATACTTCTCCAGCCTCCACCCACAGCACAGTGCTACCAGGGCCACGGGGAACCAGGTGGGCTCAGTGGACTCAAGACAGGCTCTCCCTGACCACCCCCTTCTCCTGTTCCCTCCCACGGTGCTGGTGCCCAGACTCCCTGGTGATCTGGATACAGCGGCAACACCCATCACCCTGGTCACCCAGGCCAGCACTCCCACACTCACAGCTAAGCCCCCACACCTGGACCCCCCAGGCTCAAGTAGCACCAGTGAGAGACAACAGAAACTGTGCTATTGCATCAGCTACTGAAAAACAAAACAGAGACGTCTAATTATCTAGCTGCTGAATTGCTCGAATCAAAATGTACGTAAATAAGAAAGTGTTCACTACTTCAAATGAGCCTGCAGAAGAACAAGCTATCCAGCAGCATGAACAACCAAGGTGACATGGTAACACTGAGAGAAGATGACACTTCTCCAGAAACCAAGTCAAAGTCATGAAGATTGTGATCTCTGTGACCGAGATTTCAAAACAGCAGTCATGAAGAATCTCAATGAGATACAAGAAAACTCACAAGGCAGTTCAACGAATTCAGGAGTAAAATTAACGAACAGAAGGAGTACTTTATCTAAGATATGAAAACTATAAAAAAGGTCCAAACAGAAATCCTGGAGCTGAATGAAGAACTTAAGAAATGAGATTAAAAATGGACATTTTAATAACAATATTACACAAAGAAAACAAGTTGCTATTAAAGATGCCATATCATTGCCACCTCAGTCATCAATTATTCAAGTGATGCCAAAATGTACAGATATTGGAGTATTACGCAGCCATAAAGAAAAAAGAAATCTTACCATTTGCAACAACATGGATGGATCTAGAGAACATTATGTTAAGCGAAATAAGTCAGAAAGAGAAAGACAAGTACCATATGATCTCACTTATATGCGGAATGTAAAGAAAAGAATCAGTGAATGAACTAATCAGAAACAGTTCTGGGGACAAAGAGGAAAAAGCTGAGGGTTGTTAGATGGGGGGGGGATAAGGGGGACGGTGAGGGGATTAGAAAACAGTCGGTAACCACAAAATGGCCTCAGGGTTTTTGAAAAATAATTTCGGGAACGTAATCAATAATGTTGTAAAGATTTTGTAGGGTATCTGATGGACACAGGTCCCATCTGGGAGACCACCTCAGGGAAGATGTAGATGCTTGATCAATGTACTACTGTACGCCCAAAGCTGAACAATAATGAATGCCAACTATAATTTTATATATATAATGTGAAGGCTCGGTGCAAGGTCGGAGGGATAGTGGAAGGGGAAATGGGGGAGGAGGGGTTCACAGTGTGAGGGCAATAAATGATGAACGTCTAAGTATTACCTTGTCTTGTGCACCTGAAACTAATTAAAAAAAATTCTAGAGCTACAACTTCTATTTCTTTTTAATCTCCTTAAATCTCCATTTAAAAAAAAAGATGTACAGATATAAGTGAACTTCATTTTAAAAATTCAAATATTTGCTCAATTTACCTCTTTAGAAAATGTACTGTTGCTTAGCAAGATATTTTATTTTATTATTACTTTTTAAGCAAAACATTTTAACTCATCAAAATAAAAAATGCTATAAGTAAAATAGAAATTAAGGATGTACTATTATGTACAAAGAGAACAACTTTTAACTTAGAAAGAACAAATTAATCTTTTCAGTGTTACAAGTTTGCAGAATTCATAACAAGGATTTACCTCGGTTTCATGGAAATAAGAAACATCAACCTATAGTTAGTGAATGTCAATCATTCACTTACGCTTAGGGGTGGCAAAACTGGGCTGTAGGAAAACTAAAATTGTTATAAACCATCGCCAAATTAAAACCAATGCAGAAGTAAGCCAAAGCATCTCAAAGCATACCATTCGTTGTTAGGCAATAACATTTCATTTGTAAAATCTAATTGAAAAGCAGCTTTTCCAGAAATTTAAAATGTGTCAGTTAATTACATTTATTGAATACAGTTAATGACAGGTAGCTCTTAAAACATGGGAGATGCAGGGACTTACAAAAGATTGTAAAATTTCTGTCTCCTTCCTACATTAACACACATAATTATGCCTTTCACATTGTGTGCATTAGTCAATGAAACAACTGAGAATCTCACCAAGTTAAGAACAAGAATTATATCGGACATCTGAAACCCAAAGGAAAGAAGATAATATAACTAACCTTCATGAAGTAGGTGAACGTGTCATTATTATTAGAAGTCTGTGGGGTTGACCTAGGAATCACCGACTGTTCTCTTGGAGCGAGATTTCCTCGAGGTAGGAACCCATCACTTATCCTTCCAATACAAGGTGGCAGCAGGACAGGCCTCCCAGGAGCGCGGCTGAGTAAAGTGTTCCGTGGTGTCTTCATGAGAAGCTGGGCTCTCATCTCTGCCAGCGTGTCATTAGCACTGTGAAGATTGTAAGAACAAAGGCTTAGTATTTTATTTTTCCTGAATGACTTGCATTTTTTTCAAGTTGCCATAATAAATAGTAAAAGAAATTTCCCATTAAACAGCATTTTTTTTTAATTTTTTTTTATTTTTATTTTTTTTTTGGTTTTTGAGAGCCCACTGGCCCATGTGGGAATCGAACCGGCAGCCTTCGGAGTTAGGAGCATAGAGCTCTAACCACCTGCACCACCCGGCCGGCCCCCATTAAACAGCATTTTAACATTGAAAATGCGTCAGGGCAGACCTACCATGCACAAGGATAGGTTTCAAATTATCCTAAACAAGCACATATGTTTCTATGGGGATGCCAGACTAAGAAGAAATTCAAAGTAGGGAGGGGAGGAAAAGGGCTATCAGTGACATCCACGGCTTCACAGATAATACTTGCTGCCTTCTGCAATGGCTGAACCAATAAGATTCTTGAGGATTGCCATGAGACATACATAGCAAACGAGTTTAGAATTTTTTAGAAATCCCGGGGGAGATAAAAAAAAATGGCGGCGTGAGGTGAGCCTCTGTAACGCTCCCCTGGAATTTACAACGAATCGGACAACAATAACTCCACAAAGGACTCCTTGCACAGCAGACAGGCAAGACGAAGAGGCCGACTACTGAATTCACCTCCAGGTGGGTGAATCGCGCGAGCGGGGGAGAAGGGAGAGGAGAAGTGCGGAGACGGAGCCGCGCGGGCGCAGGACACAGACCTAGCTCAGTGCTCGGAGCCCTCTGCTCCCGGAACTACCGCCGCTGCGGGAGAGGGAAGGACTCGGACTGCTAGGGCTCCGCTTACGGCCCACAGGGCTGAGGGGGCAGCATACAAAACCGCTGAACCCAACGATCACGGCAGACCTCGGAGCAAAGACTGAGGGAAGAGGGCTGAAATCGGTGGTTTAAGCCCTCACTGCCGAGCGGAGAACGGAAGCCTTAGGCACGGAGACTAGCCGCCCCCTCCTTACCCTCCCAGAGCTCGCCCCGCCCCCACCAGCCCGGTGCTAGAAGCGATAAAGTAGCAGTGTCGGATCAAAGGACAGAATATTTGCTGCTCTGAGAACTGTGGACCGCAGACACAGATTCGCAGCTCAACTAGTTCTGGCAAAGGGGAGGGAGCTGTGGAAGCAGGACTGGCTGTGGTGGTGGTCGCCGCCATTGCTCTGGGCCACCTCTCACAACTCACCCCGCCCCTGGCCCCACCTATCTGGGCGGATCCCTGCGGGAGTAAACAGAACTGCTGAAACAAACGGGCTCTGAATCTGGTGCACAAAGAGCTTTGGAACTCCAAAAGCTCTTCGCATACCTATCAACCTGTTGCAGAAGACACTCCTGTAGATGTCTAGGAAGAGAAATAGTAAATCAGTGATTGCCATGAATAACCAAGGCAACAAGATAGCTCAGAAAGAAAATGAAAAGTCTCCAGAAAAGGAACTTAGAGATACGGACCTTTGTGATTTAAATGACAGAGAATTCAAGATCGCAATTCTGAAAAAACTGAACGAGATGCAAGAAAACACAGAAAGGCAGTTTAATGAACTCAGAAACACAATCAAAGAACACCATGAACATTTTACAAAAGAGATTGAAATCTTGAAAAAGAACCAAATAGAATTTCTGGAGATTAAGAACTCAATAGAAGAAATTAACAATAAAATATCCAGCTTAGGTAGTAGAGTTGACCAGATGGAGGAAAGAATCAGTGACATCGAAGATAGGAACCTGGAATTTACACAGAGGGAAGAAGAAAGAGACTTGAGACTTAAAAGAAATGAAAGAACTCTACAAGAACTTTCTGACTCCATCAGAAAGAGCAATATAAGAATAATGGGCATACCAGAAGGAGAAGAAAGAGGGAAGGGAACAGAGAATATATTCAAACAAATCGTCGATGAGAACTTCCCAAAGTTGTGGACAGAACTGGATCCTCGAATCCAAGAAGCAAATAGAACACCCAATTACCTCAATCCCAACAGGCCTTCACCAAGGCACATTGTATTGAAGCTGTCTAAAATCAATGACAAAGAAAGAATCCTCAAGGCAGCCAGGGAAAAGAAGATGGTAACTTACAAAGGAAAGCCCATTAGATTATCATCAGATTTTTCAGCAGAAACTCTACAAGCTAGGAGGGAATGGAACCAAATATTCAAACTATTGAAAGAGAGAAATCATGAGCCAAGAATAATATATCCAGCAAAGATCTCTTTTAGATATGAAGGAGGAATAAAGACCTTTCCAGACATCCAGAAGCTGAGGGAATTTTCTAATACACAACCTGCACTACAAGAAATACTAAAGGAGGCTATTAGACCACCATCAACAGGGACAACTTGTGGCAACCGAAACATAAAAAGGGGGAGCGTAAAGGCCTGAACTGGAATATGGGAATAGAGAAAGTAAGCGTACTGAAGAAACTGGAATACTCTAAATATCAAACTTTCTTTTACATAAACTCAAGGGTAACCACTCAAAAAACATCCAATCTGAAATATATACTGTAATAAAAGAAGAAACAGAGGGAAACATCATAGAATACCACCACACAGAAATAACAGACAACAACAAAAAGGCAAAGAAACAATGGAGACACAGCCTTACCAGAAAACTAAAGACAGAATGACAGGAAATCCTCACATATCAATAATCACCCTAAATGTAAATGGACTGAACTCACCAATAAAGAGACACAGAGTAGCAGATTGGATCAAAAAACTAAACCCAACCATATGCTGCCTACAAGAGACACATCTCAGCTACAAGGACAAGCATAGACTCAAAGTGAAAGGGTGGAAATTGACACGCCAAGCAAATGGTACCCAGAGAAAATCAGGTGTAGCCATAATGATTTCCGATGAAACAGACTTCAGGGTGAAAAAGATAACAAGAGACAAAGATGGACATTTCATAATGGTAAAGGGGACTATACAACAAGAAGACATAACAGTCATCAATATTTATGCCCCCAATCAGGGAGCACCGAAATATACCAAGCAACTACTAACAGAACTAAAGGGAGAAATTGACCAAAACACAATTATACTAGGGGACTTAAATACATCATTGACAGCTATGGATAGATCATCCAAACAGAAGATAAATAACGAAATCGCAGCCCTAAATGACACATTAGATGAATTGGACATCATTGACATATATAGAGCACTTCATCCTAAAACATCAGACTATACATTCTTTTCTAGGGTACATGGAACATTCTGAAGGATAGACCATATATTGGGACACAAAATCAGCCTCAGCAAATTTAAGAAGATTGAAATCATACCAAGCATATTCTCTGATCACAAAGCTTTGAAATTGGATATCAACTGCAAAAAGAAAGCAGGAAAAAACACAAATACATGGAGATTAAACAACATACTATTAAAGAACGACTGGGTCAAAGAAGAAATTAGAGGAGAGCTCAAAAGATACATAGAAACAAATGACAATGAAAATACATCCTACCAAAATTTTTGGGATGCCGCGAAAGCAGTTTTAAGAGGGAAATTTATATCATTACAGGCCTATCTCAAGAAACAAGAAAAATCCCAAATAAATAACCTCATGTTACACCTTAAAAAACTAGAAAAAGAAGAACAAGCGAAACCCAAGGTCAGCAGAAGAAAGGAAATAACAAAAATCAGAGCAGAACTAAATGAAATAGAGAACAAAAAGACAATAGAAAAAATTAATGTGACAAAAAGCTGGTTCTTTGAAAAGATTAACAAAATCGACAAACCCTTGGCTAGACTCACTAAGATAAAAAGAGAGAAGACACTAATTAACAAAATCAGAAGTGAAAAAGGGGAAGTTATCGCGGACACCACAGAAATACAAAGGATTATCCAAGAATACTATGAAGGACTATATGCCACCAAATTTAATAACTTAGAAGAAATGGACAAGTTCTTAGAAACATATAGCCTTCCAAGGCTGAATCATGAAGAACTGGAAAATCTTAACAGGCCGATCACCAGTAACGAAATTGAATCAGTCATCAAAAACCTTCCCAAAATCAAAAGTCCTGGACCAGATGGCTTCACCAGTGAATTCTACCAAACCTTCAAAGAGGATCTAATACCAATCCTGCTCAAACTCTTCCAAAAAATTGAAGAAGAGTCAGTACTCCCTAACTCATTTTATGAGGCCAACATTACCCTGATACCAAAACCTGGTAAGGACAACACAAAAAAAGAAAACTACAGACCTATATCTCTGATGAATACAGATGCTAAAATGCTAAACAAAATTCTAGGAAATCGAATACAACAATGCATTAAAAAGATTATTCATCACGACCAAGTGGGGTTCATCCCCGGGGCACAAGGATGGTTCAACATTCGCAAATCCATCAATGTGATACATCACATAAACAAAATAAAGGACAAAAATCATATGATTCTATCAATTGATGCAGAAAAAGCATTTGATAAGATACAACATCCATTTATGATTAAAACACTTACTAAAATTGGTATAGAAGGAAAATACCTCAACATAATAAAGGCCATATACGACAAGCCCTCAGCTAATCTCATAATTAATGGTGAAAAGCTGAAGCCCTTTGCTCTACGTTCAGGAACACGACAAGGATGTCCCCTATCACCTCTGCTTTTCAACATAGTGTTGGAAGTCCTCGCCAGAGCTATCAGGCAAGAGAAAGAAATAAAAGGCATCCAAATTGGGAATGAAGAAGTTAAATTGTCACTCTTTGCAGATGACATGATGCTATATATAGAAAACCCTAAAGACTCCACCGAAAAGCTATTAGAAACAATCAATGAATACAGTAAAGTTGCTGGCTACAAAATCAACGTACAAAAGTCTATTGCTTTCTTATATACCAACAATGAAATCTCAGAAAAAGAGATAGAAAAAAACAATTCCTTTTGCAATTGCAGCAAAAAGAATAAAATACCTAGGAATAAACTTAACCAAGGATGTGAAGGATTTATATGCTGAAAACTATAAGACATTTTTGAAAGAAATTGAAGAAGACACAAAGAAATGGAAAGACATTCCGTGCTCATGGATTGGAAGAATCAACATAGTTAAAATGGCCATATTACCCAAAGCCATATACAGATTTAATGCAATCCCCATTAAAATCCCAATGGCATTTTTTAAAGAAATAGAACAAAAAATCATCAGATTTGTTTGGAACCACAAAAGACCCCGAATAGCCATAGCAATATTAAAAAAAAAGAACAATACTGGAGGTATCACACTCCCTGATTTTTCCTTGTACTACAGGGCTACAATAATCAAAACAGCTTGGTATTGGCGGAAAAACAGACACATAGACCAATGGAATAGAATTGAGAACCCAGAAATAAAACCACATAAATATGGACAGATAATTTTTGACAAAGAAGCTAAAAACATACAATGGAGAAAAGACAGCCTCTTCAATAAATGGTGCTGGCAGAATTGGATAGCTACGTGCAAAAGAATGAAACTGGACTGCTATCTGTCACCATGTACCAAAATTAATTCAAAATGGATCAAAGACTTAAGCATAAGACCTGACACAATAAACTGCATTGAAGAAAACATAGGTACTAAACTTATGGACCTTGGGTTCAAAGAGCATTTTATGAATTTGACTCCAAAGGCAATGGAAGTAAAAACTAAAATAAACAAATGGGATTATATGAAACTGAAAAGCTTCTGCACAGCAAAAGAAACTATTGACAAAATAATGAGGCAACCAACTGAATGGGAGAAGATTTTCGCAAACAGTTCCTCTGATAAGGGGCTAATATCCAAAATATACAAGGAACTCATGAAACTCAACAACAAAAAAACAAACAACCCAATTGAAAAATGGACAGAGGACCTGAAGAGACATTTTTCCAAAGAGGATATACAAATGGCAAATAGACATATGAAAAAATGCTCAACATCGCTAATCATCAGAGAAATGCAAATGAAAACCACAATGAGATATCACCTCACCCCAGTCAGAATGGCTTTCATCAACAAAACAAATAGTAACAAGTGTTGGAGAGGCTGTGGAGAAAAAGGAACTCTCATACACTGTTGGTGGGAATGCAGACTGGTGCAGCCGCTATGGAAGGCAGTGTGGAGGTTCCTCAAGAAATTACGAATAGAATTACCATATGACCCAGCAATCGCTCTCCTGGGTTTCTACCCCAAAAATATAAAAGCATTTCTCTATAGAGGCACGTGTACTCCAATGTTCATTGCAGCTTTGTTTACGGTGGCCAAGACATGGAAACAACCAAAATGTCCTTTGATAGATGAATGGGTAAAGAAGTTGTGGTACATATACACAATGGAATACTATTCGGCGTTAAGGAAAGATGATATAGGAGCATTTGTGACAACATGGATGGATCTCGAGAGAATAATGCTAAGTGAAATAAGTCAGACAGAAAAAGCAGAGAACCCTATGATTTCACTGATATGTGGTATATAAACCAAAAAGAACAAGACAAACAAATGAGAAACAAAAACTCATAGACACAGACAATAATTTAGTGGTTACCAGAGGGTAAGGGGGTGGGGGGTGGGTGATGAGGGTAAAGGGGATCAAATATATGGTGATGGAAGGAGAACTGACTCTGGGTGGTGAACACGCAATGGGATTTATAGACGATGTAATACAGAATTGTACACCTGAAATCTATGTAAATTTACTAACAATTGTCACCCCAATAAAATTAATTAAAAAAAAAATCCCACCAAGATATTTTCAAGCCTTTGCTGTCCCCGCCCTTGGGTAACGCCCTCATTACCCTGAGGACTGAGGTGTCATGTAGAACAGCAGCCTCTGGGGGAGAAGGAGGGAGCCTGGTGGGTGATCCGACTGAACCGAAACCGCTCAGCAGGCCTGTAGCTTATAATATAACACTGTGACCAAGGCGCTGGGCGTGGGCTCTGCGCTTTCTGTCTTCCACACACCCCCTCAGGCTCACCACCTTATCTTTTTAGCCACTTCTTGGGTTATACTACCCTCACCCCTACGTTGTTAACCCTCTGCTATATTTCACATATATGCCTTTGTGGACATCAGAAAGACTAGAAAGAAGAGCTTGTCTGAAAGCGACCTCTAGAGATAATAACACAGAGCACAATGGAGACAGTACATGTACCAAGTGCCAGAATATGCGGAGTACTTAACCCTTTGGGTTTAAGTTGTTATCTTATAATAAATAGTTACCTCATTAAAAACTATTTAGGGGAATTCTGACAAGAAATTTTATAATAAATAGCGTTGTCTAAATCATAAAGCTTCAAAAACACTTTGCTTAAAGACTGGTAGATCAGATTAACTCTATGAAAACCGCGAGAAGGAAAAATACAATCATGTAAAACCAAAAATGGAGAGAGATGCAAATGTCCTGAACTAACTAACATTTTAAAAGTAATTTATTCACTAACATCATTTTCCAAAATTATACTATTTAGTAAGCTTTCATTTCCTATCAATCTCAGGAATCTGCCTGGATAAAAATTATACTTTAGAGGCAAATTAATGAGCTCGATTGATTTTCTCTGACTTTGGACTTACTTGTTTAGTTTGTTTTCCAATGATGATCTAAGTTTTAATTCCTCTAGGTAGAGGTGTTTACATTCTTCCAATTCTATTTTACAAGAAGTTTTCACTTTGAAGAGTTCAGATTCCAGACGTTTAAATCTGAGTTCCATGTCACTTAGGGAAGCGCCATCATGGTCATTTAACGGGTGTACGTTTTTTTGAGATGCTGCTGGTTCCTAAAGCCAACGGAAAGGATACATTTTAAAAATAATTATAAACTGAATAATTACAGTCTATTTGTATTCTTTAGTTTTAAGTCAATGATTTGGATGGCAATTTAAATGTGAAAAAAGCTGAAGTTTAAAATATTTACCATCAATACGGAATAAAATAAATCTGAATCATGAAAATATTTTGAATCATCTCATCTAACAATTCCAATAAGAGAATCAATTTTAAATTTTAAAAATTGAACAATATGACTTAATAATCTAAGAATATGGTGCATTTTATTTTCTTTATTTCCTAATAGTCTCGTTTTATATCAATTGGTCTTAAAAATCAAATGATTATCCAGAAAGAACAAATCTCAAAGATCAATTGAGTGATAATAATGATGGGAACTGAAATATTTAAAAGGAGAAGCAAATAGCACCTTAGTTCCAGAAAATCTAAAAAAATAAAAAATAAAAACAACTGCCATTAAGGGGAGTAGAAGAATCACATACACTATGCATATCGAAAACGTAATTTGCAGCAAAATGAATTAAGGTGTGTTAAAAATCAATGAATTAACCTGTAAAAATAGATTTAAAAATTTTTTTCTACTACATCCTGTCTTGCTCAGTCTTCAATATCCCAGAATTTACTGTGTTCTGCTTCACTCTTTTCTACCACATTCGTGACTATATGAATTTTGAGGTTTAATAATTTTTATCTCCACTCTTTTTATTCTCTACTTTTTCACATGACTTTTGTACTCCTTTCATAGATAATAACTCCTGTTTAAGATTGATTTTCTTCAACAAGGTATAGATATCTTTTTTTAAAAACACTTTTTAAAACAAATTTTTTTTTTATAATTGGGGAACAGTGTTTTTTCCAGGACCCATCAGCTCCCTGTCAAGTAACAGTTTCCAATCTAGTTGTGGGATGCGCAGCTCAGCTCCAAGTCAAATTGTTCTCTTCAATCTACTAGTTATGGAGGGTACAGCTCACTGACCCATGCGGGAATCGAACAGGCAACCTTGGTGTTATGAGCACTGCGCTCTAACCACTGAACCAACTGGCCGGCCGCCCACTGGGGGCTCAGCTCCAAGCTCCAGCCATTGTTTTCAACCTAGTTGTGGAGGGTGTAGCTAACTGGTCCATGTGGGAATCGAACCAGCGACCTTGGTTACCAAGGATTGGAACCAGCACGATGCTCTAACCATGGAGCCAACTGGCCACCCCACAGATGGAGACATTCTGAAGATGCAGTTTCCAGTTTTGCTTTGAGAGCCTCATTCTGAATGAGTAAGATAGTATGATTTGGTTACGAAGGAAGTTGACTGAGAATAGTCTAACCCCAAACCAGTATCAACTTGTGAAATAAACTCAGTTGCCATAAAATGTCATCCGTACTGTAGTAGATCCTTATTATGTGGAAACTTGCATTACTCAGAATGAAGAACAAAGAGAAAAGCACCAGGAGACTCAAAAATGTATCCTTTATTGTCATCGACTTTGCCACACAACATCTGTACTTGATTTTCTACGATTTCCTGAATGATTGGTTCACGTTTTTCTTCTATAAAATGACTGTAAGTCACCTTTGAGTTGATAGTCTCTCACCTGTTCCCCATTTTAATTCTCCGTAATTTCTTACGAAGTTGTAGGGAGTTACGAGTAACTCATCTTGAGTTAGTTAGGCCTCCGTCAGCTACAAATGTTTCATGGTAATTTGAATTGCTTTCAAGAAGAAATGATTCCCAAGGTTAAGGAGAAATCACATCTCACACTGTGAATGTTTAGTGAGATGATCGCTACATTTTTTTCAACAACAAAAAAGTGTCTTAATTCGATAATGCTATCTTGTAATCCTCTTTCCACAGTATACAAGAACATCCTAAACAGCAATAATAACAACAACAAATCTGCTGGAATTTCAGTGATACTGAGTTGCGTAGAACTACTTTCCTTAGATACAATGCTTATTTGGTAAGATGAGGTGAGTGGATGGATGTAGTGTTTTTAAAACATGGCTACAAATTCTTGACATTTCTCCATGAAATTCCCTCCCTTTTAATATGTGCTGGCCTTAGGAAGTAACTGGATTCTAGTGCATGGAATAGGGCAGAACTGCTGTGAGAATGCTATGCCTGCGGCAGAAAATGTGATACAGCTTCCATCTGTATCTCAGGGAAGCTCGCCCTGAGAACCCAGCCACCATGTTGTGCAGATGAAGAAGCCCAGGACACACAGTGAGGCCTCCTACAGATGTTCGCGCTGAGACGGCCCCAGTGGGCATCCCGGCCAAAACCCCGCTTCAACTGCTACACGTGTGTGTAACAGCCTTTAGATGATTCTCATTCGCAGCTTCATGGCAACGCAGCTGATGCCAAGTGGAACAGAAATGAGCTAGTCTCACTGAGCTTCACTCAACTGCATTACTGGTGAACAAAACAGATGCTGTTTTGAGCCACTAGCTTTTGAGTTGGTTTCTTGAGCAGCAATGAACAACTGGCATTGATACTGATATTCAAAATGGTGTGAGGCCACAAAGAAAAGCAATCTAAAACCTGTAGGAGTGCCTTTCCACCAGGAGGTAGGTGGAACCCGAAAGGATGTGGAGAAGAATGAGAACGACACCCACAAGAGCCTCCAAGAGACGGTTATTGGGGGCTTGCGGGCCCCTAAAGAGGCTGGCCACAAAGACTTCTCAGCTAGTGAAGAAAATGAGTCTGAAATCCGGATAAAAGGGGACTTTTGCTGTGAAGTAACCAAGTAACATCCATGAGATACATGAGCTAATAAAAGACTGTGAACTGTAAAGGAACCAGGACTTATTGTGTTCAAATGTGTTTCCCAATTACAGCCTCTCCCACATGCCCTGTTGTCAAATCATGCTAAAATGAAGAAATGGCTTCTGAGTGAAGATCAAATTCGCTGTGCTCCCAGGAAGACATGATCTACGGATGAGGACAAGACTGTAAAGCCTTCCTCAAGACTTCGAAAGAGTGAAGGTGGGGCCTTAAATTCCTGGAAGGCTCTTAAAAGGAAAATAATTTTATAGGCATGGTCCTACAACAGCTACAGGAAGCCCAAGAGCTTATCTCAAAACAATGTATGACGGTGGCTTTTCTAATGGCACGAACCCCAATAAACTCTCACGCAACTCCAAGTTTTTAGGATAATCAAGTAGCAAAAAACCACCTTGTTACCTTGGACTAATAAAAACCAAGAGAGTGAAAAATAAGAGGAGGCTTGTGGGTCTTAGACATTTGGGTGGAGGAATGACTCTGAGGGAAGAGCTGCAAGCACAGGTCATTTCTTATGAAAAGGACAGAACAAAGAGCTCACAGGGGACAGCCAAGGGCCATGGAGAAGCATTGGCATGATTAGGACTAAGTCCTAATCAAAGAACGGACAGCACACATCAGGCTGTATTTCAGAATTGCTATGGACTAACGTGCCTTCCACTTTCTATTTCTGCAGGGGAAACTTCAGCAGTCGAGCAGAATGTTGGGTGTGTGGGTGGTAGATAACTTGTCTCTTCCTTTCTCATGTTTTCATATTGAAAGGAATTGTCCTCAAGGGGCTTTATCCTAGAAACCAAAACCCAGGCCCTTCACCCCCATTTGCACCAGACTAAGATGGTGAAATCTTAGATTCGAACCTGAGCCTGATGCCATTAAATTGAGACTTGTGGCGAGTATTGTGTAGGGATGAGTGTATTTTCCATGTGGGGGGAATGTAAAGAATTGTGGCCAGTGGACAGATCAAGGTGGTTTTTAAATGTGTCCGTAAATTTTGAAATATTCATTGCATAAAACCACTAGAATATGGGTCAACATTAGTGACTGGCTCCTAATGAACAGAATATGTTGAAAGACATTTCGTGTGAATTCCAAGACTCCTTCACAAAGGGCAACACAGCTCCTGTTGGTTATGTCTCTGAGGATCTGAACCTTGGAATCCAGCCCCGTGTTGTGGGGAGGCTCGGGCCACAATGCGAGCCGGGTGTTCAGGTGTAGGTCTTCCTGCTGTCTCCTCCAGCTAGAGAGCCGACCAACAGTAGGCACCAACTACCGGACACATTGCTGTACAAACTTTCAAATGATTCCAGCCTCCAGCCCTCGAGCTGCCCCAATTGAAGCTGAGGGGAACGGAGACAGATGGCCTTGGCCACACTCTTCTTAAGTATGGATCTGTGAGTCAAATAACTGTTGTTTATTTCAACCACTCCATTGGAGAGTTAAGGAAAAAATAGCCACACCTTCTGGATTAAAAAAAGAGATAATAGTAAACGTAACTTATAAGTTATTAATTACAGTTATCTTCTTTTATTGCACTTTGCTGTATTCTGTTTTGCAACTATGTTTTACAAATTGAAAGCTTTGGACAATCATGCATTTAGCAAGTGTATGAATACCACTTTTCCGACAAAGTTGGATTACGTTTGGCAGTTTAGCAATGAAGTACTTTTTAATTAAGGTATGTACACTGTTTATTTAGACATAATGTTACCACACACTTGATAGACTACAGACTAGTGTAAAATAAATTTATATGCACAATTCTTGTGATTCACTTTATTGGGTTACTAGTGTATTGCTGTGGTTGGAACCAAATCTGCAATATCTCCGAGGTATGCCTTTAGTCTCCTTTATGGTGTAATCTAAGTAATGTGGAGATTGACTTATTAATGACACACAATGCTAAAGAGAAGAAGCAGTGAATACAAAAAAGGCATAAGAAGTTTCTCAAGGGTTCCCTTCAATGACAGCTAGGCAGGTAGGCATCTTTAGAAGCTTCCCTCAACGTATAGGATAAGGAAGACTGGCAAGGAGACATATGATTTCTAGTATGATAGTTGTAAAACTAGAAATAGCCAGTTAATAACCAAAATCAAACCTTTTTCCTGATTTCCATTCCCTAAAATTCTAAAAGAGATAGGCAGCTTTCAATATTTATTCATCAATCTAGTACTCAATCTTCACTTCCTTTTCCTCGGTGAGAAAATAGAGAGCATTATGGAATAATTTTTAATCTCAGTAGTAAAACAATCATAGTGTCCTCTGGCACTATTTAAATACAATCTCTCCTTTACCATACTTCAAGCTTGTTTGTATGAAAAGGGAAGACCATGTCTTCTGAATCTTATACTGAAATGCTTCTCCGTATCACATAAAAAGGCTTTGACATTTTACAATTCACATCACGAATCTATTATTTGTTTCTGATTGATTAATTACTTCCTGAATTTTAACAGCTGTACTTTTGAAATGTTTTCTTTGGATGGGATGAAATATTTATTCCATTAATTATATATGAAGCTAAAGGTACAACTATGCATCTCAATGTGTTTCTGAGAATGTAGGATCTATGCCAAGAACAAGATTGGCACCAGTGTTTCAGAAAAGAACCGGGTCAAACAGAATCTACTTTTCAATTGCAAGATGATGGATTAGAGAGATTTCTAAAGAGGAAAGCAGATGGTCCAGGTTTCATCTTCTCTTTCCTAGACAGTGAAATCTATGGAAGAGGCTATGGATTAGGAGATAGACAAAATGAAGAAAGTTGTCCACCAAGTATCAGATCTAATTACCGACATTTGATGGAAATGGGAGGGAAAGGGAAGCACTGGGTTAAAGATTAATGTTTTGAATGAAGAAAACAAAAGGAATGAGTCGACTTTGTAAGCCTAATATCCCATCATGTCATAAGATCACCAAGGTCTGCGGGCCACAGTCTCCATCCAGAAGCAAAACATCTCCACAGAAGTGGAATTAAAGATATTCCCCTACATTGACATTTTATTATTCCATAAGGCATCTGGTAATATGCAAGATGACTGGGGAAGCGTTCTCATAACATTTGATTTGGTAATGGCGTAAGGACAGATCTATAGATCAATGAATCAAAATTAAGGATCCGGAAATTAACCTCATATGTAGAGCCGAGTGATTTTTGACAAGGGTGCTAAAAAATCCAATTGGATGTGAATAGTCTTTTGAGCAAATGATACTGGATCAACTGGGTATCCACATGCAAAAGAAAAAATTAGAGCTCTACATCATACCAGATATAAAAAGTATCTCAAAATGTAAAAGCTAAAATTATAAAAGCTTAGAAGAAAGCATAGGTATACGTCTTCATGAAAGAGTTCGTAATTGAGTGTTTAAAAAAATAGATTAACTGGACTCCATTAAAATAAAATGCTTCTGTGCTTTAAAGGATACCATTGAAAGACTAAATAAGCAAGCTAATGAAAGGGAGAAATATTTGAAAATCCTATATCTGATAAGCGATTTGTATCCAGGATATATAAAGAACTCTTACAATTCAACAAGAAAGAGACAGTGCAATTTTAAAAGGGCAAAGGAATTGAAACAACAGTTTTTCAAAAAAGTTATACAAATGGATAATAAGCATGGGAAAAGATTGCTCAGCATCATTATTCATCAGAAAAAACTACATCAAAACCACAATATGGAGCAGAGAGTTCACTAGTGGTTCCTTAGGGCTAGGAAGAGTGGGAAGGGCAGACTGGCACACGGTGAAGGCTAACAGTACACAGATACTTTCCAGGGTGATGAAAATGTTGTAAAACTGATTGTGATGATGACTGCATAAAGCTTTTAATACACTAAAAGCCACTGCACTGCACACTTTAAATGATGGAACTGCATGCTATGTTCATTATATCTCAATGAAGATTGGAGCCAGTGCTTTGGGGTCATGCAACGGTGTCCTTCTTGGCTTTAGATCACTAGCCAGGGTTGAGACATAGGAGAGGTAACAGTATGCCCTTTTATAGAAAAATGATATAGAAAATAAGCTATCTTTTTCACTGCTTGAGTCTGTAAAATTAAGAGAGAAATCAGTATTGTACTGCTCAAAGCATTGAGTGGTTTCTATTTCCCCAAATTAAGTGATTTCTGGGTCCCAAACGGATTACAAAGTACCTTCTGTTTTAACCTAGCCATCTGAATATCCATTTCAGATTGATTGGGTTCTAAATCTCCAAGGAAACTAACCTCTCCATTTTGACTGTCATGTAGCATCCTTGTATTCTGAAAGAGGGTCTTCAGTCTGCAGAATTGTAGAAAACGAGTAAGTCAAATTCTTTAAGAGTAAATGTTTAGGAATTATTTAAAGAGATGATATGTCTATCATACAAAATAAACAAATCTATAAATTATGATCCTCTCCTATTTGTTCCAGTATAAGAGTTTGAAAGCATACTAATTAAATTATAATCTTAGGTAAGTAACATAAAACAATTGTGATACATATGATACAGACTTCACATTGTAACAATGTAAGGTTCTTATAATTAAAGTATTATTAATATCCACTTAAGATTGTTAGTATCAAACATATTAAATATCAGCTATAAACCAGAGATTAGTATCCAAGGTGAAGAAGAAAAGTATAATATATGTGGATGTTTTGAAAACACGCCAAAATACCATTCGGTGCCTACTGACCACAGTCTACCAGAAGAAAAGAAAGTACGTACCAACAAGAGATCATTCAAAATAGAAAGAGAAACCGGAAAGAAAAATCTGAAGTCTGAGTGGAGGGGAAAGGAAAGGGGCAGGGCTTTAGAAGAAAGGAAATTGGAGAGATAATGTGTCACAGTCTCTTCGAGTCTGTCTTACGAAGAGATCTTTGCTAGCACAAAGTTAACAAAATGAGAATACAAAACAATGCAGAGAAAGACAGTGACATGGGAGAAAAAACACTGAGGAGAATCAGAGAAAGAACTTCATTCAGTAAGCAGCAAGTAAACAGAAAGCAAGCCACGTGCGGGCTTCCCAGACGTTGGGAAAGATTCCATTATTATTTGAGTGAGATGATTACTCATCTCATTCTTTTTTAAGTTATACATATGGTTTGGTATGTATGACATATTTTATAACTGACAAAAAAGTAGAAAGAACATAGAAGCCAAATCAATAACAATTCTGATGTTGTTAAACAATACCACAGATAGGTTTTTAGACATTAAACTGTTAGAATGCTGAAGGCAAGAACACTACGAAAAGAAGGAAAGATTACCAAAGAGAGCACAGACATCCTGCAGAAATAAAGATTCAAGGGAGACCAGGAAGAGTGCAGTTGACAGTATATGCAAAAGACACGGTCATTATAGTTTTAGGAATCATTCAAAAGTAGGTATAATATTTTGGCATTCACACAAGTTTGACTATGCTGAGTTTCTGATGTAAATTTGTAAGTAGGATAGCTTTTTTAATTATGAAAATTACAGGTATGAAATACATTTGTACTTAGGTTTTCATAAAGTGAGAATTATAATGAAATAGTAATTAATGGTTGACATGATCTGAAATATTAAAACCTTACTGGTAACCTCTGTCTCTAATTCATCATTTTTCTTCTTTTGTTGATTCATATTATATTGCAGAGATTCTAACTTCTCATAGTACTTTAATTGTTCCTTTTCATCCTCAGACTTTGAAAAACATTTTTAAAGAAAGTTAATTTTAAAAATCTAGAGACTCACTCTTCTTTCTTTAAAATATGATTCCTCATGAGCTCATGAGTAATATGTGTACACAGGTGTATAAAATGTAGTTGTAGACCTGATGCCAATAAGGACAGAGTTCAAAAACAATGACATTTCTTAAAGCAGCTGAAATGGATTTTGCAGTGTCATCATTGGTTTCCTGGAATTTAAATTGCCAAACTTTCTTAAAAACAGAGGCTTTTACATGTAAAAATACTAAGTGTTAAAGAATAGATTTAAATAGTGGTTCTCTTTACATTTTAGTTTCAAGAAATGCTCCCAGAGACATTTTCATCAACATTTCAAGATTTTACAGGGTTTATGGAATCACATTTTCGTATGATAATCTTTGAAAACTTCCTGTGCAGTCCCCCTTAGATTGTGATAATCTGACATGAGCATCAGATGAAGACTCTCATTCTCTGTAAGCGTTCTTCCATAGGTTTCAATTTCTCCTTTTCTAGTAAATATTTTTCTCTTTAAAGTTTATCTTCTCTATATTATGTAAAAACATAACTTTTTCTTGATTCCTGTAACTTTTTCTGTCATCCTGTTTTTCTCCTTAGACTCTAACCCTCTTTAATATGTGGTCTCATCCCCAGGTCCATATTTTCGCCACTTATTCTCTTCTTTTACATGAGAGCCTGACTTTCTGTCCTTATAATTGCGCGAAAACATTTTTCAGGGTCATCTCTTTAGTCCTTGTCCTGCTTTACTTCTCAGCAGCAACTGATAAGGATGCCCACACCCTTTCTATAGTCTTCTCAGCCCCACTCATCTCTAAACAGCAGTCCTGGTGGGCAGGCCTTGACCCTTTTCTATTCCTCTTTTTAAATGCTCTCAGGTCCTTAAATCCTAGTGCTTCAAACCACATTCCCTCATCTACAGTGGCAGCCTTGACCCCTTTACTGAGGTCATCTGTACTTTCCTTTTTCCCCTCGAGCTCCTCATAGACAGTGTCCCTCAACCACACACTCATAAACCATGACTTGCTATGGATCAGCTCATCTGGTACATTTCATGGGGATTCTTATCACTGTTACTACGAACATAGCGTTATTTTCAGATCTTGGCAGCTCCTCACCCTTAGGATGTTGACCAGCATACTTTGTCCTATTTTTCTCTCAGAATGCATAAGTTTTTTCATAAGGTTCACATTATCTACTATTCGCCTTTCCATTTTTGTTTGCTCTATTGAATAACTTCCTATTCCTTGGGACCTGACCTGACCTATGGAAGTGTTCTGAAATTCCTTTTGCAAGTACACTCCACCATCTTGTTTGACAGCTTAAGTCAGTTGGAGCTATCCTTTCTTCCCAGTCCAGATGCTTCCTCTCACATTGTGTGAATCAAATATCTTAACCCAGGTACTCTCTCACCTTGGGGGCTATTGATCGAATTCGTTGAAACCTGTCATAATTAAACTTTTGATTTACAGGGTAGACCTTATGGTGGCTGATAATTCTGTCAAGATCCTAATTACTTCCCCTAGGAACCTATCGTCCCTCATTATTTTGGTATAAGCTTAATCAGTTGTGGGTGTGCTTACAAATTTTTCTATTTTTTGACATTCAATATTATTTTATATTAATTTTAGGTGTACAGCATAGTGGTTAGAATTTAAGTAATTTAACAAAGTGATTCCCCTGACTCATCCAGTACCCACCTGGCACTATACATAGTTATTGTCATAGTATTAACTATATTCCCTATGCTTTACATTACATCCCCATGACTATTTAGTAACTACCAATTTGTACTTTTTAACCCCTTCACCTTTTCCGCCCTGCTCCTAACTCCTCTCCCATCTATCACCCTAAATTATCTAGTACTCATCTGATGCCATGTGTTGTTATTGCAATATCATTAATACATGCCTTATACTATACCCTGGATCCCCATGACTACTTTGTAACAACCAATTTGTACTTTTTAATCTCTCCCCTTTTAACCCACTTCACAAACCCCCTTCCAGCTGGCAACCAACAAAATGTTCTTTGTATGTATGAACATTTTTCTGTTTGTTTGTTCTGTTCTTAAATCCCACTTAGAAGCACAATCACAGTGCATCTTTCTCGGTCTGACACACTCCACTCAGCACTGTACTCTCCAGGTCCATCCACACCGCCACAGATGGCCAGAGCCCATTTCCTTCTGTGGCCAAGCAATATTCCATTGCATACATGTATCATCTCTTCTTTATCCATTCATCCATTGATAGGCTGCATGCACATCTTGGCCATTGTAAAGAATCCTGCAGTGAACATATTGATGTACACGTCGCCTCGAATTGGCATTTTTCGGTTTCTTTGGATAAATACTCTGAAGTGGGATATCTGGGTCATTCTTCAACTCTTGTGATAGCCTTTGTTTAAAAGTCTATATTGTGTGATATAAGTATTGCTCCCACAGCTTTTTAAATTTTATTTTGTTTTCATGAAATATCCCTTTATTTTCAGTCTCTGTGTCTTTTGATCTGAAGCAAGTCTGTTGTAGGGAGCATATGTAAGGATCTTATTTTCTTATCCTTTCAGCCACCCTGTGTTTTGATTGGAGAATTTAATCTATTTACACATAAAGTAATTGTGCATAGATATGTAGTTACTGCTATTTTATGATTGATATTTTTGTTCTTCCTTTTTTGTTCCTTTTAAAGAAGTCCCTCTAATATTCCTTGTAATACTGGTTTGGTACTGATGAACTCCTTCAGTTTTTTTTTTTTTCCTCCTGAAAGCTCTTGATCTGTCCTATGATACTAAATTATAGCTTTGCTGGGTAAAGAAATCTTAGTTGTAGGCATGTCTTTCATCACTTTGAATATTTTGTGCCAATCCCTTCTGGCCTACAAAGTTGCTCTTGAGAAATCACCTGCTAGTCTTATGGGTGCTCCTTTACAGGTTACTAACTGCTTTTTTCTTGCTGTTTTAAAGTCTTTATTTGCCTATAAACTTTGGCATTTTAATTATGACGTATTCTTGGTATGGGCCTGTTTGGGCTCATCTTCTTTGAAATTCTGGGCTTATATGTCCATTTCCTTTACCAAGTTAGGGAAGTTCTCAGTCATTATCAAGTACATTTCGAATTCCTTCATTTCTTCTTCTCGTAGTACCCCATATGATAATGTTGGTATGCTTGACATTCTCAGAGGTCCCTTAAACTGTCCTCATATTTTGGATTCTTTTTGCTGTTCTGACTGGGTATTCTCAGCTACCATATCTTCTAAATCACTCATTCGATTCTCTGCTTCATCTAGTCAGTTTTCATTCCCTCTAAGACATTCGCTTTTTCAGTTATTTTATTCTTTACTTATGACTGGTTCATTTTTATGTTTTCTATCTTCATTTTTATGTTTCCTATGTCTTAGTGGAAGTTCTTCTTGAGGTCCCTGAGCATCCTAATAACCAGTGTTTTGAACTCTGCATCTGATAGATTGCTTGTCTCTATCTTGCTCAGTATTTTTCTGGCGGTTTCTTCTGTTCTTTTATTTGGCATGTTTCTTTGACTCCCCATGTTGGCTCCCTCCTTCTGAATGTTTCTGTGTATGAGGTAGGACTGCTGTGTCTCCCAGGCCTATCTGAGTGGCCTTATATAGTAGGTGTCCTGTGGGGCCGTGTGGCACAGCCTCCTTGGTACCCAGAGCCAGGCGCTGCAGCTCTGCCCCTTGTGTGAGTTCTCTGTGCTCTCCTGTTGTAGTGCAGCCTCTGTTGCTCTTTGTATGTCAATGGGAGGCATTGATCGTCAGACTGTGTGGTTGTGAGGACTGACCATGACTACAGTGGAGGAGCTGTTTTGCAGGGGCTGCCCCTACAGAGCAGGATTTGCTTTAGCAGGGCACTGGTGTCTGCCCTGTGTACACTTTGGTTGTGTCTTTCTGGGAGGCACCAGAGCGGTGATGCTCCTGCTCTGTCCAAAGATGGCCACCAGGTATGTCAGCCCTAGGGACTCCTAGAAGTGGCCCGGCCACAGGCCTAGTTCAGCCGCAGCCTATGTCCTGCGAGGGCCACCTAGCTTGACCACAAAGCAGGATGCAGATGGCTGCCACCTGCACCGGCTTTGGAGGTGCCTCAAGAGTTCCAGTTATGAACCATAGCCAGCTTCCATTAGTGCCATCTTGGGTCTACACAGCAAGAAGTAAAAGACAGCTGAGGCCACGTAAAGCTTATTTAGGTTTTGTGAACCTTTGAGAGATTTTAGGCAAGTCTGCAGCATGAGCCAAGACAGGATGTTTTTTTTTTGGAAAAGTCACTGGAAGAAGCTTGGGTTGGCTCTCAAGTTAGGTGGGGCAGGTTCTCAGGGAATCACTGTTCTCAGGGACAGTGTTAGCCAGGTTGATGTAGACTCAACTGATGGAGGCCGTCTATGTCTCACACTGCGACGGGTGATGGATCAGTACAGAAACAATGGATTCTACAAGCACCTCTGTGTGGGAAGAAGCTCCCCTCCAGCCATCACCCTAAAGGCAAAAAACTTAGTTCCCCCCCTTATATCCCTGAACTACTGCCCAGTGTTAGAGTTCAGGGCAAATGAATCTGTCAGTTAGTAAGCCCATTCCAAGCCCTATAAAAGAATCAACTGGGACTCTAGCCATCCTTTTATCTCACCCAACCAGAATGACCAGTGGTTTCCACAGCCAGAAGCTATGGGGACATCTCTCTCTAGCATTGGAATCCTGGGCTAGGATGCCTGGTGTGGAGCTGGGACCTCTCACACCCCTAGTGGACCTCGACAAGCAAGATATCCCTCTAGACTTCTGACAGTCGCACAAGGGTCTGGCATCAGCTCGTTCTGTTTTTCTGCTCCTCCTACCAGTCTCGACGTGACTTCTTCTGTATGTCCCTAGAGGTAGGACGACTTTGGTTGAGCTTGACTTCAGGTGATGCTCAGTGATGATAGTTCTGTAGTTTAGTTGTAATTTTGATGTGGTCGTGAGAGGAGGCAAGCATGGCATTTACCTACTCTGCTATCTTGACCACAAATCCCCAATTTTTCAATTTTTGATACCTTAATATAATAGATTTCTCTATAAAGCTGTGATGTGACAACTCATGGAACTCAAATTCATGTAAGACTCCTTATCAACACATTATCATGTCACTCATATGAAAAGTATGTTAGCAACATAATGTGACTTAATTGACAAGAAGTCTAGACAAAAATTTTTTTTCAAAGTTTCTTTGGCCACAAGAAGGACCATCAGAACAATCTTCTGTTTCCCTTGATGGGCATGACTGTCTAATGAAATTGCTTAGCCCTGGCTACTGTGACTGAAAGACACCAGCTGGAAGATACATCTATGTCATTGGTCCACCTCAGGGGTCACAATGCGATCTTGTGATGGGAAATCCTAGGGAGCCTCTCCTACAGAGGACAGAAGGATGGCAGGGGAATGTTGTTCTGCTTAGGAAAGATAGTGACACGGTTTTCACTGTCCATCAGGAAATTGTCATCCTGGATGACACATCAATCTTTTCTGACATCGAACTGTTAAATTTTTAAAAGCGTATGATTAACTCAAGTGAATGGAAAAAGATTAGTTTCTAAACTTGCAAAGCTAGAAGCACTATGTTACTATGTAAGGACTTGATTGGGCATTCATTTCTACTTTTACACTGGCATCTCTTTTCTTTTTCAAAATCCAACAAAGAGAAAAGTATATTCTTTTCAGGAAACATTTGCCTAATGACCCAGTATTCGTTAATGATGAAGAAAACAAATTAGAACATTAAAAGTAATTCATTCTCCAAATCTCACTAAAGGGTTTAGATTTCAAGGGAAATTTAGAATTCTGGATCAAATCATTACTCAAATGCCTGGACTCAAACAGATATTTGTACTCCGATGTTTGTGGCAGCATAAATAGCAACAGCCAACAGTTGGAAAAACCCAAATGTTGTACACACGAAAGGATAAATGAAACATGGTGTATATCAAATGTTGCCTTTAGACTATCACAATCTTTTTCTATAAAAATCTTACTACAAAAATCATTAATTTTATGAACTGAGATTTCTTTCTCTGTGGAGAGGAATTACGTTACTCCCAGCAAGTAGTATCAACATGAATACAGTACTTTTATTAATGAGACTGTTCTTATTGTCTAAAATATCCTTATATGCTACTATGACAGACATAGAAATTCCTTTGCAGTATGACAGAAATGAAGAGATTCACTTACCAAACTTGTACCTGACAGGTGCCTGAGAAGCTGTTCGATTATGCCCACTAGCTTTTTATTTGTCAGTCTTAGGTCAGTATTTTCAGCTGCAAGCCTAAAGTGAATATTTTGACATAATTGTTCTCACACCTTGACTTTAAAGCATACCACATAATCACTGAACAAATATCTAAGGTGCAACTACATAAAATCTTACAATTTGAAAAGCGCATGATTTGGCAATTGTGCTATTTTTCTAGTTGTGAATTTTGCATAATATGCAAAATTAGAGATAATGTACACAAATTATTCTTTTCAAGGTAGCTCAAAGCTGACATTTTGACCCAGCTTCACACTCATGTGTTTATTGTTATAACTGATCTAATAGTCATACTACACTACACATCTGCTTTATAAATACTCAAGTTATTTTCTGTGCTGCTTTAACTTATACTTTTGCACGTGATCTTGCATCTTCTCAGTGCATCGTGCATCCTCTGGATGTCGAGCTCCTGCTTCTTGCAGCTAAAATAAAGAAAAAGTTATGTTTACTGATGATCTATGACATCTGACAATTAAGTTCGCAAACTTGTTGCAATGATGTTGCTCCCCTTTTTTTATATATATGTGAGGGACTGTTCATTATGAATTTCTACCAACTGGACACACAGTTAACCAAGTTTACTCTTTGGAATTGCTTAAAAGATTGTGTGAAAAAGTTAAGATGACCTGAACTTTTAGCCAACGACTCATTGCTCTTGCATCACGACAATGCACCAGCTCACAGGGCACTGTGTCTGAGGGAGTTTTTAGCCTGTAAACAAATAACTGTATTGCAACACCCTCCCTACTCACCTGATCTGGTCCCCAGTGACTAAATATGTCATTATCCAAAGATAAAGAAAATATGGAAAGGAAGACTATTTGATGACATTCAGGACATCAAGGGTAATATGATGACAGCAATGATGGCCATTCTAGAAAAAGAGTTCCAATGTGCTTTGAACTGTGAACTAGGCGGTGGCATTGGTGCAGAGTTTCCCAAAGGGACCGTTGTGACCGCAGTGATATTCAGCAACGAGGTATGGAGCACTTTTGCTTGAATGAGTTCTCACACTTAATTATCATACCTTGTGGTACAAATGACCCAAGAAATCAAACATACTGTATTCCAAGCATCCCATCAACTCTAATTTTAAATATTCACATACGTGAATTACCAGGCTAGTCCAGTGATTATGAAAGTTAACAGGCTACTCTTGGGGGCAGTCAGATAGTCATGGAATAGTTTGAGGGGCAGTAACTAAATAAGAGCCAAAATGCCTGGGTTTTTATCCCAAGTCCATCAGTTATTAGCTGGGTAACCTTGAGCAAAATGTGGGAAACCGTGCTGAAGTGCTAGCAGGTGTTGTTTTGTGAAATGTTGAACCTTTGACTTCCTTGAGTGGTTTGTGCTCCCAGCAAGGCAAAACTTGCTACTTTGAGAACACAGAACTAGACAAGGTCAGGAAGTGTGGAGCTGGCCAAAAAACAAGCCCTTGTTCATGCAAACATTGTAACTACTAGATTGCAGACAGTTCTGTTACTTTTTGATGCCCAGAGTATATAAGCTGCAAAAATAAACTTGGGCTGAGGCATTCTACTTAGAACTGAGGCATTCTACTTAGAACTGCATCAGTCTACTTAGAATTGCCTGCCCTCCCGATCCCATCTTTGTCTCTCTTCTTTTCTCTCAATCCTCACTCCCCACTTCAGGGACTGTTGTCTCGTCAGCAGGCACCGACAGCAAAATGCTTAAATTTTGGGGGTCTCAGTTTCTTCATGTATAAAATGAGACAATAGTGGCATCTACCTCACTGAGATATTGGGAAGATTAAATTAGGGAACATATGTAATAGAAAAGGACATGGCACACAGTAAAATCAAAGGGTTTGCAGTTAGCATTATTGTTGCTGTATTTTAGGTTCTAATAAAATTTGATATTTTACACAGATGGGATGCCAATGGAAGTGGAACCAGTGTAAGAGTACACCAGTTACACTGAAATCATTCATCAAACTATCGGCAATGTCAGCAAATGGGGAGCATTAAGCCCAGAATATAACCCCAGTACTAAAATCCTTTTACCAATTCCAAGAGCCAATAGTACATTTTCTCTGCTTGTAATAATGTATACGTTCCTATGTACACTCAGTGTAGTCCATAATGAGTATGGACTACAATGCAAATACCACCTCCTGGATTGAGCATACAATTTATATGACCGTGAGAGGCAGGGTAAAGCCACTGATATGGAAATAACGGACTCTAGTGCTAAAGCCAACTTTCCAAATCAATTCCTTCCCAGCAACTGGTTCTGTGGGGATGTGTCAGAACTCAGAGGAGCAGATGGAAGCAGCACGCTCTGGCAGATCAGAAAAGCCGTCCTCAGAGCTGTAGTTAGAATGTGCTATCCACCTGTACACCCTGGCTGGCTGTAGACAGGAAGGGCTGGCTCCCTTTTATTTTAGTTTTTTATTTTTATGGAGAGGGGGAACATGAGCATTTCACTGAACAATTTTCTATTAGATTCGTGCTTTCAGTTTTATATATAATTGTGAGAAATACTTTCAGAATAAAAGTTTAATTATATCAATGTCTCCAAGGGGAAGTATTGGTTTGGTATAAAATATTTAATTTTATCCTAACAACTGTTGAAGAAAACATTTTCAATTTATGCAAGGATAGGTGCCATCATATCAAATACTATTTCCCCTTAGACAAAGTTATACTTAGAAAGACAGAATTCTCTCTCATGAAAAATTGAAACTATGTCAAATTTAGGGCTTGATTGCTCTGCACAGACTATCTGACAAGTGCTGAGGAACACGAGTTCAATGAGAGTTCAAACAGTGAGAGAAAGCTTCATGGAGAGGCCAGATTGGGAGCCAGAAATCCGGGGGGCAGGGAAATCAAAACACTGGCTCCCACCATAACTTGTAAACTCATGTTCATAGCAGAATTATTAACAGCCAAAAAGTGGAAACAACACAAAGTTCCATCAGCTGATGAATGGGTAAGTATTTTGTCCACAAGGTGAAGCAACATTGGGCAATAGGAAGAAATAGCTCACAACTGATGTGTGCTACAACACGGTGGAACCCTGGAAACGTGATGTTACGTGAAAGAAGCGAGTCACAAGGGACCTCACATCGTGTGATTCCATTTACATGAAATATCCAAAGTAGGCAAATCTACAGAGACAGAAAGTAGATTGGTGGTTGCCTGAGGCTGGGAGAGACAGGAAGATAGGGTGACAGCTAAGGGATGTGGGGTTTCTTTTGGGGGTAATGGAAATGTTCTATAATTGTGGTGATAGTTCCACATCTCTCTGAATGTAACAAGAGATATTGAATTGTATATTTTAAATGGTGAAATATGATATGGGGATTGCATCCCAATGAAGATTAAAAAAACACAAATATAGTGAATCTGGATTATTTTCTTAATTCTCTATTGTGGGTGTGCATACTATAATGATCAACATATTTCTACACTTTTACAATATTTCAAAAATGAAAACAAAATGAAGGAAATGCCTACTTCAACTGGTTTGTATAATGAACTTTCTGTACAAGTTAGTTTGAAGTCCATGAAATATATACCAATGCTGTAACCATTTACAAAAGTGATGATAAGAAATAAGACAAATTTCTGAATCGTTCTAGTAAGCATTATCTTCTGATTTTAAATGGCTGCTTCATCCTGGTAATGGAGATATCACTACAAAATATTGTTTAGTAGGAAGAAAGTCTCTCGATTTCTATGAGGAATGCTGCCTATTTCTCAACGTTACCAAGGGTATAGATATAAGAAAAAACATACGTTGCAAATAGCAGGATAGAAGCCAGAGTTTAAGAAGTGCATTATAAAGACAATAAAATTATAATAAATTAATTACACCGAAAACACAAAAGAAAGCTGCCCTTGAAAATCAGGATCTTAAAACACTTTATATTAATCAACTATAGATGAACTGTTGACAGGTTACATTTCACACATACCTGATGTCTGATTTGCTCTAATGTCTTGAAATCCTGTGTCTCAGCTTCTGAATTCATACGGTAACGTGATCTATCCTCCAGTGAAGCCTCTGACATAGACAGTTTTTTTGTGGAGTCAGGTAGCTCTTGTTGAAATCGTCTCCCAAGCACCTAGGAAGATGATTCTGTTAGTGATCTCATAAACACACCTATTAAATTATGTTAAAATTTGCTAACTCTAACATATTAATATAATATGTAACTCGAAAAAGATCACCCCATGCATCAGTTCACCTTCTTTTCTTCTTTTGGACACAATTCTGTCTACTGAATCTGGGTAAGACACAGAAGGTGTTATCCTGCTGCCCACTCACTATTACGTAGGTTACTTGAACAACAGATTCAGCCCCACTCTCCACTTCCCCTGATGAAGCCGCAGAGTTTAACAATCTACTGACATCTCAAGGGGAAATTGGTATGTCGGTGGGACTAGCGGTCGTCAAGTATACATTGTGGAATGTTTTCCCCTTTTTTTATCACAGGCTTAAATTGACTTCACAGGTCCTCACATATGCAGTCCACTGCTCACAACCTTCCAACAGATTCCTGTATCTTAGAAGAAAAGCGAACTCATTCCAGTGGTCTTCATGGCCTGGACCTCTCTCCCTGCTACACATGAATCCTGCCTCCCCTCACTCGTCTGAAAATGGAGACCCAGTGCCAAATTAATAAATCAGAGACTGCTAAATTCTCTTTGAAATGGACAAACTTATGTCCAAATGATAGTAAATGGGCCTTGCGATGAGAAAAATGAATTTGTAAAAATATTCAAGGACAATTATAGATAGCAGTGGGAAGATTAAATCAAGTAGAGTTTTGATAAAACTCCTCACATTTGTCCCAAATTATGATTTAATGAAAAATTAGCTGCCTTTAAAGAGGTCACAGGTCCTAAGAATACATTATTTGAGACTGAAATAGTTCCAATTTATATCAAATTGACATGAATAAAAACAAAATTATACCAACTAAAATGTGGAAGAAACTACTGAGGGAAAGGGACAGCATCTACACTTCAGTTCATGTGGGAAATCTAGAATTAACTCTCTAGGTAATCCACTTAATTGAACCTTTATCTCTAAAAACTCTGTTTGCATAGGAGCATTTCCATTTATCTGCTTCATAATGGTATTACAGTGTGGTAACAGAAAGATGAAAATTATTATTGTAGCAGTATAAGACTAAATCATTCATATCAATATGTATCTAATAACAATTTATACCTTAAAATTTCATAGTCAACACAATGCCTTTACTCAAAGTAAAGCTCCTCACAGGTCTAAGTTTTGTTTGCTGGATACAATGGACGCTTTTAAGCTGTTAGAGCAAATACATTTGTAATCTATATATTTTTAATATTCTGCTAGATTCAACATTTAGCCATCATCAAATATTTGAACACTGAATTTTCTTTCAGGAAATCTGAAAACTATCTTTCTGGATACTTACCTCTCTTTCTGATATATCGTTTTCATACTGGCACATTCTTCCTTTCAAGTGATTCAATTTGCTGACTAACTCCTTATGGCTCTCTTTCACCACTGGATCTTGTTTTTCACATTCAGCTTGACGCACTTTTCTAAGCCCCTGAAGCTGCTCTTCAATATTCATTCCTGAGTTTTCATTATTGTCACTTTTGTGGAACGCATCATCCAGTTGCCTTCGAAGAAGCATGTTTCCACTCTGTAGGTCAGATCCTTCCTCCTTTAGGGATTCCAGCTTTCCAATATACGGGTTCATTTTTCCTTGTTCCCTTTGATTCATGTGTTCAATTTCCTCCTCTTGACACTGAGTTTGGTTTAGGTCTTTCAGTACAGGTTCAGCAACCAATGTCCTTTCTCTGACATCGTATCTTGCGTGAGGGAGCTCAGTGTCTAAGCTATTGGATTTACTTCCAGCTTTAGGAAGTTGCTGAGAATGAATCTCACTGTTTTCTTTTAGGTTACACACAGCAAACCCGATGTTGTCCACGAAATGCAAGCATTTATCTCTTAATCCCTGGAAAGGATTTTGTAGGTGTCTTAATTGCTTACTAAACTCATGATGATGGTCGGATTCCGCTTCTGTTTTCAATCTTTCTTTGCTTTGTCTTTCATTCTCCAGTTGAGAGTTCAGCATTGTATTCTCAGCTGTTGGGACATTAAGCTGTCTGTTATATTCAAATACTCTTTTTGTTAGCGTTTTGTCATTCTGTTTTACTGTCTTTTGAAGACGGTCCTTCTTTTCTTTTACATTTGCAGTGTCCTCAAAGTATTTTTTTTCCATTTCCTGCTTCTGAGTTATGAGTGTGTCCCTTTGTAGTCTTAGTATGGCGATTTCATCCTGCAACACGTGATTTTCATGCAACAGGTCTTTTGCTCTTTCGTAACTCTCAGAATCCTAAGTAAAACAAAGGAGACTTGTAGCTAGCACTCAATGAAATGACATATCATGATATCCTCTGAAATTAAAGAAGAACCTAAATGTTTATATAATGAAAAGGTGGCAGTAAGTGGATATCCCACTGGGAAAATACAATGTTGAATCCAAACCTCCAACTTTATATAAGCATAAATTCCCCAAAGTTAAAAAAAAAATAATATAAGATGCTGAATCCATGAAAGTGAACAAGAGAATTTTAAAATCATCAGAGCATTTTAAGAGTCTCAGAACTGGAAAGGCAGCAAACCCAGAAGGCATCAAATGGAAGATTAAGAAGTCTGACTACATTTTAAAATAGAGGTCACCGTGTGAATATACACCTATCCCACAGTAAGAGTATTCACTCTGCATACATTTGGACTGATTACATTTCCTAGAATTTTTTTTCCCAAGAATACTCAAAAGATATTCTACTTTTCTAATATTTTCAGAGTCAGTTGTAAGATGAAATCTACTAATCACTGATAAATCTAGGCATTACGCTAAGCACTTCTTTATACATCAATGAACTCTTCGTTATCACAGTTTCAAATAGAATGATTACAAAGATGAGCAAGTTCAGGATTTTTTCCCAGGACTTTGGACTCTACAATAGTGTGCTTGCTGCTCTTCTAGTGTAAATATATAAATTCAAAAGAAGCCTTAGATTTCAAAAAAAAAAAAAAAACTCAGGGTAAATAGGCTAAAAATTATAGAGCTCTTCTTAGAAAATAGAAAATTATTGTTAGAAAATATTTGCTGCTGCTTAAGTGTTGTTTCCTTTTCATAATGTTTAAAGGAGAAATAAATGTGTAATAGGGGAAAACACACTGACTTCTTTGAATAAAATACTCACCAATAAATTATCGCTAAGTATGCATCATGGCATACAATTTTCTTCAAAAGTTCCTAGCACTGAAATAGGACTCTACTTGGAACAAATTGTTCCTTTTCTCAAAAGTAGATCTAAAAGACGGTCTCTGCACTGGCTATACTTCTACTCCTTACAATCAGCGGAAGTGAAAACTAACCTCTCTACTAATACAGCAAGGGGATGAAATCACTGCCTCAAATTGAAACTTCTGTTATTAGTAACAATAGTTTTGAGATTGTAGAAAGCTCATTGATCCCTGTAAAAAGTATTGAAAACCTCCCCTTTAGATGACACATTGGGAACGTCACTACTTGACTGTTGGACATAAAAGGATTTCAATCAAGAATATCATTTATTGCAATGGACCAAAAATGTCACTCTCCCTAAAATACACACACACACATACACACACACACACACACACACACACACACACACACTTTTAAAATCCTCTACAATTCCCATATGTACAACATTGGTTTTTAAAATATGTACATAAACACACATTTGAAAATGACTAAACAAAATACCTCAGAATTCATTTTCTTAAGATTTATTTCTGTCTCCTTTTGTTGTTGAAGGCAATTGGTCAGAATTGTGTCATGTAATATTTTGTTGTCCTGTTCTCGGGAAAGTGTTCTCGGGAAAGTGTTGTTTTCCTCTTGTACAAGCTAGAGAATCGAATATGAACAAAGAAAAATTAGAATATAACTAAAATTTAACTGTTAAAAATCTTAATCTACGTTTACTTACTCCCAAATTATCGGACTTTAATTAGAAAGTGAAAAATAACTTGCCTTAGTCTAAATTAGAAGAAAAACATGAATCCGCAAAACTAATTTTGTCACTGTTTGAACTAAACAATTGGTTATATGTTAAATCCACCCAAAAAATGAAATAGTAGATGATTTTTAATGTCACAGAGGCTTTCTCATTTAAAATAGTTCACCTCACCATGTCTTAAATAGTGAGCCCCTACAGTGAATTTAAGAATATTTTTTAAAGATTAATAACTGGAGAATAGGCAAACTTTAATTAGAAGCCCACATCATTAACATCAATCAGTAAGAGAAGTAAATTCCTAAATATTAATTCACATTATACACTATGAGTGTTACACATTGTGTTATACATTGACATAATTATCTGTTGCATCCAATTCTAACTTATTCAATACCCACTAGTAAGAGCAGACAAAAAATTAAATCATATTTACTGATTTCCTACACTGAAAGGAAAGATATTAGAAAGTTATTGTTTGTGTCCTAACAACCAAAGGTTCCATCCTGAGAAGATGTGATTCTCTTAAAAAGCAGTTGAGTTGAGTGCATGACCCCTTTCTCTCCCTCAATGTAGACGCAGAGTCCATTACACAGAGGTCACAAGAAAGAATCCATCTCTAACCTTGGCCTTAGTGACCAGCCATACGGAACTGCACATTTTGAACCCCTGAAAACCATGACTCCTTTCACGTGAGCCTGAATCAGTGGCCATCATTTTTACATGGTTCATAATTTCAACTGTCTCATCATGTGATTCAATATTTGATGTTACTTTCTTTTTTATTTAAGGGACTTATAAAAATTAAAGGAGCAAACAACATTCAGGACTTTATTATTATTATTTTTGCCTCAATCCAAAGATAAAGTTGAGCTATGAATATCTATAGTTTCTAACAATATTTTAAGTTTTGTAACTAGTTCAAATGTTATAAATATCATTCAGTTATGACCTTTTGACTCTAAAAGGCTAGCATGAAAGGTAATTTCAATTGGACTCTATTATATTATTAAAGCACAGAAAACCATATTATACTAGAAATTTAAAATTAAATTCCACATACATGTGTGTAGTTCTTTTCATTTCCATCAAGCCTCGCTTGTCCTTCCTCTGATGTCATTCCTAGGTGTTGTCCTGCTGACAAATCTATGTATTAGTTAAAACGAACTGCTTAGAACAATTAGATAAAAGCTATAATCTTTATAAATACAGAAAATAACATCTTATCAACTGAGACTTCAAATTAAGCGTCATCTTTTCCTGAATATTTACTTTACTTAAGAAATACTTCTAATTAGCTAACACTTCTAATTAGCTAACAAACCATTTGGGAAATATGAGATGTCACAAAGTGAAAGGCATACAAACATGTCAAAAATTCATCCACAAATTCATTCATTGAACATCGATGGAAAAACAATCAGAAAAAAAAACCCTACAATTTAGAAATGCAGTACAAACATATCGAGTTGCACTATATACTCTGTTCTCTACCTCGTAATATACCTTTTGAACAACACCCTAAGATTCAACTGCAATGTCATTCATTGTTTCCAGAATGACTTACTTCTGATGCATTTATCATCACCCTTCCTTATATCTGAAATGTTTTCCTCCACTATTCTGAAAATTTCTTTTCACCTTTGAGGATTCAGCACTGGGGTTTAAGGAAGAAGACAGAGAAGAGGAGACAGACTGCGGACACAGCTGAGATTCCCATCACTGCTGGGAAAGTCAATTCTAAAATATATAAAGCCATAGAAAATCCAAGAAATATTTGATTGTTGGTTTCGGAAGGTGCTTTTTCATTTACAATACATACAGTTTTAACTGATACTTTTGAATTCAGAATATAAAACTAAAGCTAAGAAACTATGTTTTGTTTCACTAGGCAACCTTTAGATCTTTATGAAGTTTTCCCATCTGGTCCTAATGTTCTAAGTATAATTCTGCTGCCCGCTCCCCAGAGTACGCTAAATACTAGTCTAAAGGAAATCACGCTTTCACCTCATTCTCTTTCTTATTTCCATATGTTATTGTGGTTCCGGAAGAATGCCAATGTCTTGCTAAAAGTCATTCTGTTTGGCTGTTAAGTTCCATAAACAGAGTAAACATGAAGTAGATTTTGCCACAAAATGACTGTTGGAAAGTCAGAACTACGATCAACCTACATAGAGGTGGGCTAGAGTTGAACACTTTCTGTTTCTCTATTTCCTTCTTTGCTTTCTCTGTTTTCTGGTAGCTGTGATTCACTCAAGTCATGGAGCCTATAATTACCTAACAGAAACACACCTACAATCTGAGTCTCTAGTTTATCTATTACGGTCATCTGTCCAAACTCTGTGGATGCTGACAGAGTTTTGCTCATGGAGTGTGATGCAAATGGCCTTTTATCACCAAATTTCCAATCCCTGCATCTTTGACCAGTTTCATGATTGGAGGTCAAAGAAGTAGAATCCCAATCTGAATTCTGGGATTAAGTTTTCATTTATTAGGATGTAAAAATAACACAAAGTTGACTATCTTGTAAAACTTCCTTTTTCAGAGAAGCAGTCACACGTCCTCTTTTCCCCCAAACACCTATTCCTTCAGAATACATTTTATTTTAGGTGTCCTATACTTGCCATTTACATAGGTAAGTTTAATTAACTATTGTCACGCAGCAATTTCTATTACATAATGTGTTTCCAATTAAATATTTCCTTCTTAATAGTTAAGATGGTGAAGGGTATGATTTTTTTTGTTACTGTCAAAAGTTATGTGTAACCACTTATCTTAAGTTTAAATATGCATGACAAACATGGGTTTACAAAAACTTTTAATGAATCGTACTACTTCAAATAAGAAACTATTTATTATAAGAAAATGGTCTTTTCTAAATGCTCCAATATCTTCAGAATTCATTTTTAAACCTTAGATAAACAGATATTCATATGACAAATTACAGTCCTGGGCGACCTTATTGTTTCCAAGGAAAAATGGGATCAAACTAGGTCATTTAAATCGGTGGTTTCCAATGTCATGTGAGAATCCGTGAAGTCCCAAGGTCTGTCAGTCGAGGGGCCCGAAAAGGTCAAAGCTATTTTCACAGAAATACTGAATGTCATTTGCCATTTTCACTCTCATTCTCTTCTAAGTGTACAGTAGAGTTTTCCACAGTCGTGATATCACAGCTCTGATGGTGACATCATAGCTCTATGGTTACTGGGTCGTAGCTCCAATGGCTCACGAAATGCATGACTGTGTGTGCTCGTATTTTAAATTGTTCAGTTTTTATTTCTAATATTGTAACTATCTATGGAGACTACCGACTTAAAAATATTCTTTGGAATTCTCAATAATTTTTAATAGCATAAAAGCATCCCAAGGCACAAAAGCTTCAGAATTCCTATTTTCAAAGATTGTGTCTATCAAATATTCATTACCATTAATTACTTCTCCCATTTTTAATAATCGAAGACACCATAGGCGCATGTACACACATAGGCAGTGTATGCTCAGCAGAACATCTGGTTTTAAGACCATCAGTGTTACAACACTAAGAGGAAGTAAAGTTAAAAACAATTGTCATGGTAGCAACTGAAGCTTACTTGGGTAAACGTCAAAATTCAAATGACCATTTGAAAACGCTGGAAAAATCTTCCAGTGTGATCATTGGTAACCCGTATTAAGTACAGGGATTCCAAACTGGGACATTTAGGGTATCGAACAAACGGAGAACTATCTTAGTGAAGTCACCGTTTTAAAATCTCATTTTCTTATTCCTGTGAATACCTTTTCTCAAACACCGATACTAAGAATGACATCACGTTATTTATGTCAAATCCTTCCATTAAATTTGTAACAAAAAAAAGGAATGATGAAGAGAAGACTGCAAGCATGTCACATGTCCTTGCGTACTCCTTCCCAAAATTAAATTGGTATTACAAAGTGTACCTGGTATGAAGGGTTGCACATCGTCCATTCCTATAGGTCTGTAAGGAACAGGATCTTCCACTTCAATGCTCGGCTGAAGGGGTTAGGAAACAAGATGATTAGTAACTAATGGACACTTCATGCAATCTCTAGTTAACAATTCAGGATAACAATATTAATGTTATAATCTCCAAGAAAAGGACTTTTTGAAAAATATGTATTTAAGCAAATATTAGTTTGGTACAACTGATACTGCAGTTTGTGCAATTTTTTTTAAACCTTGTAAACCGCAATTACTCTTGCACCGAACTAATACCTTGAAAAGCGTATTTCCTATAACTTGAAATATTTCTAATGATACATTCTTTTTGTTTGTTTGTTTTTTTAGTGTTAAAACAAGATACTTGCTTGACATGGTAAGAAACCTTGGTGTATGTCCTGTTGAGTCTAAATAGAACATTTTAGAACCTACTTCATCTAGGTCAACAAGAGCTTGGAAAAACCAAACTCTTATTTGATAAAAATTTTGATAGGAAAAATGATTAAATAGAATGACAAAGCTGTAAGAAAGCTTTTCGTTAAATTATATTTAAATAAATAATAGGAAAACGTTATATATAGTTATGCAACTTTTCAAAAAAGTTTAATAAATTCTAATCAGGAAAAGATAAGAACATTTATTTACTAACCATCTCAAATGTACCAGGCATCTGCCATGCACAGTTTATTTCTTTTCCACACAAACAACAAATATAAAAATGGTTTGATGCTGGTTAGCCCTCTTCCTGCTTCCTGACCATTCCAAGACACTAGAATAAAATGATGAACCCACATGATCCATTGCTGTCCCTGCCCAGCAGGTTTCACTCCTAGACCTTCACATGACTGGGTCCTTCTCATGCTTCACGTGGCACTATCCCACACAGACGTTTACTTCAGGTCAAAACACTGAGCTCGCACCAACAGAGCCTCAAGTACCGAAACACTACACATCAACAGGGTATCGCCTATCACAGTCTCCTGAAGTTTAGCATCCCCCAGATTAGAAATCCACATGCCCCTTCTAACTTTTCCACTCTGTTCTTGACACTACTGCCATTTGATTGTCCTTCAGGTTTACAAAAAGTGTCCCCACCATTTGGTAAGTCACTACCGCCCACTGTGATCATTGATTTTACATTTCTATAGCTCCCTTTACACTTCGCAAAGTGTTTTCACATTTGTTACCACATTAGTTCATTCCACATACCTGAAAGGTAGGCATAAGTACCTTTATGATGAATGAGGTCACTGACATCCGACAGGTTAAAAAGAAGTTTCCCCCAGATCCCACAGCTACTAAGTGACCCATCCAGGGTTCTAGTGTGTTCTTATCGTCAAACACAGTGTCTACACCAGTAGGCAGCAGCTGCCTATATCAGAAGATCACACTCCTCCTGTCTCTTTTCACAGCTGTCATCTCACATTGGCTCATCATTACTTTGTACTTCTATTACTACAAGCATGGTTGCCATCAAGATACTCAATGCATGCTATTTTAACTGAACAAGACAATTGTTGTGTATTAAAGCAGCACTCAGCCGATTGTTGTTAGTATAATCCTGCACAGTATTACTATTAACAATGCTCTTCCTTCCCTGGAAAAGTTCCTTGCAGATCTATTTGAGAATACCAATACAATAATACTTTCATGTATCAGGCATTATCTTTTCAAGTTCCAAGGTATAAAAAACCCTAAATTCCAAATTCTTTCTTTCTGAATCTCATTAGGACATTTACACAACCATAAAAACCACATAATCAAGCATTTGGGCATACTTCAAGCTGGAATAATGCTTTAGCTTTTAGGTAAACTTAACTTCAGAACCCAACTGATTCCTTATGACTTGGAAGACTTCTTGTTTTATACTATTCTACACCGACCGCCTTAAGTGAACCTTGCAAGTTAGCAGAATTGTACTACGCTGTCTCATTATATTAAGCACATATGTATTTTATTAATTATAGGCTAAACCATAAGAAAATAGTTAGTGTGGGGAAATGCAGAGGTGAGAAAGTATAGTCAAAGCATACCTTTTACGTTTTAACATCACTGAATGGTGATATTTAAAATAATAATGATAAAAAATTACAGTACCTCAGAATCCCAACATGATTTTACAGCTCCTTTTCCGAATCTTAATGCTGATATTTTAACTATAAAATGTAGTCACAGAACATTAATGTGAACATATATTACTACACATTTTAAATACACATTCAAGTCATGAATATTTACATGAAAGTAATAGCAGAAAAGAATATCAGGGGGCCGAAGCATTTGCAAGAAGAAGCAGTTGTTAGTAATGGGGATACTTTTGCAAAAAAGACAGGAACAAATGCTTATAAGAAATGAAAATCACAGTTGGATCTACACGTGTTAGATTTGTGTATAGCAGCACTTAAGCTAGAAAGAATTCATAGATAGTCACTAAATTATCACTTGTATAATTTTGGTGTGCTCCATCAACAGAGGTCAAGATAACAGTTTTTGTTTGCTCTTGTGGAGCACTTTCAATAATATCCACACCATTTTCTCTTTTTCCAATTGGCGGCTTGGTTGCTTCTTTCTATTAAAAAAAAGAAAAGAAAAACCCAACTTCAGCAAACATCGTATTCATTTACTCGTTCACTCGCTCACTCAGTCCTTCAGTCAGTAAGACAACAAACCGCTATCGTAGCCATCGAATCATAGGCATAGACCCAGGGAAAGCTGGAAATAGAAATGAAAGATTTTTGTCCTATATTCTAGTAGGGGTCGATATATTACAATTCGTGAAAACAATCAGAACAGAAAAGTACCACTCTCCAGTTCTACACCTCAGATGAAGAAAGTATAGTACGGGCACAAAAGAAACAACAATCAGTTGTACCAGATGCTGCAAAAATAGGGCTGCATCTTGAAAGACATACGAGGTACTGAGGGAAACCATGAAGGGGAGTCCAGAAAGGGCAGCGGGCGCAAAAGCCTGCGTATAAAATAACATATTGTAGGTGAGGGCAGAAGAAGAATGGGGTTAGCCTGGAACTCTGAGAATGGGATGGAGAGACAACTGCAGAATCAGAACCAAATCAAAGAAGGCACATGTCATGCTAGCAGATGAATTCTACCCTCACGTCATGGGGAGTCACTCAGTAAACAGAGGTTTGCATCATCACAATTCTAGTTTACAACAGCCACTCGGGCTGCAATTTATGATATTGAGGACTTCCGTTTCTTTCTAGGATCCTATCCATCAGCCTGTCTTGCTTCACAACATAGCGCCTCGCAGGTGCCTACAAACTCACAAACGCAGCTACCCACAGCACGTCACTTTGTAGCTTCCCCTAGGTGGCTCCCGGTTGGGCACAAGCAGCAGCTGACCTGGGCCTGCCCCACAGTCCCTCCCAAGAGGCCCCAAATCCAACACACCTTGGACCAGCTTCAAATGACACCAGAACAGCACCAAATTAGCTTCACAAATGACACGCCCAAGCCATGGACTGAGCAGACACCGGAGCCCTGCTACAGCCGATCTCACTCTGTGGGGTCAGCCCACACACAAAGGTTCATCTACTGTAGTCACAGCCAGTCGTCCTGAGGGTCAATTCCACACCCAGATGTGCCAACAGCAATAAGGCTCAAGTACAACAGGAGGGCACACATCACCCACACGAGCTTCTGGAACACAAGGCTCAGGTAACCGGGGTCTGTACCACTGGGCCACACACAACACCTGGTATGTAAGGTAATACTGTCCAGATGAGGAGAATTAGCAATCTACAGAATACAGAGAAACAACAATAAAGATGCAGTGAAAAAAGAAGAGAGAAAGAAACATTTCTCTAATGAAAGACCAGGAAAAAACTCTAGAGAAAGAACTAAACACAAGAACTAATGGACACAAGCTATCTACCAGACACAGAGTTCAAAATACTACTTCTAAGGACGCTCAGTGAACTTTGGAGAAAAATAGATAAACGTTGTAACACTTCAACCGAGACAGCAAACATAAAAAATGGACATGGAAATCATTAACAAAAGTCAAATATGAAAAATACAACATCTCAAATGAGTAATTAATAGATGGAATCAGCACCAGATTTGGTTGAGGCAGACGTTCAAATCAGTGATTTGGAAGACAAGGTAGCAGAAAACACACAATCAGAACAGAAGAAAGAGATATGAAAAATGATTATGAGTAAAAAAAAAAGAGAGAGAAAATACTTTAAGGGACTTCTGGGACAAGATAAAGTGTAACAGAACTCGTAGGGCTATCAAAAGGAGAAGAGAGAGACAGAAAGGAATTGAAAACCTATTTGAATAAATAATGACGGAAATCTTCCCTAACCTGTTGAAGGAAACACAAGTGTAGGAAACACAGGGAGTTACAAACAAAATAAAGCCAAACAGGCCCACACCAAGACATACCAGAATTAAAACGCCAAAAGGTAAAGACACAGAGAGAATATTAAAACCAGCAAGAGAAAAGCAGTTAGTTATATACAAGGGAGCTCGCATAAGACTGTCAGGTGATCTCTCAAAAGTAAATCTGAAGGCCAGAGGAATGGACAAGAAATATAGAAATGTGATGAAACGCAATAATTTACAACCAAGAGCACTGTATCCAGCAAGGCTCTCATTTAGAATCAAACGAGAGGTAAAGAGCTTGCCAGAGAAAAAGGAGGTGATGCAGTTCAGCCCTAGGAAACCACTATTACAAGAAATGTAAAACCACGACGAGAAAAAAAAGGAGGAGGAGAAGGAGGAGGAGGAGGAGGAAGAGAAGGAGGAGAAGACGGAAAAAGAGCAGGAGGAAGAGCAGGAGGAGGAGAAGAAAAGTGAATAATAAAATGCCAATAACTATGTACCTACAAATAATTACTTTAAGTGTAAATAGATTAAATGCTCCAGAAAAGACATAAGGTAGCTGAATGGTTAAGAATGCAAGACCCATATACACGACAATCTAACTACAAAATATCTGCACAGCAAAGGAAACCAACAACAACATGAAGTCACGAGCGGGTGAATGGAGAAGATATTTGCCAATGATATATTTGATAAAGGGTTGACATCCAAAACATATAAGGAACTCATAAACCTTAACACCAGAAGACAAACAATGCTATTACAAAATGAGAAGAGTACCTGAATAGACTTTTCTCCAAAGAGGTCACACAGATAGCCAAGAAACATACGAAAACATGCTCAGTGCCACTAATCATCAGAGCAATGCAAATTAAAAACACAATGAGCTACCACCTCACAACTGTCAGAATGTCCATGATCCATGAATCAACAAGCAACAAGTGTTGGTGAGGATATGAAAAAAAACGGAGTCCTCGTGCACTGTTGGTGAGACTGCATATCCAGGCAGACAATGGAAAACAATATGGAAGTTCCTCAAAAGTTTAGAAATAGAAGTACCATGTGGCACAGCAGTCCCTCTTCTGGGTTTTCCTCCACAGAAACACAAAACACTAATTTGAAAAGCAATATGCATTTCTATGGTCATTGCCACATTATTTTCAATAGTCCAGGTAAGAAAGTAACCAAAGGATCCATCATCTTGGATAAAGAAGAAGTGGGACATATATATAACAAAATACTACTTGTCTGTAATAAACAATAAGTACTTATCGTTTGTGACGTGTGTGGGCCTAGAGGGTATTATTCTAAGTGAAAAAAGTCAGACAGAGAAAGACAAATACCACCTGATTTCACTTATTGGTGATATGCAAAAAAAATAAATGAACATAGAAAAGAGAAACAAACTTATAGATGCAGAGAACTAACTGATCGTTGCCCGGTTCGAGGATTGTTGGGGGAATGCTTGAAATGGAAAAAGGATTAAGAAGTACAAAGTGGCAGTTATAAAATAGTCATGAAGATGTCAAGCACAGCACAGAGAATACAGTAAATAACATTGTAATAACTAAGTACGGTGTCAGGGATACCACACTAATCGGGGTACCAGTTTTCACATTATATAAATGCCTACCAACTATGCTGTATACTTGAGGCTGACATCATGGAATGTCAACTATAACAGAAATGAAAAATTTTACATTTAAGAAGCGAAACTAAAAACCTTCTGAAATTTGACATTTTAGTATATGGTTTAAGAACCTCTGCTTCTAAAATTAGTTATTATTTTAAGCAAAACATGTACTCTTCAATTAGATGAAGACAGTTAAATATATTCATAATGTAATGATTGAGGACATAGTGGAATCCCTTTGTAATATGGGTTTTGAGATAGAGAACTTGAGTTCTAAATTTTCAAAGTTTCTATTATTTTTGTCTAAATGATGAACCCAGAATACCTGAAACTAATATAAAATAATACTGAATGTCAACTGAATATAACTTAAAAAAAGAAAAAAAAACATAGAGAAAACACTCACGCCTACCAACTATGTGATACCAAAATACAAAGTGTAATAAAATAAAAACTATATATTACATGCTACATAGTTTTAAAAACTGAAATGTACCAGGAAGATTTCATGACTATTACAATAAGTAAATGAATCCATTACAGATTTCACGTAGGCACGAGTATTATAAAAGACCCACTGATGTAATGTAAAAGTCACATTAAGATTCCTTACCCTTAACCAAATTGCATAGCTCCATCACTGTGGGAAACCTCCCAAGAAAATTTAACTATCACTATGTATTTCCCAGCCCCTTCTTTTTTTCAGTCACCATGTTCAATACTTCCTAAAGTTAAGGGGAAAAAAGAAAGAGTGATGTCGTGAAAATGGCAGTGTGAGGTGTGCCTCTTGAAATCTTCCCTGGAATTTACAACAAGTTGAACAACTATCACTCCACAAAGGACTCCCTGCGCAGCAGACCGGCTAGACTAAGGGGCGTACTACTGCAATAGCCTACAGGTGGACAAATTGCTCGAGCGGTGGAGGAGAGAAGGGAGAAGTGCGGAGACGGGGCCATGCAGGCTCAGGACCCAGACCTAGCTTAGTGCTCCGAGCTCCCTGAGTCCGGGAACTAGTACAGCTACAGAAGAGGAAAGAACTCGTGCTACTAGGGCTCCGCTTATGGCCCACAGGGCTGAGAGGACAGCATATAACACAGCTGAACCCAACGTTAATGGCAGAGACCTCAGAGCAAAGACTGAGGGAAGAAGGATGAAAACAGTGGTAAGCCCTCACTGCAGAGTAAAGAATGGAAGACTTAGACACTGAGACTAGCTGCCCCCTCCCAGCCCTCCCAGAGCTCGACCCGCCCCCACCTGCCCAGTGCTAGAAGCAGAACAGTAGCAGTGTCAGATCAAAAGAGCAGAATATTTGCAGTTCTGAGAACTGTGGTCTGTAGTCAAGGACTCACAGCCCAAGTACTTCCAGCAAAGAGGAGGGAGCTGTGGAAGCAGGACCCGCTGAGGTGGTTGTCACCACCATTGCTCTGGGCCATCTCTCACAACCCACCGGTGCCACCCCTGTCCCCACCTATCTGGGTGGACCCCTGCAGGAATAAACAGAACTGCTGAAATGCAGGGGCTCTGAATCTGGTGCAGGAAGAGCTTTGAAACTTCAGAAGTTCTCCGCATTTCCCCACGGAAGCAGGGCCTTGTGACCCCAGCGAACTGTTCACAGAGGAGACTCCCGCCTTCCAGGGAATCCCACCACTGTGTGAGAAGCCGGAATAGCGCACAGAAAACATAACACTACAGTGTGAGACAGAACAAACGGCTGCAGTCACACAGAAAATAAAACATTATCCCAAAACCTACTGGAAAGCAAAAGAAAGACCTCTTTCTATCAACCTGTTGCACAACCCACTCCTATAGATGTCTAGGAAGAGAAATAATAAATCACCAATTGCCATGAATAGCCATGGCAACAACACAGCTCAGAAAGAAATTGAAAAGTCTCCAGAAAATGAACTTAAAGATATGGAAATATGTGACTTAAATGACAGAGAATTCAAGATTGCAGTTCTGAAAAAACTCAATGAGATGCAAGAAAACACAGACAGGCAGTTTAATGAATTCAGAAACATAATCAAGAACAAAATGAGTATTTTACAAAAGAGATTGAAATTTTAAAAAAGAACCAAATAGAATTTCTGGAGATTAAGAAATCAAAAGAAATGACATATGAAACAGCCAGTTTAGGTCGGAGAGTTGACCAGATGGAGGAAAGAATCAGTGACATCGAAGCTAGAAATCTGGAAATCACAGGGATGGAACAAGAAAGAGACTTGAGACTTAAAAGAAATGAAAGAACTCTACAAGAACTTTCTGACTCCATCAGAAAGAGCAATATAAGAATAATGGGCATACCAGAAGGGGAAGAAAGAGAGAAGGGAACAGAGAATATATGTAAACAAGTAGTTGATAAGAACTTCCCAAACTTATGGAAAGAACTGGATCCTTAAATCCAAGAAACAAATGGAACACCTAATTATCTCAACCCCAACAGGCCTTCTCCAAGGCACATTATATTGAAGCTGTCAAAAATCAATGACAAAGAAAGAATTCTCAAGGCAGCCAGGGAAAAGAAGATGGTAACCTACAAAGGAAGGCCCATTAGATTATCATCAGATTTCTTTAGCAGAAACTCTACGAGTCAAGAGGGAGTGGAACCAAATATTCAAACTATTGAAAGAGAGAAATTATGAGCCAAGAATAATATATCCAGCAAAAACATCTTTTAGATATGAAGGAGAAATAAAGACCTTTCCAGACATACAGAAGCTGAGAGAATTTTCTAATACATGACCTACACTACAAGAACTGCTGAAGGAGGCTATTCGACCACCATCAACAGGGACAATTTGTGGCAACCAAAACATAAAAGTGGGGAGAGTAAAGGTCTGAACCGGAAAATGGGAATGGAGAAAGTAAGCATGCTGAAGAAAATGGAATACTCTAAATAGCAAACTTTCTTTTACATAAACTTAATGGTAACCACTCAAAAAAAATCCAGAACTGAAATACATAATGTAATAAACGAAGAAACAGAGGGAAAAATCATAGAATACCACCACATAGAAATAAGAGACAACAACGAAAAGGCAAAGAAACAATGGAGACACAGTCTTACCAGAAAAGAAAAGATAGAATGATAGGAAATCCTCACATATCAATAATCACCCTAAATGTAAATGGATTGAACTCACCAATAGAAAGGCACAGAGTAGCTGATTGGATCAAAAAACTAAACCCAACCATATGCTGCCTCCAAGAGGCACATCTCAGCTACAAGGACAAACATAGACTCAACGTGAAAGGATGGAAATTGACACTCCAAGCAAATGGTATCCAGAGAAAGTCAGGTGTAACCATACTGATTGATATCAGATGAAACAGACTTCAGGATAAAAAAGGTAACAAGAGACAAAGATGGACATTTCATAATGATGAAGGGGACTATACAACAAGAAGACATAACAGTCATCAATATTTCTGCCCCCAATCAGGGAGCACCAAGATATACCAAGAAACTACTAACAGAACTAAAGGGAGAAATGGACCAAAACACAATTATACTAGGGGAGTTAAACACATCATTGACAGCTATGGATAGATCATTCAAACAAAATAAATAAATAAATAGCAGCCCTAAATGACACATTAGATGAACTAGACATAACTGACATTTATAGAGCACTTCATCCTAAAACATCAGACTAAACATTCTTTTCGAGTGTACATGGAACATTCTCAAGGATAGATCATCTATTGGGACATAAAACTAGCCTCAGCAAATTTAAGAAGATGGAAATCATACCAAACAAACATATTCTCTGATCACAAGGCTTTGAAATTGGATATCAACTGCAAAAAGAAAGCAGGAAAAACCACAAATACATAGAGATTAAACAACATACTTTTAAAGAACGACCTGGTCAAAGAAGAAATAAGAGGATAGATCAAAAGATACATAGAAGAGTGACATCATAGGAATGGCAGCAGCGAAGAGTGACATCATACGAATGGCAGCAGCGAAGAGTGACATCATACGAATGGCAGCAGCGACTGCTGCCATTCCTATGATGTCATTCTTCTATGTATCTTTTGATCTATCCTCTTATTTCTTCTTTGACCAGGTCAATGGACTCTGCTCATCACACAGAAAAGGTAAGAGACTCGTTCGAGGATTACTTGAAGGTGGGCAAATTGGGCGAGCAGGGGAAGACAGAAGGGGGCGGAGTGGCGACCTCAGCCCGCATCTGCGGCTGTGGAGACACAGAGGATCCCAGGACAGAACAGAGACCACAAGAGCCAAGACATAGGCTCTTTCCCTGCATCCCACAGCTGATCTCTCCTGCCAAGAGAGCAGCATATCCAGCATTTGAGGCAGTCACCTCAGCTGAGACCTCCAGCTGGGCCCTAGGTCGGACAAAGGACATGATCAACACACCTGGGCCCCTCCGCCCACTCTCCCAATCCTACCCCTGCCTTTCCAGAGACTCAAGCTGGCCCCTGAACTGAAGAGCAGTGTCAGTTTACAGAGGAGTCAGAGCACTCAGGATCTGGGAGGACCCGGTTTGCAGCTCTGACTCAGGGAAGAGGCTGGGAAGAGTGTGACGCTACTGGGTTGGGAGAGAGAAGACTCCTCCATCTCCAGCTCTCACCTTTTCTGGCCTGCCTAGGGCAGGGCAATTACAACTGCGGAGGCACTCCCAGGGATCAGCAGTAGGTGGCAGACGCAGCTCTGGGCTTTCATCAACTCAGAAATCTCCTGCCCTCCACACACACATAGGGAAGAAGTACCCTAAGACTCAGGAGACCTGGGCACAGGGCTGGCTGTGTTACTCTCAGTGCGCATATGTGCAGGCAAGAGAGGAAAATGCACTGACTTTGTAAAAACTGACATTCAGAATTTATGGCACCACACATCTAAAACTGCCGTCCCAGGGTCACTCTGGGCACCAGGTGAGCATCTCTGCCTGCCCAAGACGCAGAGGACTCTTTGGTACAGGAGAGGACAACCTGGAGATTACTTGGTAGGCTTAAGCAAAGACTGACGCTGCTTTTTTGGTTTTGTTTTGTTTGTGTATTTTTGATATTTTTGCCGGTGTTGAGTGTGGGTTATCAGTTGTTTTTACATGGGTGTATTTGTTTTTTCTTTGCTGTTGGTGTTGCTGTTGTGCTGGGTGATTTGCTTTGTTCTGAAATTGCTCTACACCAGGGCCCAGCTCAAGAGGCACAAGATTCAAAACACCCTGAGGCCGACTCCAGACCAAGTTAGAGTATTATCGGGTTTGACCTACAAGTGACACACCCAGAAGGAATTCTCTACAGGCACAAGAGCCCATAGGAGCCAAGCCTCATTTGAGCAGTCAACCCTCACTCAGCAGAACTACCACTGTGGGCAGAGCCAAGATTCACAACTAGTCAGCCTAGGAGTCAATCCCACCTACTGACCAGCCAAAAGCAATTCAAGATCAACTTTAACAGGACAATATACACAAAACGAGAGTCACCTTTGGTGCACACGCAGAGGAGAAGAAGAAAGTCATGCAAGTCAAATATAAAGGACGCATACTACGTAAGATAACCAATAAAAACAAAGACCCATAAGGGACCTACCTAATACATCAAAGCAAACACAGAGAGTCAGCCAGAATGGGGAAACAAAGAAACATGTCCCAAATAAAAGAACAGAAGAAACCTCCAGAATTGGAACCAAATGAAATACAGGTAACCAACCTGTCAGAGACAGAGTTCAGAACACTGATGATAAGAATACTGAAGGGGTTTAGTGACGACATAAAGAAGGATGGAGAAATCATAATGAACAACCAGTTAGAACTAAGGAATACAATAACTGAAATAAAGAACCCATTTGAAGGAATTACAGCAGGCTAGATGAAGCAGAGGATCGAATCAGCGACATGAAGACAAGTCAGCAGAGATCACCCACATGGAACAACAAAAAGAAAAAAGAGTAAAAAACAACGAAAATGGCTTAAGAGTCCTCTGGGATAACATCAAGCGCAACAACATGCGCATCACAGCAATACCAGAAGGTGAAGAAAGGAAGCAAGGGATCGAGAACATATTTGAAGTTATAATGTCTGAAAACTTCCCTAACCTGGTGAAGGAAACCGACGTATAACTCCAGGAAGTGCAGAGAGTTCCAACCAGGATAAACCCAAACAGGCCCACACCAAGACACATTACAGTTAACACGGTAAAGATTAAAGACAAAGACAGAATCCTAAAAGCAGCAAGAGAAAGATAGCAAGTTAAATACAAGGGAACTCCTGTAAGACTATCAAATGACTTTTCTACAGAAACATTGCAGGCCAGGAGGGAGGGGCAGGAGGTACTCACAATGATGAAAAACAAGGGCCTACAACCTAGATTGCTTTATCCAGCAAGGCTATCATTTAAAATTGAAGGAGAGATAAAGAGCTTCCCAGAAAAGAATAAGCTAAAGGAATTTATTACCACTAAGGCAGCATCGCAGGAAATATTAAAAGGGCTTCTGTAAACAGAAGAAAGATGAAAACAATCTAACTACAAATTTAAAAATGGCAATAACTATGTACCTATCAATAATCACTTTAAATGCAAACGGATTATATGCTCCAATCAAGAGACATAGGGTGGCTGAGTGGATAAGAAAGCAAGACCCTTGTATATGCTGTATACAAGAGACTCACCTCAGATCAAAAGACACACACAGGCTGAAAGTGATGGCTTGGAGTAAGATATTTCATGCAAACAGAAATGAGAAAAAAGCTGGAGTTGCAATACTTATATCTGACAAAATAGACTTTAAACTGAAGAATATATTAAAAGACAAAGATGGGCACTATACATAGTAAAGGAATTGGTCCGACAAGAGTACATAACCCTAGTAAACATCTATGCACCCAACAGAGGAGCACCTAAATATATAAAACAGATATTTACTGACATAATGACAGAACTCAACAGTAATATTATCATAGTAGGGGACTTCAACACACCTCTGACAAGGGACAGGTATTCCAGACAGAAAATCAATATGGAAACAATGGCCTTAAATGACACATTGGACCATTTGTATTTAATCAACATTTTCAGAGAATTTCACCCCAAAGCTGCAGAATACACGTTCTTCTCAAGCGCACACGGGACATTTTCCAAGATACACCACGTGTTAGGCCAGAAAACAAGTCTTGATTAATGTAAGAAAATTGAAATCATACCAATTGTCTTCTCTGACCACAGCGCTATAAAATCAGAAATCAACTACAGGAAAAAAACTGGAAGACACACAAATTCATGGAGCATGAATAACATGTTACTAAATAATGAATGGATCAACAATGAGATCAAGGAAGAAATCAAAACATGTCTCGAGACAAATGAAAATCAAAACATGACAAACCAAATCTATGGGATGCAGCGAAAACAGTCCTAGGAGGGAAATTCACAGCATTGCAGGCCTACCTAAAGAAACCAAAAAAATCACTAATCAACAGTTTATTTTCACACTTAAGGGATCAGGACAAAGAACAGCAAAATAACCGCAAAGGGAGTACAAAGAGGGACATAATAAAGGTCAGAGCGGAAATAAATGAAATAGAAACCAGAAAAACAATAAAAAACATCAATGAATCCAAGAGTTGTTTTTTAGACAAAATAAACAAAGTCAACAAACCTTTAGCCAGACTTATCAAAAAGAGAGAGAGAGAGGACCCAAATTAATAAAATCAGAAATGAAAGAGGAGAAGTGACAACAGACACCACAGAAATACAAAAATATTTAAGAAATTACTATCAGCATCTATATGCCAACAAATTAGACAATCTGGAAGAAATGGAAAATTTTCTAGAAGCATACATCCTTCCAAGGCTAACTCAAGAAGAAATGGTGAGAGTCTTGATCAAAATGGCAGCGTGAGGTGAGCCTCTGTAAAGCTCTCCTGGAATTTACAACTAATCGGACAACAATAACTCCACAAAGGACTCCCTGCACAGCAGACAGGCAAGACGAAGAGGTCCACTACTGAATTCACCTCCAGGTGGGTGAATCGCGCGAGCGGGGGAAGAGGGAAGGGAGAAGTGCGGGACGGAGCCCCGCGGGCGCAGGACAAAGACCTAGCTCAGTGCTCCGAGCTCGCTGCATCCCGGAACTACCGCAGCTGCGGGAGAGGGAAGGACTCGGACTGCTAGGGCTCGGCTTACGGCCCACAGGGCTGAGGGGGCAGCATATAGCACAGCTGAACCCAACGTTCACGGCAGACCTCGGAGAAAAGACTGAGGGAAGAAGGCTGAAAACTGTGGTTAAGCCCTCACTGCCGAGCAGAGAACAAAAGCCTTAGGCACAGAGACTAGCCGCCCCTCCCTACCCTCCCAGAGCTCGCCCCACCCCCACCTGCCCGGTGCTAGAAGCGATAAACTAGCAGTGTCAGATCACAAGGACAGGATCTTTGCTGTTCTGAGAACTGTGGACCGCAGAAACAGATTCGCAGCCCAACTAGTTACGGCAAAGGGGAGGGAGCTGTGGAAGCAGGACCGGCTGTGGTGGTGGTCGCCGCCACCACCACACACTCACCTGGGCCACCTCTCACAACTGGGCCACCTCTCACAACTCACCCCGCCCCTGGCCCCACCTATCTGGGCGGATCCCTGCAGGAGTAAACAGAACTGCTGAAACATACGGGCTCTGAATCTGGTGCAGAAAGAGCTTTGGAACTTCAAAAGCTCTCCGCACCCCCACAGGGACTTGACACCCTATGACCCAGGTGAACTGTTAACAGAGGAGAGGCCCGTCTCCCAGGGAATCCCCCCATTGTGTGAGAAGCTGGAAAACTGCAGAGAAAGTATAGCACTACTGTGTCAGAGAGACCTCTTCCTATCAACCTGTTGAAGAAGCCACTCCTGTAGATGACTAGAAAGAGAAATAATAAATCAGTAATTGCCATGAATAACCAAGGCAACAAGACAGCTCAAAAAGAAAGTGAAAAGTCTCCAGAAAAAGAACTTAGAGATATGGAAATATGTGACTTAAATGACAGAGAATTCAAGATTGCAGTTCTGAAAACCCTCAAAGAGATGCAAGAAAACACAGAAAGGCAATTTAATGAACTCAGAAACGCAATCAAAGAACAACATGAGCATTTTACGAAAGAGATTGAAATTTTAAAAAAGAATCAAATGGAATTTCTGGAGATTAAGAACTCAATAGAAGAAATTAAGAATGAAATAACCAGCTTAGGTAGTAGAGTTGACCAGATGGAAGAAAGAATCAGTGACATCGAAGATAGAAACCTGGAAATTACACAGATGGAAGAAGAAAGAGACTTGAGACTTAAAAGAAATGAAAGAACTCTACAAGAACTTTCTGACTCCATCAGAAAGAGCAATATAAGAATAATGGGCATACCAGAAGGAGAAGAAAGAGAGAAGGGAACAGAGAATATACTAAAAGAAATTGTCAATGAGCACTTCCCAAATTTGTGGACAGAACTGGATCCTCGAATCCAAGAAGCAAATAGAACACCTAATTACCTCAATCCCAACAGGCCTTCTCCAAGACACATTGTATTCAAGCTGTCTAAAATTAACTCCAAAGAAAGAATCCTCAAGGCAGCCAGGGAAAAGAAGACGGTAACCTACAAAGGAAAGCCCATTAGATTATCATCCGATTTTTCAGCAGAAACTCTACAAGCCAGGAGGGAGTGGAACCAAATATTCAAACTACTGAAAGAGAGAAATCATGAGCCAAGAATAATATATCCAGCAAAGATATCCTTTAGATATGAAGGAGGAATAAAGACCTTTCCAGACATACAGAAGCTGAGGGAATTTTCTAATACAAGACCTGCACTACAAGAAATACTAAAGGAGGCTATTAGACCACCATCAACAGGGACAATTTGTGGCAACCGAAACATAAAAAGGGGGAGCGTAAAGGCCTGAACCGGAATATGGGAATGGAGAAAGTAAGCGTGCTGAAGAAAATGGAATACTCTAAATATCAAACTTTCTTTTACATAATCTTAAGGGTAACCACTCAAAAAAAATCCAGAACTGAAATATATACTGTAATAAAAGAAGAAACAGAGGGAAACATCATAGAATACCACCACACAGAAATAATAGACAACAACAAAAAGGCAAAGAAACAATGGAGACACAGCCTTACCAGAAAACTAAAGACAGAATGACAGGAAATCCTCACATATCAATAATCACCCTAAATGTAAATGGACTGAACTCACCAATAAAGAGACACAGAGTAGCAGATTGGATCAAAAAACTAAACCCAACCATATGCTGTCTCCAAGAGACACATCTCAGCTACAAGGACAAGCATAGACTCAAAGTGAAAGGGTGGAAATTGGCACTCCAAGCAAATGGTACCCAGAGAAAATCAGGTGTAGCCATAATGATATCAGATGAAACAGACTTCAGGGTGAAAAAGATAACAAGAGACAAAGATGGACATTTCATAATGGTAAAGGGGACTATACAACAAGAAGACATAACAGTCATCAATATTTATGCCCCCAATCAGGGAGCACCAAAATACACCAAGCAACTACTAACAGAACTAAAGGGAGAAATTGACCAAAACACAATTATACTAGGGGACTTAAATACATCATTGACAGCTATGGATAGATCATCCAAACAGAAAATAAATAACGAAATTGCAGCCCTAAATGACACATTAAATGAAATGGACATCATTGACATATATAGAGCACTTCATCCTAAAACATCAGACTATACATTCTTTTCGAGTGTACATGGAACATTCTCAAGGATAGACCATATATTGGGACATAAAAGCAGCCTCAGCAAATTTAAGAAGATTGAAATCATACCAAGCATATTCTCTGATCACAAGGCTTTGAAATTGGATATCAACTGCGATGAGAAAGCAAAAAGAAACACAAATACATGGAGATTAAACAACATACTTTTAAAGAACGACTGGGTCAAAGAAGAAATTAGAGGAGAGATCAAAAGATACATAGAAACAAATGACAATGAAAATACATCCTACCAAAATTTTTGGGATGCGGCGAAAGCAGTTATAAGAGGGAAATTTATATCATTACAGGCCTATCGCAAGAAACAAGAAAAATCCCAAATAAACAACCTCATGTTACACCTCAAAGAACTAGAAAAAGAAGAACAAGTGAAACCCAAAGTCAGCAGAAGAAAGGAAATAACAAAAATCAGAGCAGAGCTAAATGAAATAGAGAACAAAAAGACAATAGAAAAAATTAATGTGACAAAGAGCTGGTTCTTTGAAAACATTAATAAAATCGACAAACCCTTGGCTAGACTCACTAAGATAAAAAGAGAGAAGACACTAATTAACAAAATCAGAAATGAGAAAGGGGAAGTTATCACGGACACCACAGAAATACAAAGGATCATCCAAGAATACTATGAAGGACTATATGCCACCAAATTTAATAACCTAGAAGAAATGGACAAGTTCTTAGAAACAAATAGCCTTCCAAGGCTGAACCGTGAAGAACTGGAAAACCTAAACAGACCGATCACCAGTAAAGACATTGAATCAGTCATCCAAAACCTTCTGAAAAGCAAAAGTCCGGGACCAGATGGCTTCACTAGTGAATTCTACCAAACCTTCAAAGAGGATCTAATACCAATCCTGCTCAAACTCTTCCAAAAAATTGAAGAAGAGTCAGTACTCCCTAACTCATTTTATGAGGCCAACATTACCCTGATACCAAAACCTGGTAAGGACAACACAAAAAAAGAAAACTACAGACCTATATCTCTGATGAATACTGATGCAAAAATCCTAAACAAAATTTTAGCAAATCGAATACAATAATGCATTAAAAAGATTATTCATCATGACCAAGTGGGGTTCATCCCCGGGGCACAAGGATGGTTCAACATCCGCAAATCCATCAATGTGATACATCACATAAACAAAATAAAGGACAAAAATCATATGATTCCATCAATTGATGCAGAAAAAGCATTTGACAAGATACAACATCCATTTATGATTAAAACACTTAATAAAATAGGTATAGAAGGAAAATACCTCAACATAATAAAGGCAATCTATGACAAGCCTTCAGCTAATCTCATAATTAATGGTGAAAAACTGAAGCCCTTTGCTCTACATTCAGGAACACGACAGGGCTGTCCCCTGTCACCTCTGCTTTTCAACATAGTGTTGGAAGTCCTTGCCAGAGCTATCAGGCAAGAGAAAGAAATAAAAGGCATCCAAATTGGGAATGAAGAAGTTAAAATATCACTCTTTGCAGATGATATGATGCTATATATAGAAAACCCTAAAGACTCCACCAAAAAGCTGTTAGAAACAATCAATGAATACAGTAAAGTTGCTGGCTACAAAATCAACGTACAAAAGTCCATTGCATTCCTATATACTAACAATGAACTCTCAGAAAAAGAAATACAAAAAACAATTCCCTTTGCAATTGCAGCAAAAAGAATAAAATACCTAGGAATAAATTTAACCAAGGATGTGAAGGATTTATATGCTGAAAACTATAAGACATTTTTGAAAGAAATTGAAGATGACACAAAGAAATGGAAGGACATTCCGTGCTCATGGCTTGGAAGAATCAACATAGTTAAAATGGCCATATTACCCAAAGCAATATACAGATTTAATGCAATCCCCATCAAAATCCCAATGGCATTTTTTAAAGAAATAGAACAAAAAATCATCAGATTTGTTTGGAACCACAAAAGACCCCGAATAGCCAAAGCAATCTTAAGAAAAAAGAACAGTGCTGGAGGTATCACACTGCCTGACTTTAGCTTGTACTACAGGGCTACGATAATCAAAACAGCATGGTATTGGCGGAAAAACAGACACATAGACCAATGGAATAGAATTGAGAACCCAGAAATAAAACCACATAAATATGGACAGATAATTTTTGACAAAGAAGCTAAAAACATACAATGGAGAAAAGACAGCCTCTTCAATAAATGGTGCTGGGAGAATTGGATAGCCACGTGCAAAAAAATGAAACTGGACTGTTATCTGTCACCATGTACCAAAATTATTTCAAAATGGATCAAAGACTTAAGCATAAGACCTGACACAATAAACTGCATAGAAGAAAACATAGGTACTAAACTTATGGACCTTGGGTTCAAAGAGCATTTTATGAATTTGACTCCAAAGGCAATGGAAGTAAAAGATAAAATAAACAAATGGGACTATATGAAACTTAAAAGTTTCTGCACAGCAAAAGAAACCATCGACAAAATAAAGAGGCTACCGACTGAATGGGAGAAGATTTTTGCAAATAGTTCCTCCGATAAGGGTCTAATATCCAAAATATACAAGGAACTCATGAAACTCAACAACAAAAAAACGAACAACCCAATTGAAAAATGGGCAGAGGACCTAAAGAGACATTTCTCTAAAGAGGACTTAGAAATGGCAAATAGACATATGAAAAAATGCTCAATATCACTAATCATCAGAGAAATGCAAATAAAAACCACAATGAGATATCACCTCACCCCAGTCAGAATGGCTATCATCAACAAGACAAATAGCAACAAGTGTTGGAGAGGCTGTGGAGAAAAAGGAACCCTCATACACTGTTGGTGGGAATGCAGACTGGTGCAGCCGCTATGGAAGGCAGTGTGGAGGTTCCTCAAGAAATTACGAATAGAATTACCATATGACCCAGCAATCGCTCTCCTGGGTATCTACCCCAAAAATATAAAAGCATTTCTCTATAGAGACACATGTACTCCAATGTTCATTGCAGCTTTGTTTACAGTGGCCAAGACATGAAAACAACCAAAATGTCCTTCGATAGATGAATGGATAAAGAAGTTGTGGTATATATACACAATGGAATACTATTCAGCGTTAAGGAAAGATGATATAGGAACATTTCTGACAACATGGATGGATCTTGAGAACATAATGCTAAGCGAAATAAGTCAGACAGAAAAAGCAGAGAACCCTATGATTTCACTGATATGTGGTATATAAACCAAAAACAAGACAAACAAATGAGAAACAAGAACTCATAGACACAGACATATTTTAGTGGTTACCAGAGGGTAAGGGGGGTGGGGGGAGGGAGATGAGGGTAAGGGGGATCAAATATATGGTGATGGAAGGAGAGCTGACTCTGGGTGGTGAACACACAATGGGATTTGTTGATGGTGTAATACGGAATTGTACACCTGAAATTATGTAATTTCATTAACAATTGTCACCCCAATAAATAAATTAAAAAAAAAAAAGAAGAAGAAATGGTAAACCTGAATAGACTGATTACCACCAGGGAAGTTGAATCAGTAATCAACAAGTTCCCAACAAACAAAAGTGCTGGACCAGATGGCTTTACAGGTGAATTTTACAAAACATTCAAAAAAGAATTATCACCTATTCTCCTCAAGCTATTCCAAAAAATTCAGAAGGAGGGAAGGCTCCCAAAACCTTTTTACGAGGCCACTATCACTCTGACCCCAAATCAGACAAAGACACTACAAAAAACAAACAAACAAACAAAAAACTATAGGCCTGTATCTCTAAAGAACATAGATGCAAAAACCCTCCACAAAATATTACTGAACAGGATTATGCAATACATTAAAAAAATCATACACTATGATCAAGGGGGATTCATTCCTGGTATGCAAGGGTGGTTCAACATCCGCAAATCAATTAACGTGATACACCACATTAACAAAATAAAAAATAAAAATCATATGATCATATCAATTAGATGCAGAAAAAGCATTTGACAAAATCCAGCAGCCATTTATGATAAAAACTCTTAAGAAAATGGGAATAGAGAGACCATATCTCAACATAATAGAGACCATATATGATAAACCCACAGCTAACATCACACTCAATGGGGAAAAGCTAAAATATTCCCCTTAAGATCAGGAACAAGGCAAGGTTTCCCACTTTCTCCACTTCTATTCAACATAGTGCTGGAAGTCCTAGCCACAGCAATCAGACAAGAAAAATAAATAAAAGGCATCCAAATTGGTAAGGAGGAAGTAAAATTGTTATTATATGCAGATGACATGATACTATATAGAGAGAACCCTAAAGACTCCACCAAAAAACCATTAGAACTGATCAATGTATTTAGTAAAGTAGCAGGATACAAAATTAATATTCAGAAATCAGTTGCATGTGTATATACCAATAATAAAATATCAGGAGAAATTAAGAAAAGAATCCCATTTACAATTGCTCCAAAGAGTATAAAATACCTGGGAATAAATTTAATGAAAGAAGTAAAACATCTATACTCAGAAAATTATAAGACACTGAAGAAAGAAATTAAAGAGGATACAAATAGATGGAAGCACATACTATGCTCATGGATAAGAAGAATTAATAGAGTGAAAATGTCCATACTGCCTAAGGCAACATACGAATTCAACGCAATTTCCATCATATTACCAAGGATGGTTTTCACAGGAATAGAACGTATAATCCTGAAATTTATATGGAACCATAAAAGATCCTGGTTGGCCTCGGCAATCTTGAGAAATAGGAATAAAGTGGGAGGTATAACGATACCTGACATCAAATTATACTACAAGGCTACAGTAATCAAACACCACGATACTGGTATAAAAACAGATACATTGATCAATGGAACACAATAGAGAGCCCAGCAATAAATCCATGCCTATATTGTCATTCAATCTATGACAATGGAAGCAAGAATTTATGGTGGGGTAAAGACAGTCTATTCAATAAATGGTGTTGGCGAACCTGGACAGACACATGCAAAAGAATGAAGCTGGACCACTTCCTTACACGATATACAAGAATAAATTCAAAATGCATTAAAGACATAAGTGTAAGATCTGAAACCATAAAATTTCTAGAAGAAAATATAGGAAGAAACTTTAAAGACATTACCTGGAGTAAGATTTTTACTGATACATCCTCTCAGCCAAGAGAAGTAAGAGAAAAAATAATCATGTGGGATCACATCAAACTAAAAAGTTTTTTTCACAGCAAAGGAAACCATCAATAAAACAAAAAGGGATCCTACTGAATGGGAAAAGATATTTGCCAATGATATATCTGATAAGGGATTAATATCACAAATCTATAAAAAACTTACTCAACTCAACTCCAAAAAAACAAACAACCCAATTAAAAAATGGGCAGAGGACTTGAGGAGACATTTTTCTAAAAAGGACATACAGAAGGCAAGAAGACATATGAAGAAATGCTCAACCTCACTAACCATCAGAGAAATGCAAATCAAAACCACAATGAGATACCACCTCACCCCAGTCAAAATGGCTATCATCAATAAATCAACAAACAACAAATGCTGGCGGGGATGTGGAGAAAGGGGAACGCTAGTGCACTGTTGGTGGGATTGCAGATCAGTGCAGCCACTATGGAAAACAGTATGGAGGTATCTCAGGAATCTGAAAATGGAACTACCCTATGATCCAGTAATTCCACTCCTAGGCATCTACCCGGAGAAATCCAAAGCTCCAATTCAAAAATCTGTATGCACTTCTATGTTTATTGCAGCACTTTACACAATAGCCAAGATATGGAAACAACCGAAATGCCCATCGGTCGATGACTGGATTAAGAAGCTGTGGTACATTTATACAATGGAGTACTACGCAGCCATAAAGAAAAAAGAAATCTTATCATTTGCAACAACATGGATGGATCTAGAGAACATTATGTTAAGTGAAATAAGTCAGAAAGAGAAAGACAAGTACCATATGATCTCACTTATATGCGGAATCTAAAGAAAAGAATATGTGTATGAACTAATCAGAAACAGTTTTGGGGACACAAAAAACCGAGAGTTGTTACATGGGCGGGGGGGAGGGGGTTGGGGATGGGGGGAAGGGTGAAGGGATTGGGGGGCGGCTGGTGACCACAGGATGGCCTCAGGGTTTTTTGAGAATTACTTTGGGGAACTTATTCAATAGTGTTTGGGGATTTTGTTGGGTGTCCGATGGACATGTGTCCTGTTTGGGAGACCACCTCAGGGATGCTGTGGATGCCTGGTCATGGCATTGTACACCAGAGGCTGGACATTAATGAATGCCAACTATAATTTTAGGTGTATAATGTGATGGATCAGTGTGAGGTCGGGGGGGTGGTGGCTGGGGGGAGGGGGGTTCACGGTGTGAGGGATGTAAAAATAAAATAAAATAAAATAAAATAAAACTATAAAAAATAAAAAAATGATAATAAAAAAAAGGGATCCTACTGAATGGAGAAGATATTTGCCAATGATATATCTGATAAGGGGTTAAAATCCCATATTTATAAAAAATCTCAGTCAACTGAACTCCAAAATAACAAACAACCCAGTTAAAAAATGTGTAGAGGACATGGAGAGTAATTTTTTTAAAAAGGACATACAGATGGGAAACAGACATATGAAAAATGCTCAACTTCACTAATCATTAGAGAAATGCAAATAAAAACCGCAATGAGATACAACCTCACCCAAGTCAAAATGGCTTTCATCAACAAATCAACAAACAACAAGTGTTGGCCTGGATGTGGAGAAAAGGGAACGCTTGTGCACTGTTGGTGGGATTGCAGATTGGTGCAGCCACTATGGAAAACAGTATGGAGGTATCTCAAAAATCTGAGAATGGAACTACCCTATGACCCAGCAATTCCACTCCTAGGTATCTATCCGGAGAAATCCAAAACTCTAATTCAAAAAAATTTATACACCACTATCTTTATTGCAGCACTATACACAATAGCCAAAACATGGAAACAATCGAAATGCCCATTGGTAAACGATTGGATTAAGAAACTGGTACAGTTATACAATGGAGTATTTCTCAGCCATGAAGAAGAATGAAATCTTACCATGCAACAATATGGATGGACCTAGAGAACATTATATTAAGTGAAATAAGTCAGACAGAGAAAGACAAATACCATATGATCTCATATGGGGAATCTAAAGAAAATAATAAATGAATGAACTAATCAGAAACAGTCTCAAAGACACAGAGGAAAAACTGAGGGTTGCTAGATGAGGGGGTGGGGATTAGGGGGAAAGTGAGGGGATCAGAATGAACAGTTGGTAACCACAAGAGTGCCACGGGGATACGAGAGTCAATTTGGGGAATGTAATCAATAATTTCGTAAAGATTTTGTAGGGTATCCAATGGATACTTGTCTCATTAGGGAGACCACCTCAGGGATGATGTAGATGGCTGATCACTGCACTGTACATCTGAAGCTGAATAATGAATGTCAAGTACAATTTACATATACATATAATACATATACATATTTTATATAAAAAATATATATACATACTATATATATATATATCTTATATAAATATATATATTACATATATATTACATATAGTTACAAGAAGTGGAGTACAGCATTAAGAATAGAGACAGTGGAAATGTAATGGCTGTGTGAGATGTCAGAGAGGCAGTGGAGGGGAGAGGGGGTTATGACTGTGTGAGGGATATAAATGATACATGTCTAGCTATTACATTGTTTTGTGCACCTGAAACAAATAAAAGAATGTGAAAAACCAAAAAAACAGTAAACTGGAAAGGGAACAATGAAAAGCTTCAAAAAAAATAAAAAAACAAAAACTATCTTACAGAAGAAAAAAAGATACATAGAAACAAAGGAAAATGAAAATACATCCTACCAAAATTTTGCGGATGCAGCGAAAGCAGTTTTAAGAGGGAAATTTATATCATTACAGGCCTATCTCAAGAAATAAGAAAAATCCCAAATAGATAACTTCATCTTTACATCTTATGGAGCTAGAAAAAGAAGAACAAATGAAACTGAATGTCAGCAGCAGAAAGAAAACAATAAAAATCAGAGCAGAACTAAATGAAACAGAGAACAAAAAGAGAATAGAAAAAATTAATGTGACAAAGAGCTGGTTCTTTGAAAAGATTAATACAATTGACAAACCCTTGGTAGACTCAGTAAGATAAAGAAAGACTAATAAAATGAGAAATGAGAAGGGAAGTTATCACGGACGCCACCGAAACACAAAGCATCATCCAGGAATACTATGAGGGGCTACATGCCACCAAATTCAATAACCTAGAAGAAATGGACAGGTCCTTGGAAACATATAGCCTTCCTAGGCTGAATCATAAAGAACTGGAAAATCTAAATAGATCGATCACCACTGAGGAAATTGAATCAGTCATTCAAAACCTTCCCAGAAGCAAAAGTCCAGGACCCGATGGCTTCACTAGTGAATTCCACCAAATCTACAAAGAGGATATAATACCTGTCCTACTCAAACTCTTCCAAAAAATTGAAGAAGAGACAATACTCCCTAAATCATTTTATGAGGCCAACATTACCGATACCAAAACCTGGTAAGGATAACACAAAAAAAGAAAACTACAGACTATTATCTCTGATGAATGCAGATGCAAAAATCCTAAGAAAAATGCTAACAAATCGAATGCAACAATATGCTAAAAAGATTATTCATCATGACCAAGCAGATTCATCCCAGGTGCACAAGGATGGTTCAACATTCAGAAATCCATCAATGTGATTCATCCCATAAACAAAATAAAGGACAAAAATCATATAATTATATCAATTGATGCAGAAAAAGCATTTGACAAGATACAACATCCATTTATGATTGGATCACTTAATAAAATAGGTATAGAAGTAAAATACTTGAACATAATAAAGGCCATATATGACAAACCCTCAGCTAATCTCATAATTCATGATGAAAAACTGAAGCTCTTTTCTCTACGTTCAGGAACACCGCAGGGCTGTCCCCTATCACCTCTGCTTTTAAGGATAGTGTTGGAAGTCCTCGCCAGAGCAATCAGGCAAGACAAATAAGTAAAAGGCATCCAAATTGGGAATGAAGAAATTAAATTGTCACTCTTTGCAGATGACATGATGCTATATATAGAAAACCCTAAAACTCCACCAAAAAGCCATTGAAAACAATCAACTAATACAGTAAAGTTGCTGGCTACAAAATCAATGTACAAAAGTCCATTGTATTCCTATATACTAACAATGAAATCTCAGAAAAAGAAAGCAAAAGAACAATTCCTTTTGCAATTGCAAGAAAAAGTATAAAACACCTAGGATTAAACTTAACCAAGGATGTGAAGGATTTATATGCTGAAAACTATAAGACATTTTTAAAAGAAATTGAAGAAGACACAAAGAAATGGATAGACATTCCATGCTCATGGATTGGAACAATCTACATAGTTAAAATGCCCGTATTACCAAAACAATATACAGATTTAATGCAATCTCCATCAAAATCCCAATAGCACATTTTAAAAAATAGAACAAAAAAATCATCAGATTTGTATCGAACCACAAAAGACATCAACAGCCAAAGGAATCCTAAGCAAAAAGAACAATGCTGGAGGTATCAAACTCCCTGACTTTAGCTTGTACTAAAGGGCAATAATAATCAAAACAACATGGTATGGGCAGAAAAACAGACACATAGACCAATGGAATAGAATTGAGATCCCAGAAATAAACCCACATAAATATGGACAGACAATTTTTGACAAAGAAGCAAAAAGCATACAATGGAGAAAAGACAGCTCCTTCGATAAATGGTGCTGGTAGAATTGGAAAACCACATGCAAAAGAATAAAACAGGGCTGAAATCTGTCACCGTGTACCAAAATTAATTCAAAATGGATCAAAGACTTAAGCATAAGACCTGACACAATAAACTGCATTGAAGAAAACATAGTTACTAAACTTATGGACCTTGGGTTCAAAGAGCATTTTATGAATTTTATGACTCCAAAGGCAATGGAAGTAAAAGCTCAAATAAATGAATGGGACTATATGAAACTTAAAAGCTTCTGCACAGCAAAAGAAACCATCGATAAAATAAAGAGGCAACCAACTGAATGGGTGAAAAAGTTTGCAAACAGTGCCTCCGATAAGGGGCTAATATCCAAAATATACAAGGAACTCATGAAACTCAACACAAAAAACCAAACAAACAACCCGATTGAAAAATGGGCAGAGGACCTGAAGAGACATTTCTCCAAAGAGGACATACAAATGGCAAATAGACATATGAAAAAAAGCTCCACATCACTAATCATCAGAGAAATGCAAATAAAAACCACAATGAGATATCACCTCACCCCATTCAGAATGGCTATCATCAACAAGACAAATAGTAACAAGTGTTGGAGAGGCTGTGGAGAAAAAGGAACCCTCATACACTGTTGGGGGGAATGCTGGCTGGTGCAGCCGCTATGGAAGGCAGTGTGGAGGTTCCTCAAGAAATTACAAATAGAATTACCACATGACCCAGCAATCTCTCTCCTGGGTATCTACTCAAATAATCTGAAAACTTTTAATCATAAAGACAAGTGTGCTCCAGTGTTCATTGCAGCTTTACTTACGGTGGGTAAGACAACGGAAACAACCAAAACGTCCTTCGATAGATGAACGGATAAAGAAGTTGTGGTACATATAAATAATGGAATAGTATTCGGTGGTAAGTAAAGATGAAATAAAACTATTGCTAAATGGGGTCTAATGGGGTGATGGAAAGAGAACTGACTGGCTGGTGACCACACAATGTGAGATATAGATAATATATTACAGAATTGTACACCTGAAATCCATGTCACTTTATTAACAATTGCACCCCAATAAACTTTAATTTAAAGGAAAAAAACCCTCAAGTGGTGATATTTTATAAAATGGTTCACAGTGACAAATTTTCCATTACAAACATAAAACAATGATAGGGGGAACACTATTAAATTTTACAAGTGCTACACAAAACTAAATTCTGAGTAAAAAAGTTAATTTCACACAGGAGCCTTTTACCTTGGTACCAACATCCAAGAGTCCATCGTCTGATAGAGCCCGTGAATCATTCCTGCCAGGTTTCCAGGAAAGACTTTAGGGTAAAAATACACAACAAAAACAGTGAGTGCATTCCTTTACAAAAACAACAACAACAAAAGGAGTAAAATTCAGCTATCTGCATAGGAAATGAAGTTTCTTGATATGATTAAAATTTAGACGATGTTCTAGAAAAGCTATCAGTTATCTATTGCTGCCTCCACCACTCCCAACTCGTGCAATATTTAATGAAGATACACTCCAGGTTTCCATTACAAAGAACGACAGCAAACATGTTGGCAACACCTGAGAGTACCTTGTTTTCACCAAAAGTCCCCAGGGCTGAATTGAAAACGCAATTAATAGCTGACAATAGGAACCTGAACCGAGACAAAAGCAATGACCTAAATCAAGGTAGAACGATACACTGAGCCTTCTCCACGGTCTGTCCCTGGTTCAAAGATTAATCTGTGTGGGTCACAAACGGCAGTCTTGCTTCTTTAACATAGAAAGCAGTTACTAAACTCACCCCATTCCTTGTTTTCACTCAAAAACACTACAGTGAGGTCCCTGAAATGCATGAAATGTTTGCAACTTACATGTACAAAAGTCAAAGAACAAATATGTACGTTGTTAGCCTCCCCACTCTCCGATCACTTGTCCACACAGCTTCCTGGCAATCTCCAACCTTGAAAACTTCAGCCTACGAAGGCATAGACTCCTGAAACAAGGTTGGGCTCAAATGACCCACAGTAGGAGTTCTCTATTTCGCTGTTCCTGGAAAACAAGCTAAATGGAGCCTCAGTCATCCACTCCCAACACAGGCATGTTACCACCTACCCAACTCCATTACTGTTTTCACAATCAGTCGTCCCTCTGCCCAACCCTCCATCTCCATGGGAAGGACATCAGCGCGTTGGGCAAAGAGGTGGAGGTGACGAGACACCGGCCGTGGGCCATAGATCTATGTAGTTCAGCAATCTCCAGTGCCTTTGGACTCAAGGGGACCCCCTCTGTAATTCCGGGTGCAGGTGGATGATACCACATTCCTACTTGCTATAAAGAGAATGTTTCCACAGTCTCAAAGGTTTAATATGTTTTCATACAACCTTAAATTTTGCTGGTTCCTCCAATTCAACAAACGAAAAAGCACCAACCTGTTCAGACGCCCTTGAACCCATTACTTTAATCTGCTTCTTTAGACAACTACCAACATCCGGTGTCCTTCTTGTTTGTAATTTCTCTTTACCTTGTCATACCCTACTCTTCTGATCTCTTTTCCCTTATCTGATCTCTGATCTCTATTCTAAAAGCCTTATTCCTATTCCAACCCAGTGTTGGTCCTATTGAGACTTGGATTCCCCTGCTAATTCCATTCTTATCCTCTTCCACTGCATTCACTAGACCTTTCCATAATTAAACCCTCACCCAAAGGATGATAAAGAAGGAAGTGTACTGGGCTTAGAAACCTACACTTAATCTCATTTCATCACTCACTATACTTAAATAAGTCACTTTAATCTCTTGGAGCTCAAACTCCTCATGTGATCAACTACTTGACCAAAACATTAATGGCAGCATGAAGTACTAGGGGGTGTTTTGAATAATTAATTGATAACATTCCTTCAACACCTGGAATTCTATGTACTTTTGATTCTGTCAAGAAAAATGGAGAACACTTAGCTGGCAGAAGTGGAAAAAAATAACACAACAACGGCAACAATAATACCCCGAGAATGCAGAGAAAAAGGGAAAAATCAAGAAAAGTCATGGAAGAGGGAAGAAAGACTCTGGAAAAAGAGAAAAAACTTCCTACAACAAGGGAAAGGTATTAGCCAGAAGGGAAACACAGGCTGGGAAGTCAGTCAGTAGAGGAATCAATTAGAAATATCATCTCAATTTGTGCTGCATTAACACAACATGGTCTATACATAGATGTTCTTCACTTACAGAACAACGATTCATCCCAAGAAGTGTACGTCGCATTATACCTGAAAACATTTATCTGATTAGGTCTTGCTTATGTACAACCTGTGGTTCTGTGGCCACAGTGAACTGAGATCTGCCCTAAACACTGATGGTGAAAACAAGGTTCTCGTGACTGCTGCAACTATCAAGTACATTCAGACAAGAGCTTGGGCTAACTGGGCTTGGTAGGAAACTTCTAAATCAGCACTAAGGCATCACTAAACGGGACTCTCTGAGGCCACCTGACGTGCACCTGAATCTTGAATCCAGACCTGTCCAGGCACTTCTCAGTACAGGCTGAGGGACAAGAGAATGGACTTGGGAAGCCAAGCAGGCTGAAGGACACATCACAGGTCAGCCTCTTGGTAACAATGGAACCAGGGGTCAGTTAATCCACCTCCCGGAACCACACTCGTCTAATGAATAAAAACTAGGCCGAACAGCACAGCTACTTTGCGAATCTACTGTGCCGACGACCTGGGATAACGAATGGTAGGCACATAGTATAGGGTCTAGGCCAGAGCAGAACACTCATTAAAGCTTACTGGCTTCTCTGGGCAGTTTCTTAGTTAACATGCAATTTTAGAAATCCATAAAATCCTACCTGCTTGCAGGGTCGCATTTAGGACACTCATCCACTGTTAAAGAAAAAATTTACATACATTGTAAATACACAATAGAAAAACACAGAACTTTCAAAGCGTCCGATTCAAGTGATGTAAAAATGTTTCTTTGGGAACACCCCTGAAGACTATAGTAGAGTGAATGTTACTGATACAACTGGTGGGCAATTAATACATGAAGAACTTTTACTTCCTCTGCTGTATGTCTCTGTGTGTGTGTGTGTGTGTGTGTGTGTGTATGTATAAACACATATATATATTAATATATATTCATACACATACACATATGCACATATATATATATATATACATATATACGTATGTACCTATCTATATATGTGTGTATGTATGCATATATACTCCCCAGTGTACGCTAAATACTAGTCTAAATGGAATCACACTTTCTCCTTATTCCCTTTCTTATTTCCTTATGTTACTCTGATTGAGGAAGAATGCCAATGTCCTGCTAAAAGTTATTCTATTTGGCTGTAAGTTGTGTAAACAGAGTAAACATAAAGCAGATTTTGCTACAAAATGACTGTAGGAAAGTCAGAACTACGATCAACCTATACAGAGGCGGGCTAGGGTTGAACTCTTTGTTTTTTTATTTCCTTCTTTGCTTTCTCTGTTTCCTGGTGGCTGTGATTCACACCAGTCATGGAGGGAAGAATTATGTAAGAGGAACACACCTACAACCTGCGTCTTTCGTTTGTCTATTACGGCCATCTGTCCAAACTGTGTGGATGCTGACAGAGGTTTTCTCATTGAGTGTGTGGCAAATGGCCCTTTATCATCAAATTTCGAATCCCCGGAACTTTGACAAGTTCCATGATTGGAAATCAAAGAAGTAGCATTCCAGCTGGAAGAATCTGAAAATAAAATTTTCGTTTATGAGGAGGTAAAAATAACACAAAGCTGACCATCTTGTAAAACGTCCTTCTTCAGAGAAGCAGTCCCACGTCCTCCTTTCTCCCAAACACTCTACTCCTTTAGAGTGCATTTTATTTTAGGTGTCCTATACTTGCCATTCACGTAAGTTAAGCTGAATTAAGTATTGTCACTCAGCAATTTCTGTTATATAATGTGTTTCCAATTAAAGCTTTTCTTCTTAATAGTTAAAATGGTGTGGGTGTGAATTTTTTTGTCATTATCAAAAGTTATGTCTAACCGCTTAAGTTTAAATATGTGTGACAAACATGGGTTTAAAACAACTTTCAATGAATCGTACTATTTCAAATAAGAAATTACTTATTACAAGACAATAGTCTTTTCTAAATGCTCCAATAGCTTCAGAATTCATTTTTTAAGCCTTAGGAAATTGAAATTCAAATGAAAAATGACAGGCTTGGGTGACCATATGGTTTCCAATTAAAAATACGATCAGGGCCAGACCGGTGGCTCAAGTGATTAGAGCTCCATGCTCCTAACTCCGAAGGCTGCCGGTTCGATTCCCACATGGGCCAGTGGACTCTCAACCACAAGGTTGTCGGTTCAGTTCCTCGAGTCCCGCAGGGGATGGTGGGCTACGCCCCCTGCAACTACTAATGGCAACTGGACCTGGAGCTGAGCTGCACCATCCACAACTAAGACTGAAAGGACAACAACTTGACTTGGAAAAAGGCTTGGAAGTACACACTGTTCCCCAATAAAGTCCTGTTCCCCTTCCCCAATAAAAAAAAAAAATATCTTAAAAAAAAATACGATCAAACTAGGTATACATTAGCTCCAAAGAATACAGGGCACCATGAGACAGAAAACAAATACATAACAAAACATTTTCCTTTTGCTTTTTAAACAAAATCTCAGCTTAAATCTACGAGACAAGTGAAAGAAAACCACACTGTAGAAGTGAAGCTTTAAAGCCTCTTTTATCACTTCACATCCAGGAAGCCCATACATCATTTAAGACGGTGGTTTCCAATGTCATGTGAGAATCCGTGAAGTCCCAAGGTCTGTCAGTCGAGGGGCCCGAAAAGGTCAAAACTATTTTCACAGAAATACTGAATGTCATTTGCCATTTTCACTCTCATTCTCTTCTAAGTGTACAGTAGAGTTTTCCACAGCCGTGATATCACAGCTCTGATGGTGACATCATAGGTCTACGGTTACTGGGTCGTAGCTCCAATGGCTCACAGAATGCATGACTGTGTGTGCTCCTATTTTAAATTGTTCAGTTTTTATTTCTAATATTGTCACTATGTATGGAGCCTACCGACTTAAAAATGTTCTTTGGAATGCTCAATAATTTTTAATCGCATAAAAGCATCCCAAGGCACAAAAGCTTCAGAATTCCTGTTTTCAAAGATTGTGTCTACCAAATATTCATTACCATTAACTACTTCTCCCATTTTTAATAATCGAAGACACCATAGGCGCATGTACACACATAGCCAGTGTCTGCTCAGCAGAACATCTGGTTGTCTTAAGACCATCAGTGTCACAACACTAAGAGGAAGTAAAGTTAAAAACAATTGTCATGGTAGCAACTGAAGCTTACTTGGGTAAACGTCAAAATTCAAATGACCATTTGAAAACGCTGGAAAAATCTTCCAGTGTGATAATTGACCTCTGGTAACGCTATTAAGTACAGGGATTTTAAACTGGGACATTTAGGCTATGGAACAAACGGAGAACCATCTTAGTGAAGTCACCAATTTAAAATCTCATTTTCTTATTCCTGTGAATACCTTTTCTCAAACACCGGTACCAACAATGACATCACGTTATTTATGTCAAATCCTTCAATTAAATTTGTAACAAAAAAAAGGAATGAGAAAGAGAAAACTGCAAGCATGTCACATGTCCTTGCGTACTCCTTCCCAAAATTAAATTGGTATTACAAAGAGTACCTGGTCTGAAGGGTTGCACCAAATCCATTCCTAAAGCTTTGTTAGGAACAGGATCTTCCAATTCAATGCTCGGCTGAAGGGGTTAGGAAACAAGATGATTAGTAACTAATGGACACTTCATGCAATCTCTAGTTAACAATTCAGGATAACAATATTAACGTTATAAACTCCAAGAAAAGGACTTTTTGAAAAATAGGTATTTAAGCAAATATTAGGTTGGTACAAATGATATTGCAGTTTGTGCAATTTTTTTAGACCTTTTAAACCGCAATTACTTTTGCAGCGAACTAAATACCTTGAAAAGTGTACTTCCTATAACTTTGACTTATTTCTAATGATACATTCTTTCTGTTTGTTTGTTTGCTTTTTTAGTTTTAAAGCAAGATACTTGCCTGACATGGTAAGAAACCTTGGTGTATGTCCTGTGGAGTCTAAACAGAACATATTAGAACCTACTTCATCTAGGTCAAGAAGAGCTTGGAAAAATCAAACTCTTATTTGATAAAAATTTTGATAGGAAAAGTGATTAAACAGAATGACAAAGGTGTAAGAAAAACCTTTCTTTAAGTGATATTTAAATAAATAATAGGAAAATGTTATATATAGTAATGCAACTTTTCAAAAAGTTTGTAAAGATTTTGTTGGGTATCCGATGGACATGCGTCCTATTTGGGAGACCACCTCAGGGATACTGTGGATACCTGATCATGGCATTGTACATCAGAAGCTAAACATTAATGAATGCCAACTATAATTTTATATATATAATGTGATGGTTCAGTGTGAGGTCGGAGGGATAGTGGATGGGGGGAGGGGGGTTCACAGTATGAGGGATATAAATGATGAACGTCTAAGTATTACCTTGTTTTGTACACCTGAAACTAATAAATAAATAAATTTATGAAAAAAAAAAAAAGAACAATTTGAGGAAGCCCTTCCCTTCCTCTGTAAGGTAACAGGGTTCCATGGTTGCGGCTGCCCTTGAATACAATTATATTAACATTTAGTTTACATTTTCAAAACTAAGAGTTAAGTTTATATATTAGGAGTTTGGGTATTGTTCTAGTACAGAATATTAAATTTATTACTCTTTTTACTTCCTTTGGCTTTTTAAAAATACATTAAAAAAAAAGATCTAATTAGGGAAAATAAGAACATTTATTTACTAACCATCTCAAATGTACCAGGCATCTGCCATGCACAGTTTATTTCTTTTCCACACAAACAACAAATATAAAAATGGTTTGATGCTGGTTAGCCCTCTTCCTGCTTCCTGACCATTCCAAGACACTAGAATAAAATGATGAACCCACAGGATCCATTGCTGTCCCTGCCCAGCAGGTTTCGCTCCTAGACCTTCACATGACTGGCTCCTTCTCATGCTTCACGTAGCAGTATCCCACACAGACGTTTACTTCAGGTCAAAACACTGAGCTCGCACCAACAGAGCCTCAAGTACCGAAACACTACACATCAACAGGGTATCGCCTATCACAGTCTCCTGAAGTTTAGCATCCCCCAGATTAGAAATCCACATGCCCCTTCTAACTTTTCCACTCTGTTCTTGACACTACGGCCATTTGATTGTCCTTCAGGTTTACAAAAAGTGTCCCCACCATTTGGTAAGTCACTACCGCCCACTGTGATCATTGATTTTACATTTCTATAGCTCCCTTTACACTTCACAAAGTGTTTTCACATTTGTTACCACATTAGTTCATTTCACACCCTGAAAGGTAGGCATAAGTACCTTTATGATGAATGAGGTCACTGACATCCAACAGGTTAAAAAGAAGTTTCCCCCAGATCCCACAGCTAGTAAGTGACCTATCCAGGGTTCTAGTGTGTTCTTATCGTCAAACACAGTGTCTACACCAGTAGGCAGCAGCTGCCTATATCAGAAGATCACACTCCTCCTGTCTCTTTTCACAGCTGTCATCTCACATTGGCTCATCATTACTTTGTACTTCTATTACTACAAGCATGGTTGCCATCAAGATACTCAATGCATGCTATTTTATCTGAACAGGACAGTTGTTGTGTATTAAAGCAGCACTCGGCCGATTGTCGTTAGTATAATCCTGCACAGTATTACTATTAACAATGCTCTTCCTTCCCTGGAAAAGTTCCTTGCAGATCTATTGGAGAATACAAATACAATAATACTTGCATGTAGCAGGCATTATCTTTTCAAATTCCAAGGTATAAAAAACCCTAAATTCCAAATTCTTTCTTTCTGAATCTCATTAGGACATTTACACAACCGTAAAAACCACAGAATCATGCATTTGGGCATACCTCAAGCTGGAATAATTCTTTAGCTTTTAGGTAAACTTAACTTCAGAACCCAACTGATTCCTTATGACTTGGAAGCCTTCTCGTTTTATACTATTCTACACCGACCGCCTTCAGTGACCCATGCAAGTTAGCTGAGCTGTACTACGCTGTCTCATTATATTCAGCACATATGTATTTTATTAATTATAGGCTAAACCATAATAAAATAATTTAGGTGGGGAAATGCAGAGGTGAGAAAGTATAGTCAAACCATACCTTTTATGTTTTAACATCACCGGATGGTGATATTTAAAATAATAAAGATAAAAAAATAGTAGTGAATGACAGTACCTCAGAATCCCAACATGATTTTTCAGCTTCTTCTTTCAATCTTAATGCCGATGTTTTAACTATAAAACGTAGTCACAGAACATTAATGTGAACATATATTTCTATGCATTTTAAATACACATCCAAGTCATGAATATTTCCATAAAAGTAACAGCAGAAAAGAATTTCAGGGGGTCAAAACATTTGCAAGAAGAAGCAGTTGTTAGTAATGGGGATACTTTTGCAAAAAAGATAGGAACAAATGCTTATAAGAAATGAAAATCACAGTTGGATCTACACGTGTTACATTTGTGCATAGCAGCACTTAAGCTGGACAGAATTCATAGATAGTCACTAAATTATCACTTGTATTATTTTGGTGTGCTCCATCAACACAAGTCAAGATATCAGTTTTTGTTTGCTCTTGTGGAGCACTTTCAATAATATCCACACCATTTTCTCTTTTTCCAATTGGCGGCTTGGTTGCTTCTTTCTATTAAAAAAAAAGAAAAGAAAAACCCAACTTCAGAAAACATCATATTCATTTACTCATTCACTCGCTCACTCAGTCCTTCAGTCAGTAAGACAACAAACCGCTATCATAGCCATCAAATCACAGGCATAGACCCAGGGGAAGCTGGAAATAGAAATGAAAGACTTTGTCCTATATTCTAGTAGAGGTCGATATACTATAATTTGTGAAAACAATCAGAACAGAAAAGTACCGCTCTCCAGTCCTACACCTCAGATCAATAAAGTATAGTACGGGCACAAAAGAAACAACAATCAGTTGTACCACATGCTGCAAAAACAGGGCTGCATCTTGAAAGACATACGAGGTGCGGAGGGAAACCATGAAGGGGAGTCCAGAAAGGGCAGCGGGCGCAAAAGCCTGCGTATGAAACAACATATTGTAAGTGAGGGCAGAAGAAGAATGGGGTAAGCCTGGAACTCTGAGAATGGGATGGAGAGACAACTGCAGAATCAGAACCAAATCAAAGAAGGCACGTGTCATGCTAGCAGATGAATTCTACCCTCACGCATGGGGAATCACTCAGTAAACAAAGGTTTGCATCATCACAATTCTAGTTTACAACAGCCACTCGGGCACCATTTATGATATTGAGGAGTTCCATTTCTTTCTAGGAGCCTATCCATCAGCCTGTCTTGCTTCACGACATAGCGCCTCGCAGCTGCCTACAAATCACGAACACAGCTACCAACAACAGGTCACTCTGTAGCTTCCCCTAGGTGGCTCCCGATAGGGCACAAACAGCAGCTGACCTGGGCCTGCCCCACAGCCCCTCCCAAGAGGCCCCAAATCCAACACACCTTGGACCAGCTTCAAGTGACACCAGAACAGCACCAAATTGGCTTCACAAATGACAAAGCCAAGCCATGGACTGAGCAGACACCGGAGTCCTGCTACAGCCGATCTCACTCTGCGAGGTCAGCCTACACACAGGGGTTCATCTACTGCAGTCACAGCCAGTCGTCCTGTGGGTCAATTCCACACCCAGATGTGCCAACAGCAATAAGGCTCAAGTACAACAGGAGGGCACACACCAACCACATGAGCTTCTGGAACACAAGGCTCAGGTAACCGGGGTCTGTACCACTGGGCCACACACAACACCTGGTACATAAGGCAATACTGTCAAGATGAGGAGAATTGGCAGATCCACAGAATACACAGAAAGAAACACAGAGAGGAAGTGAAAAAAGATGAGAGAAAAAAAATTTCTCTAATGAAAGACCAGGAAAAAAAAACTAGAGAAAGAACTAAACCTAATGAACACAAGTTATCTACAGGACACACAGTTCAAAATACTACTTCTAAGGATGTCAATGAACTTTGGGGAAAAGTAGATAAACGTTGTAACACATCAACAGAGACAGCAAACCTAAAAAATGGACATGGAAATCATTAACGAAAGTCGACTATGAAAAATACAACATCTGAAATGAGTAATTAATAGATGGAATCAGCACCAGATTTGGTTGAAGCAGACGTTCAAATCAGTGATTTGGAAGACAAGGGAGCAGAAAACACACAATCAGAACAGAAGAAAAAGATATGAAAAATGATTATGTGTCAAAAAGAACGAGAGAGAGAAGGCTTTAAGGGACTTCTGGGACAAGATAAAGTGTAACAGCACTCGTAAGGCTATCAAAAGGAGAAGAGAGAGACAGAAAGGAATTGAAAACCTATTTGAATAAATAATGACGGAAATCTTCCCTAACCTGTTGAAGGATACGCAAGAGTAGGAAACACACAGAGCTCCAAACAAAATAAAGCAAACAGGCCCAGACCAAGACATACCAGAATTAAAACACCAAAGGGTAAAGACACAGAGAGATATTAAAACCAGCAAGAGAAAAGCAGTTAGGTACATACAAGGGAGCTTGCATAAGACTGTCAGGTGATCTCTCAAAAGTAAATCCGAAGGACAGAGGAATGGGGAAGAAATATAGAAATGTGATGAAACGCAATAATTTACAACCAAGAGCACTGTATCCAGCAAGGCTCTCATTTCGAATCAAACGAGAGGAAAAGAGCTTGCCAGAGAAAAAGGAGGTGTTGCAGTTCAGCACCAGGAAACCACTATCACAAGAAATGTAAAACCACGACTAGAAAAAAAAGGAGGATGAGGAGAAGGAGGAGAAAGAGCAGGAGGGGGAGAAGTGAATAAGAAAATGCCAATAACTACGTACCTACAAATAATTACTTTAAATGTAAATAGATTAAATGCTCCAGAAAAGACATAAGGTAGCTGAATGGTTAAGAATGCAAGACCCATACACACGACAATCAAACTACAAACTTTCTTCACCGCAAAGGAAACCAACAACAACATGAAGTCACGACGGGAAGAATGGAGAAAATATTTGCCACTGATATATTTGATAAAGAGTTGACATCCAAAACATATAAGGAATTCATAAACCTTAACACCAAAAGACGAACAATGCAATTACAAAATGAGAAGAGTACCTGAATAGACTTTTCTCCAAAGAGGTCACACAGATAGCCAAGAGACATACGAAAACATGCTCCGTGTCACTAATCATCAGAGCAATGCAAATTAAAAACACAATGAGCTACCACCTCACAACTGTCAGAATGGCCATCATCCATGAATCAACAAGCAACAAGTGTTGGTGAGGATGTGAAGAAAACGGAGTCCTCGTGCACTGTTGGTGAGACTGCAAATCCAGGCAGACAATGGAAAACAATATGGAAGTTCCTCAAAAATTTAGAAATAGAACTACCATGTGGCACAGCAGTCCCTCTTCTGGGTTTTCCTCCACAGAAATCCAAAACACTAATTTGAAAACAACATGCATTTCTATGGTCGTTGCCACATTATTTTTTTTTTATTGTTTGCCGCATTATTTTCAATAGTCCAGATAAGAAAGTAACCAAAAAATCCATCATCTTGGAGAAAGAAGAAGATGGACATATATATATAACAAAATGCTACTTGTCTGTAATGAAGAATAAATACTTATCGTTTGTGACACATGTGTGGACCTAGAAGGTATTATTCTAAGTGAAAAAAGTCAGACAGAGAAAGACAAATACCACATGATTTCACTTATTGGTTATGTCCAAAAAAAAAAAAATAAATGAACAGAGAAAAGGGAAACAAACTCATAGGAGCAGAGAACGAACTGATCCTTGCCCGGTTCGAGGATTGTTAAGGGAATGATTGAAATGGAAAAAGGATTAAGAAGTATAAAGTGGCAGATATAAAATAGTCGTGAAGATGTCAAGTACAGCACAAAGAATACAGTAAATAGGATTGTAATAACGAAGTACGGTGTCAGGGATACCACACTAATCGGGGTACCAGTTTGCACATTATATAAATGCCTAATCACGATGCTGTACACCTGAGGCTCACATCATATTGAATGTCAGCTGTAACAGAAATGAAAAATTTTACATTTAAAAAACAAAACTAAAAACTTTCTGAAACTTGACATTTGACTATATGGTTTTTAAGAATCTCTGCTTTTGACCAGAGTAAAGAAAGGATCCTATCTTTTATAGACACGGCTCCTTTCTTTACTTTGGTCAATGCATCATGGACATGGGCATAGAATCTCACGGACATATTTTTATAGAGAGCAGCCAAGAGCATCATCAGCTTTGGAGCCAAGTGGATTTTGCATCAAACCCTCAAACTTCTCCCTGGCTACTGCAAGTCATGCTGCCTAGACTGTCTTGGTCTCCATTTACTTATCTCTGAAGATGAAGATTCCCTTCCTTCACAAAGCTATTCTGAGGATTAACTCACATCGTGCTGGTTACAGAATAGGTCCAGAACAAGTGTTGATTTGACTATGGAGTATTTCACCATATCAGTGAAAAGAAAATCTGTGTCGCTCTTGCTTATACAGGCCAGGGCCCATGCATCAATACCACATAATCAAACAGGCCATTAAAACACTAATCAAGAGATCAAAAAAAATGGCGGCGTGAGGTGAGCCTCTGTAACGCTCCCCTGGAATTTACAACGAATCTGACAACAATAACTCCACAAAGGACTCCTTGCACAGCAGACAGGCAAGACGAAGAGGCCGACTACTGAATTCACCTCCAGGTGGGTGAATCGCGCGAGCGGGGGAGGAGGGAGAGGAGAAGTGCGGAGACGAAGCCGCGCGGGCGCAGGACGCAGACCTAGCTCAGTGCTCGGAGCCCGCTGCTCCCGGATCCTCCGCAGCTGCGGGAGCGGGAAGGACTCGGACTGCTAGGGCTCCGCTTACGGCCCACAGGGCTGAGGGGGCAGCATATAGCACAGCTGAACCCAATGCTCTCTCACGGCAGACCTCGGAGCAAAGACTGAGGGAAGAGGGCTGAAATCGGTGGTTTAAGACCTCACTGCCGAGCGGAGAACGGAAGCCTTAGGCACAGAGACTAGCTGCCCCCTCCCTACCCTCCCAGAGCTCGCCCTGCCCCCACCTGCCCGGTGCTAGAAGCATTAAAGTAGCAGTGTCGGATCAAAGGACAGAATATTTGCTGCTCTGAGAACTGTGGACCGCAGACACAGATTCGCAGCTCAACTAGTTCTGGCAAAGGGGAGGGAGCTGTGGAAGCAGGACTGGCTGTGGTGGTGGTCGCCGCCATTGCTCTGGGCCACTTCTCACAACTCACCCCGCCCCTGGCCCCACCTATCTGGGCGGATCCCTGCGGGAGTAAACAGAACTGCTGAAACATACGGGCTCTGAATCTGGTGCAGAAAGAGCTTTGGAACTCCAAAAGCTCTTCGCATACCTATCAACCTGTTGCAGAAGACACTCCTGTAGATGTCTAGGAAGAGAAATAGTAAATCAGTGATTGCCATGAATAACCAAGGCAACAAGATAGCTCAGAAAGAAAGTGAAAAGTCTCCAGAAAAGGAACTTAGAGATATGGACCTTTGTGATTTAAATGACAGAGAATTCAAGATCGCAATTCTGAAAAAACTGAACGAGATGCAAGAAAACACAGAAAGGCAGTTTAATGAACTCAGAAACACAATCAAAGAACACCATGAGCATTTTACAAAAGAGATTGAAATCTTGAAAAAGAACCAAATAGAATTTCTGGAGATTAAGAACTCAATAGAAGAAATTAACAATAAAATATCCAGCTTAGGTAGTAGAGTTGACCAGATGGAGGAAAGAATCAGTGACATCGAAGATAGGAACCTGGAATTTACACAGAGGGAAGAAGAAAGAGACTTGAGACTTAAAAGAAATGAAAGAACTCTACAAGAACTTTCTGACTCCATCAGAAAGAGCAATATAAGAATAATGGGCATACCAGAAGGAGAAGAAAGAGGGAAGGGAACAGAGAATATATTCAAACAAATCGTCGATGAGAACTTCCCAAAGTTGTGGACAGAACTGGATCCTCGAATCCAAGAAGCAAATAGAACACCCAATTACCTCAATCCCAACAGGCCTTCACCAAGGCACATTGTATTGAAGCTGTCTAAAATCAATGACAAAGAAAGAATCCTCAAGGCAGCCAGGGAAAAGAAGACGGTAACTTACAAAGGAAAGCCCATTAGATTATCATCAGATTTTTCAGCAGAAACTCTACAAGCTAGGAGGGAATGGAACCAAATATTCAAACTATTGAAAGAGAGAAATCATGAGCCAAGAATAATATATCCAGCAAAGATCTCTTTTAGATATGAAGGAGGAATAAAGACCTTTCCAGACATCCAGAAGCTGAGGGAATTTTCTAATACACAACCTGCACTACAAGAAATACTAAAGGAGGCTATTAGACCACCATCAACAGGGACAACTTGTGGCAACCGAAACATAAAAAGGGGGAGCGTAAAGGCCTGAACTGGAATATGGGAATAGAGAAAGTAAGCGTACTGAAGAAACTGGAATACTCTAAATATCAAACTTTCTTTTACATAAACTCAAGGGTAACCACTCAAAAAACATCCAATCTGAAATATATACTGTAATAAAAGAAGAAACAGAGGGAAACATCATAGAATACCACCACACAGAAATAACAGACAACAACAAAAAGGCAAAGAAACAATGGAGACACAGCCTTACCAGAAAACTAAAGACAGAATGATAGGAAATCCTCACATATCAATAATCACCCTAAATGTAAATGGACTGAACTCACCAATAAAGAGACACAGAGTAGCAGATTGGATCAAAAAACTAAACCCAACCATATGCTGCCTACAAGAGACACATCTCAGCTACAAGGACAAGCATAGACTCAAAGTGAAAGGGTGGAAATTGACACGCCAAGCAAATGGTACCCAGAGAAAATCAGGTGTAGCCATAATGATTTCCGATGAAACAGACTTCAGGGTGAAAAAGATAACAAGAGACAAAGATGGACATTTCATAATGGTAAAGGGGACTATACAACAAGAAGACATAACAGTCATCAATATTTATGCCCCCAATCAGGGAGCACCGAAATATACCAAGCAACTACTAACAGAACTAAAGGGAGAAATTGACCAAAACACAATTATACTAGGGGACTTAAATACATCATTGACAGCTATGGATAGATCATCCAAACAGAAGATAAATAACGAAATCGCAGCCCTAAATGACACATTAGATGAATTGGACATCATTGACATATATAGAGCACTTCATCCTAAAACATCAGACTATACATTCTTTTCTAGTGTACATGGAACATTCTGAAGGATAGACCATATATTGGGACACAAAATCAGCCTCAGCAAATTTAAGAAGATTGAAATCATACCAAGCATATTCTCTGATCACAAAGCTTTGAAATTGGATATCAACTGCAAAAAGAAAGCAGGAAAAAACACAAATACATGGAGATTAAACAACATACTATTAAAGAACGACTGGGTCAAAGAAGAAATTAGAGGAGAGCTCAAAAGATACATAGAAACAAATGACAATGAAAATACATCCTACCAAAATTTTTGGGATGCCGCGAAAGCAGTTTTAAGAGGGAAATTTATATCATTACAGGCCTATCTCAAGAAACAAGAAAAATCCCAAATAAATAACCTCATGTTACACCTTAAAAAACTAGAAAAAGAAGAACAAGCGAAACCCAAGGTCAGCAGAAGAAAGGAAATAACAAAAATCAGAGCAGAACTAAATGAAATAGAGAACAAAAAGACAATAGAAAAAATTAATGTGACAAAAAGCTGGTTCTTTGAAAAGATTAACAAAATCGACAAACCCTTGGCTAGACTCACTAAGATAAAAAGAGAGAAGACACTAATTAACAAAATCAGAAGTGAAAAAGGGGAAGTTATCGCGGACACCACAGAAATACAAAGGATTATCCAAGAATACTATGAAGGACTATATGCCACCAAATTTAATAACTTAGAAGAAATGGACAAGTTCTTAGAAACATATAGCCTTCCAAGGCTGAATCATGAAGAACTGGAAAATCTTAACAGGCCGATCACCAGTAACGAAATTGAATCAGTCATCAAAAACCTTCCCAAAATCAAAAGTCCTGGACCAGATGGCTTCACCAGTGAATTCTACCAAACCTTCAAAGAGGATCTAATACCAATCCTGCTCAAACTCTTCCAAAAAATTGAAGAAGAGTCAGTACTCCCTAACTCATTTTATGAGGCCAACATTACCCTGATACCAAAACCTGGTAAGGACAACACAAAAAAAGAAAACTACAGACCTATATCTCTGATGAATACAGATGCTAAAATGCTAAAGAAAATTCTAGGAAATCGAATACAACAATGCATTAAAAAGATTATTCATCACGACCAAGTGGGGTTCATCCCCGGGGCACAAGGATGGTTCAACATTCGCAAATCCATCAATGTGATACATCACATAAACAAAATAAAGGACAAAAATCATATGATTCTATCAATTGATGCAGAAAAAGCATTTGATAAGGTACAACATCCATTTATGATTAAAACACTTATTAAAATTGGTATAGAAGGAAAATACCTCAACATAATAAAGGCCATATACGACAAGCCCTCAGCTAATCTCATAATTAATGGTGAAAAGCTGAAGCCCTTTGCTCTACGTTCAGGAACACGACAAGGATGTCCCCTATCACCTCTGCTTTTCAACATAGTGTTGGAAGTCCTCGCCAGAGCTATCAGGCAAGAGAAAGAAATAAAAGGCATCCAAATTGGGAATGAAGAAGTTAAATTGTCACTCTTTGCAGATGACATGATGCTATATATAGAAAACCCTAAAGACTCCACCGAAAAGCTATTAGAAACAATCAATGAATACAGTAAAGTTGCTGGCTACAAAATCAACGTACAAAAGTCTATTGCTTTCTTATATACCAACAATGAAATCTCAGAAAAAGAGATAGAAAAAAACAATTCCTTTTGCAATTGCAGCAAAAAGAATAAAATACCTAGGAATAAACTTAACCAAGGATGTGAAGGATTTATATGCTGAAAACTATAAGACATTTTTGAAAGAAATTGAAGAAGACACAAAGAAATGGAAAGACATTCCGTGCTCATGGATTGGAAGAATCAACATAGTTAAAATGGCCATATTACCCAGAGCCATATACAGATTTAATGCAATCCCCATTAAAATCCCAATGGCATTTTTTAAAGAAATAGAACAAAAAATCATCAGATTTGTTTGGAACCACAAAAGACCCCGAATAGCCATAGCAATATTAAAAAAAAAGAACAATACTGGAGGTATCACACTCCCTGATTTTTCCTTGTACTACAGGGCTACAATAATCAAAACAGCTTGGTATTGGCGGAAAAACAGACACATAGACCAATGGAATAGAATTGAGAACCCAGAAATAAAACCACATAAATATGGACAGATAATTTTTGACAAAGAAGCTAAAAACATACAATGGAGAAAAGACAGCCTCTTCAATAAATGGTGCTGGCAGAATTGGATAGCTACGTGCAAAAGAATGAAACTGGACTGCTATCTGTCACCATGTACCAAAACTAATTCAAAATGGATCAAAGACTTAAGCATAAGACCTGACACAATAAACTGCATTGAAGAAAACATAGGTACTAAACTTATGGACCTTGGGTTCAAAGAGCATTTTATGAATTTGACTCCAAAGGCAATGGAAGTAAAAACTAAAATAAACAAATGGGATTATATGAAACTGAAAAGCTTCTGCACAGCAAAAGAAACTATTGACAAAATAATGAGGCAACCAACTGAATGGGAGAAGATTTTCGCAAACAGTTCCTCTGATAAGGGGCGAATATCCAAAATATACAAGGAACTCATGAAACTCAACAACAAAAAAACAAACAACCCAATTGAAAAATGGGCAGAGGACCTGAAGAGACAATTCTCCAAAGAGGATATACAAATGGCAAATAGACATATGAAAAAATGCTCAACATCGCTAATCATCTGAGAAATGCAAATGAAAACCACAATGAGATATCACCTCACCCCAGTCAGAATGGCTTTCATCAACAAAACAAATAGTAACAAGTGTTGGAGGGGCTGTGGAGAAAAAGGAACCCTCATACACTGTTGGTGGGAATGCCGACTGGTGCAGCCGCTATGGAAGGCAGTGTGGAGGTCCCTCAAGAAATTACGAATAGAATTACCATATGACCCAGCAATCGCTCTCCTGGGTATCTACCCCAAAAATATAAAAGCATCTCTCTATAGAGACACGTGTACTCCAAGGTTCATTGCAGCTTTGTTTACGGTGGCCAAGACATGGAAACAACCAAAATGTCCTTCGATAGATGAATGGATAAAGAAGTTGTGGTACATATACACAATGGAATACTATTCGGCGTTAAGGAAAGATGATATAGGAGCATTTGTGACAACATGGATGGATCTCGAGAGAATAATGCTAAGTGAAATAAGTCAGACAGAAAAAGCAGAGAACCCTATGATTTCACTGATATGTGGTATATAAACCAAAAAGAACAAGACAAACAAATGAGAAACAAAAACTCATAGACACAGACAATAATTCAGTGGTTACCAGAGGGTAAGGGGGTGGGGGGTGGGTGATGAGGGTAAAGGGGATCAAATATATGGTGATGGAAGGAGAACTGACTCTGGGTGGTGAACACGCAATGGGATTTATAGACGATGTAATACAGAATTGTACAGCTGAAATGAATGTAAATTTACTAACAATTGTCACCCCAATAAAATTAATTAAAAAAAAAACAAACACTAAACAAACAAAAAAAAGAATCTCTGCTTTTCAAATTGGTTATTATTTTATGCAACACATGTACTCTTCAATTAGATGAAGACACTTAAATATATTCACAATGCAATGATTTAGATCATAGTGCAATCCTTTTGTAATATGGGTTTTGAGATGGAGAACGTGAATTCGAAACTTTCAAAACTCTACTATTATTTTAGTCTAAATGATGAACCTAATATCCTGGAAACTAATATAAAACAATATGGAATGTCCACGGACTGTAAGCGAAAAAGAAAATGGAGAAAACACTTCCTCCTAACAAGTATACCATACCAACATACAAAGTGTAAAAAAATAAAACTATATGTCTTATGCTATATAGTTTTATAACTGAAAGCTACCAGGAAGATTTCATGACTGTTACAATGAGTACCGGAATCCATTAAAGATTCCATTTAGGCACGAGTATGATAAAAGTCAGGCTGGTATAACGTAAAAGTCACATTAAAAATCCTTACCCTTAACCAAATTGCATATCTCCGTCACTGTGGGAAAACTCCCTATAGAATTTTACTATCACTATACATATCCCAGCCCCTTCTTTTTCTCAGCTCCCATCTTCGATACTTACTAAAGTTAAAAGAACAACAACAAAACAATGAAGCGTCAAATGGTCATATGTTATAAAATGTTTCACACTGACCAATTTTCCATAACAAACATAAAACAATGATAGGTGGAACACTACCAAATTTTACAACTCGGTGCTACACAAAACTAAATTAAGAGCACAACAGTTAATTTCACACAGGAGCCTTTTACCTTGGTACCAACATCGAAGAGTCCATCGTCTGACGAAGACCATGAATCATCACTGCCATGTTTCCAGGAAAGACTTCGGGGAAAGATACACAAAAGAAACAAGTGAATTCATTTCTTTACAAAAGCAGCAACAACAACAACAAAAGGAGTAAAATTCAGCTATCTGCATATGAAATGAAGTTTCTTTATATGATTAAAATTTAGATGATGTTCTAGAAAAGCGATCAGTTATCTATTTCTGAATGCACCACTCCCAACTCATGCACGAGTTAATGAAGATACACTCTAAGTTTCCATAACAAAGAATGACAGCCAACATGTTGGCAACACCTGAAAGTACCTTGTTTTCACCAAAAGTCCCCAGGGCTGAATTGAAAACGCAATTAATAGCTGACAAGAGGAACCTGAACTGGGACAAAAGCAATGACCTAAACCAAGGTAGAACGATACACTGAGCCTTCTCCACGGTCTGTCCCTGGTTCAAAGATTAATCTGTGTGGGTCAAAAACGGCAGTCTTGCGTCTTTAACGTAGAAAGCAGTTATTAAATTGACCCCATTCCTTCCTTTCACCCTGAAACATTACAGTGAGGTCCCTGAAATGTGTGAAATGTTTGCAAGTTACACGTACAAAAGTCAAAGAACAAATAATGTATGTTGTTAGCCTCCCCACTCTCCGATCACTTGTCCGCACAGCTTCCTGGCAATCTCCAACCTTGAAAACTTCAGCCTACGAAGGCATAGAGACTCCTGAAACAAGGTTGGGCTCAAATGACCCACAGTAGGACTTTTCTATTTCCCTGTTCCTGGAAAATAAGCTCAATGGAGCCTCAGTCATCCACTCCCAACACAGGCATGTTACCACCTACCCAACTCCATTACTGTTTTCACAATCAGTCCTCCCTCTGCCCAACCCTCCATCTCCCTGGGAAGGACATCAGCCCGTTGGGAAAAGAGGTGGAGGTGACGAGACACCTGCCGTGGGCCATAGATCTATGTAGTTCAGCAATCTCCAGTGCCTTTGGACTCGAGGGGACCCCCTCTGTAATTTCGGGTGCAGGTGGATGATACCACATTCCTACTTGCTATTAAGAGAATGTTTCCAGAGGCTCAAAGGTTTAATATGTTTTCATACAACCTTAAATTTTGCTGGTTCCTCCAATTCAACAAACAAAAAAGCAGCAACCTGTTCAGATACCCTTGAACCCCTTACTTTAATCTGCTTCTTTAGACAACTACCAACATCCGGTGTCCTTCTTGCTTGTAATTTCTCTTTACCTTGTCATACCCTACTCTTCTGATCTCTTTTCCCTTATCTGATCTGTGATCTCTATTCTAAAAGCTTTATTCCTATTCCAACCCAGTGTTGGTCCTATTGAGACTTGGATTCCCCTGCTAATTCCATTCTTATCCTCTTCCACTGCATTCACTAGACCTTTCCATAATTAAACCCTCACCCAAAGGATGATAAAGAAGGAAGTGTACTGGGCTTAGAAACCTACACTTAATCTCATTTCATCACTCACTATACTTAAATAAGTCACTTTAATCTCTTGGAGCTCAAACTCCTCATGTGATCAACTACTTGACCAAAACATTAATGGCAGCATGAAGTACTAGGGGGTGTTTTGAATAATTAATTGCTAACATTCCTTCAACACCTGGAATTCTATGTACTTTTGATTCTGTCAAGAAAAATGGAGAACACTTAGCTGGCAGAAGTGGAAAAAAATAACACAACAACAGCAACAATAATACCCCGAGAATGCAGAGAAAAAGGGGAAAAAATCAAGAAAAGTCATGGAAGAGGGAAGAAAGACTCTGGAAAAAGAGAAAAAACTTCCTACAACAAGGGAAAGGTATTAGCCAGAAGGGAAACACAGGCTGGGAAGTCAGTCAGTAGAGGAATCAATTAGAAATATCATCTCAATTTGTGCTGCATTAACACAACATGGTCTATACATAGATGTTCTTCACTTACAGAACAACGATTCATCCCAAGAAGGGTACATCGCATTATACCTGAAAACATTTATCTGATTAGGTCTTGCTTATGTACAACCTGTGGTTCTGTGGCCACAGTGAACTGAGATCTGCCCTTAACACTGATGGTGAAAACAAGGTTCTCGTGACTGCTGCAACTATCAAGTACATTCAGACAAGAGCTTGGGCTAACTGGGCTTGGTAGGAAACTTCTAAATCAGCACTAAGGCATCACTAAACGGGACTCTCTGAGGCCACCTGACGTGCACCTGAATCTTGAATCCAGACCTGTCCAGGCACTTTTCAGTACAGGCCGAGGGACAAGAGAACGGACTTGGGAAGCCAAGCAGGTGAACGTCACATCACAGGTCAGCCACTTGGTAACAATGGAACCAAGGGTCAGTTAATCCACCTCCCGGAAGCTCGGCTAATGAATAAATCTAGGCCGAACAGCACAGCTACTTTGCGAATCTACTGTGCCGACGACCTGGGATTACCAATGTTAGGCACATAGTATAGGATCTAGGCCAGAGCAGAACACTCATTAAAGCTTACTGGCTTCTCTGGGCAGTCTCTCAGTTAACATGCAATTTTAGAAATCCATAAAATCCTACCTGCTTGCAGAGTTGCATTTAGAGCATTCATCCACTGTTAAAGAAAAAATTTACATACATTGTAAATACACAACAGAAAAACACAGAACTTTAAAATTATCAGGCTGAACTTATGAAAAAATATTTTTGGGACAACCCCTGAAGACTACAGTAGAATGAATGTTAATGATACTATTGGTGGGAAATTAATACGTGCAGAACTTTTACTTCCACTCCTATTTATATGTGTGTACATATATTTATATTTATATATTCATACATAGATACGTACACATATATGTACATGCATGTACTTATGCATGTTTGTATGTATTATACATTTATATCTAATGAAAGAAAAATAAACGGGATGTGCAATCATTTGATAGCTACAAGTCAAGTGCTACTTACAATGATTGTAATCCTCCCAAACCCATTGCAGTCAACGAAACGGTATCAGCAGTAAAATCAGTATCATAAACTAACACGGTGCAATTTAAATAGCATGATTTTTCTGCACTTCTGTCATGAAGAGCAGTTAGAAGAGAGTCCACTTGTTTTGCTCTGACACAGTACCGCTGTGCCGCTCTTCAGTCAAGGGTGTTCAGTTTAGGATGAAACACCCTGTCATTAGCAGCTTAGTCAAGAAGCAGTCTACTTTGCAGCACGGCAAAACACAGGAAATAGACTCTTTCTGGCCCTCTCTCCAGTGCAGGGTAAGTATGAAAGACTTTGCGATTCCAGTTTTATCAAGTCTAACCCCTGAGACTGTTTCCCTCCATTGCTGGAGAGTCTATCCGGCTCACCTCATAGAGCAGGAAGGTCCAAAGGGTTATTGCTGTACAGCAGCGTGTGATGCCATTTTTCTCATCCCTCCCCTTAGTGGCAAATGTGTATAGAAATCATGGTTTTTTACCTTGTAAGTCATATATCATCAAATCCTAAGCCGATGAATAACAGCAAACAAACAAACACACCCCCCCCAAAAGACAAAGAGGTTATCTTGAATAACAACCTTCAATGACCCTGGAGTTTTAAGTTTTTAAACATTCAAAAAGATGGCCACTGTATGATTCCAACTATATGATATTCAGAAAAAAACAAAACTATAGAAGCAGTAAAAAGACGAGTGGTTTCCAGAGGTTAGGGAGAAGGGAGGGCTGAGGAAATGCGGCAGAGAGTATCTATTAGTGAATCTATTCTGTGTGATACTGGAAGGGTGGAGACCTGTCATTATACGTTTGTCATACCCCACAGATTGTACAACAGCAAGAGTAAACTCTAACGTAAAGTGTGGGCTGTGAGTGGTCATGCTGAGTCAGTGCAATTCATAGATCGTCGTGAATGTACCACCCGGGTGCAGGTGTCAACAGCGAGGGAGGCTCTGTGTGGACGGGGATGTGGGTTTTGAGGGAACTTTCTCTACTCTCTACTCAATTTTGCCCTGAACCTAAACCTGCTCTAAAAACGAAGGCTTACTAATAAAAAAAAAAAAAATTTCCACTGAAACTGCTATTACCAGATATGAACACATTAATGCTATTTTCAAACTACAGTCACCTTGAAAATGAATATCAAGGTCCAGTATCAGAATATGATTATTCACCCAACCGAATGAAGCGTATGAAAAGCCATAAACAAAGCAAGTCATTTTTGGAATACTTACACAAGAAAATCACTGATAAACGTGACTGAACATCTCGCTTTAGCATGCTGAATAGTGATGCCAAGTGAATCAAAATGGAATCGTCCCTGTACTTACAGGGCAACTTTGATTCTCATTGTAAATCAGAAATCATTGTGCTGATTTTATTCAAAAGCTATATTGAAACATTAATCACACAAAAAGATTGGAGTTGCCATGGTTATTGCCATAGTAATGTATGTGCAATACCTGTGAAATACTCACGAAAAGGCAAAAAAGTAACCAGCACTGCAATGTTTAATGGATGATACAACTGAAACCAATACCAAGGCACGTCACCATATTCCTTGCTATTAAAATAAAATTTTAAGCTACACTAAAAATTAAGTCAGGCCTATAACTGCTGTGCAGAAAAGATTTCATACAGCAGGCCTGACTGCTATCCTTTGAAAGTCCTGCTTGAATGGCTGGCCCTTGGCTGGTATCTGGAAACCTGCATATGGGGAGGGTTCCCACCATTCCCTAACTAAGTGTGGCTCACCGTGCCTGAACTGCTTGTACAAACAAGGTGGTTCATGCTGGACACTCGCTTTCCTTCTGGGAATCAGGAATGTTAGCATCTGCTAGGGGGACGCTGCCTATGTGACTGGCGTGCCATGAAAGCACTCCATGAAGGCACTGAGTCTAATGAGACTCCAGTACCACTAGACAGCATTTCACATGTGGTGCCAGAATTTAATAGTGGGGTATTAAGCACATCCTGCTAACTCCACAGGACATGCGTCTTGGAAACTTGCGCCTGGTTCCCTCCTGTCATAGACATTGCCACACACACCTTTTCTCTTTGCTGATTTTGCTCTCACTGTAACAAATCACAGGCACTAGTACAGCTATAAGCTGAGTCTTGTAAAGTGCTCTAGTGAATAACCAAACCCAGGGGTGGTATTAAGAACCTCTAATAAATGGCATTATATGAAATTTTCATTCTGTGGGTTGATGCTTTCTACATGATTAAGGTCAGAAGGTGATTTTGCAGATTACCTGTCATTAAATTTGTTTTTTTTGATTCTTCTTTTGCAGATTCCTGTAGAGCTAGATATATTTGAATAAAGGCATAAAGAGGATAAATGAAATGATGTCAGAAAATACTGTAAAACAAGCAACCATCCTATTTTAATCAGAATAAAAAATAAAAAATCCTAATGACAACATGTTCTATCAGTTCCTATATAGCAAATGAAGAGATCGCACTGTCAATTTTCTACAACTAGGCAAGGTTTATGTTCTTTTTATAATACTTATGAATCAATCAAGTAACTGGGATAATTACAGAAAAACATATAACTATCACTTGTAGTATAATAATGTACACTGATTATAGAGTTCCTTTGCTTTCTAAACTTCTTTATTTCTTATAAAACTAAAAACATAGCTCTCGTGTGAAAAGGCAGTGGTTAACAGAATATGTGAAAATGAAACAAAAAATTATATCCATGTAGGATGAATTACCCCTGGATATACCAAGAAACTCAACATTCAGAGGAAAAAAACATGTCTTCCCTATTGACCTGCTGCTTTTCTCTCTCCATCTGATAATGTCCTAGTCACTCTTCTCATGTCCCATTGAAATGCTAGTGCACATTCTGGAAACCTAGGAATCATCTTAGTTTTCTCACTCCCCACTAACTTTTTACATTCAATTATCACTAAATTGTATTAACCATAACACTCTCCAGGCTCTGCTTTATTTTTCCACAGCCACTGCCCTAGTCAAACAGGGGCTCTTAGCAGATGGCTTTCACAGGGGGAAAAATGAGACACCACCGACTGTTATTGTTGCTTCCTAAATGAATAGGATTTATTTTCAGCAAAACAAATGAGAAAGACATAAGCCAGCAAAGACCAACATGTTAAATTGAATAAATTAACCTTCCTGACTTTCTTTTCTTTCAAAATGGATGGGTGAAAACATCACAATGGACTGATACTAGTCCAAGGAAGTAAAAGCTTCCTTTGTCTGCGACTTATTTTTATGTGCTTTTCTTCAATCTATCCTCTATGTGAGGGGCCAGCAAACTCCAACCTGCCATCAGTTTTTGTAAATAAAGCTTTACTGTAGCACGGTCTTGCCTATTCAGTTGGCCCACGACTGCTTTCATACCATGATGGCAGATTTGAGTAGGTATGACAGAGACCACATGGCCTAAAATCAGGCCCTTTACAGATAAGCTTGCTGGTCCCTGCTTTATACCACAACCAGAGTGTCCGAATGCTGTCTCATCTTGTTCCTAGTCTGCTCAAAACTCTCCCATGATCCCTGCAGTAACCATTGCTGAGTCCCTGCCCACTTGCCATTTCTTCATCTTCATTCTCACTGGAGAACCACAATGCTGTGTGGATATTTACTGTCCCAATACACAAAGAACATGGCCTCTCTCCAGCTCCACAAAGAAAAATGATTATACTATGCTAATCACAGTGACTGCTTTACCCCTAACTGCTGTGGGAACCAGCATGTGCTGTACCCCAGCCTGGAAATGTTAAGGGATCTACTGGCAGCCTCTCAGTCTTCTTCCTATTTAAAAGAATCACATAGCTGATCATCACTGTTTATCAGGGAAACGGAAATCAAAACCACAGAGCAATACCACCTCATTACTGTCAGATGGCTATCATCAAAATGGCACCAGATAACAAATGTCGGCAAGGAAGTGGAGGAAAGGGAAAACAGAGCCTGCACTGTTTTTGGATTTGTAAATTGTTATATTCACTGTGGGAAACAGTATGGAGATTCCTCAAAATATCAGAAATAGAACTGCCATGAGATCTTGCAATTCTACTTCTGGGTATTTGTCCAACGAAAACCAAAACAGTAATTTGAAAAGACATCTGCACCTCTATGTTCACCGCAGCAGTATATATAATAGCCAGGATATGGAAGCAACATAGGCGTCCTTCGATAGATGAATGCATAAAGAGGATTTGATATGTGTGTGTGGGGTGTGTGTGTGTGTGTGTGTGTATGTGTGTGTATACAGTAATACTATAACTGATATTAGAATAATTAACTCATCCATAATATAACTGATATAATAATAACTCATCCATAAAAGATGAAATCTTGCCCTTTGTAACAATATGGAAGTTCCTAGAGGTATTATGTAAGTGAAAGAAGACAGAGAAAGACAAATACCTTATGATCTCATTTATATGTGGAACCTAAAAAAACAAAACAAACAAAACAGAAACAGACCCATAGCTACAAAAAACTAACTTGATTGTTCCCAGATGAAAGGGAGTTGAAGAGATGAACGAAAAAGAAAGTGTATGAGAAGTACAAACTTCCAGTGATGAAATATCTAAGCCACAGGGATGTAGTTAACAGCACAGGGAAAATATCAATAATATTACAGTCACTTTGAAGGGTGATAGATGCTTACTAGACATATTGTGGTGATAACCTCGCAAGGCATATCAATGTCAAATCACTATGTTGTACACCTGAACGGATATAATGTTGTATGCCAACTATATAACACAGAAACGCAGTCCTTCAGCCTTTGGATATTGTCCTGTGAGAATATGATGCTTGGAGCCATTGCTAATTAACCAGCCAGCAAAGAAAATGGAAAACCTATAGAAACGCAGTCCTTCAGCCTTTGGATATTGTCCTGTGAGAATATGATGCTTGGAGCCGTTGCTAATTAACCAGCCAGCAAATGAGACTTAAACGAAACACTGACAACCTCACAACTGAAATAGGGACAACAACAGGCAACTCATGGCATCACAGAACCACCAAAACCATCCTGGTGCCTCCTGTTGTAACCACTGTTAATTAGGTCACCTATTACCTGCAGCTAAAACATTCTAACTGACATATTTCCCAAGGCCTACAGGATAAGAGCAACTCCTTTCTCTAGAACTAAAGACTTTCCTAAGCTTGCCTTACCTAGGTATTCACCACCTTCTCAACCATTCCCACAGCACGCTTTTTATACCATCAAAACTGAACTGCTTGTAAATCCTGCAAAGTTCATTGTATATCTTAGCCTATGTCTGCAGTTCCTTCTGCCAAACCTATAATCTTGATTATTGTTTCCCCTGCCCAACACGGTCCTTCTGCCTCTTTATCTGGCCAACTCCCACTCACACTGCATACTTCCCTTAAATCCTACCCAGATTTTCACAACCGAAATCGTCATCATGGTCATAAAGTGTCTGGCCCACGAGATCTGACAATTAGGTTCACGAAGTCATCCTAGAAAAAGTGCTGCATACCTCATTGCTGAGTATCACTATGGTCACCTTCGAAGTACACCTCTTGGGAAACTATGCACCAATGCTAGCACCTAGTCTACTCTGCGAAGCAATTTTGGAACTCTTTATATGGAATGGCCATCAGAGCTGTTGTTGTATTACTCTTGATGTCCTGAATGTCATCAAAATGTCTTTCTTTCAGTATTTCCTTTATCTTCGGGTAAAGAAAGAAGTCATTGGGGGCCAGATCGGATAAGTAGGGTGGGTGTATCAATACAGTTATTTGTTTACTGGCTAAAAACTCTCTCACAGACAGTGCCATGGGAGCTGATGTATTGCCGTCATGCAACAGCCATGAATAGTGGGCCAAAGGTTGAGGTTGTTTTCTTCTAACATTTTCATGCAGTCTTTTCAGAACTTCCAAAAACTAAACATGGTTAACTGTTTGTCCAGTTGGTACAAATTTATAATGAATAATCCCTCTGATGTCAAAACAGTTTAGCAAAATTGTTTTGACTCTTGATTTCGACTGACAGAACTTTTTGGTCGTGGAGAATTGGCTGACTTCCATTGTGTACTTTGATGCTTTGTTTCAGAATTGTATTGGTACACCCACGTTTCATCACCATTGAAAACACGGCTCAAAACATTGTCTTGCCTCTCCAAAAGGTCTTGGCAGCCTTTGACTCTCCTTTGCTTTTGTTCATCGGTGAGCTCCTTTGGATCTATTTTTGCACACACCTTTCTCATGCCAAGATTGTCAGTTAAAATTTTCCTAACTGTTTCTGTATCGATGTTTACTTGGTCTGCTATGCTTCTCACAGTCAGCCAATGATTTTGACTCACAATTCGATGAATTTTTGCAATGTTTTCCTCCGTTCTGGTCGTTACTGGCCACCATGACGTCTCTTCATCAGTGACGCAATCTTTCCCCTCAGAAAAATGTTTAATCTATTTTTACATGGCCGTTTTCCTCGTGACATTATCCCCATGAACCTGGACTAACATGTTCCTGATTTCACTTCTACTCTTGCCAAGTTTAACAAGAAATTTAATGTTTGATCATAGCTCTGATTCAAGCTCAAACAGCCTCGCAATGGCACACAAAAACATGCAACAACAACGAGCAAGACACTGCTACTCAGCAAGACACCGCCACACATCAACACGAACACAGCTCTGAGACACTGATATACCAAGGTTATGAAACCTTACTGAGCTGTTTGTACAGTGCTGCCAATGTAAGCGCACAGTGGCAAGTTCTCAAACTTAATTGTCAGATCTGATGCTACACACCGAATAACAAACAATAATGATAATTATAAGCTCTCAGTGGGCTCTGGCACCTAGTAAGCACTGTGTAAAGTATAATAAATAATAAAAATGACAATGATAAGAACACGCTCTTGGAGGTAGGGACTGTGGTTTTAAAATGCTTGCCTTCTGCAACATCAAAATAACACTTAGTGCCTAAAAGACTCCTGATGGTTACATAGCAAATGGCTGCAGAGGCAAATAAATACATGAATGAAAAGATTGTCCTTGAAAATTCTGTTTTAAGAAACCATAGAAATAAGCCAGGGACAGCTCTAAAGTCTTAGGGGCACATTAAAGATCAAATTCCATTTCATCTCTGTGTTTCCTATAATTTGCAAAACCACCGACACAAGTGCTTTGATAGAGGTCTACTAAGTTAAAGGGGTCCTCGGGCATTTCAGATTGCACAATGTGCCACATTCAGTGAGCAGAATAGTGTTTTTGTCATTGTGAAACTTTTCTGTACTTTTATTATAATCTTTTGAGTCCTAAGTTAGGCTATGGGAACATTTATTATGATTATCTTTTGACTAATGGCTACAAAGCATCTTGTTCTAGAGAAATTACACTGTTATGACAACTATCCAACTAACAGAAGAAAACATTTTCTTCTAATGAGGTCAACATGTCTCACTCTGTTTTGACTTATGAGAAAAAAAGGTGATAATAGGGAGACCTGGTTGGCATATCCACATGGAAAATAATCCATGCTTCTCAACAAGGCACAGCTTTACTGACTTGTATCAGTAGATACCTTTTAAAAACAGTCTCCCTGCGGAGAACTACCAAAAATGGCGGCGTGAGGTGAGCCTCTGTAACGCTCCCCTGGAATTTACAACTAATCGGACAACAATAACTCCACAAAGGACTCCCTGCACAGCAGACAGGCAAGATGAAGAGGCCCACTACTGAATTCACCTCCAGGTGGGCGAATTGCGTGAGCCGGGGAGGAGGGAAGGGAGAAGTGTGGGGATGGAGCCGCGCAGGGCGAGGATGCACGCAGACCTAGCTCAGAGCTCCAAGCTCGCTGCATCCCGGAACTACCGCAGCTGCGGGAGAGGGAATGACTCGGACTGCTAGGGCTCTGCTTACGGCCCACAGCACTGAGGGGGCAGCATATAACACAGCTGAACCCAACGCTCACGGCAGAGAACTCGGAGTGAAGACTGAGGGAAGAAGGCTGAAAACGGTGGTTTAAGCCCTCACTGCCGAGCAGAGAACGGAAGCCTTAGGCACGGAGACTAGCCGCCTCCTCCCAACCCTCCCAGAGCTCGCCCCACCCCCACCTGCCCGGTGCTAGAAGCGAAAAAGTAGCAGTGTCAGATCAAAAGGACAGGATATTTGCAGATCTGAGAACTGTGGACCGTAGACACAGATTCGCAGCTCAACTAGTTCCGGTGAAGGGTTGGGAGCTATGGAAGCGGGACCGGCTGTGGTGGTGATCGCCGCCATTGCTCTGGGCCACCTCTCACAACTCACCCCGCCCCTGGCCCAACCTATCTGGGCGGATCCCTGCAGGAGTAAACAGAACTGCTAAAACATACGGGCTCTTAATCGGGTGCAAAAAGAGCTTTGGAACTTCAAAAGTTCTCTGCACCCCCACAAGGACGTGGCGCCCTATGACCCAGGTGAACTGTTAACAGAGGAGAGGCCCGTCTCCCAGGAAATCCCCCCATTGTGTGAGAAGCTGGAATAGTGCAGAGAAAACATAGCACTACTGTGTCAGAGAGAAAAAAAAAGGCTGCAGTCAGAGAGAAAATAAAATGTTCTACCAACAAGTATTGGAAAACAAAAGAAAGACCTCTTCCTATCAACCTGTTGCAGAAGCCTCTCCTGTAGATGTCTAAGAAGAGAAATAATAAATCAGTAATTGCCAAGAAAAACCAAGGCAACAAGACAGCTCAGAAAGAAAGGGAAGTCTGCAGAAAAGGAACTTAAAGATATGGAAATATGTGACTTAAATGATAGAGAATTCAAGATTGCAGTTCTGAAAAACCTCAAAGAGATGCAAGAAAACACAGGTAGGCAATTTAATGAACTCAGAAACGCAATCAAAGAACAACATGAGCATTTTATGAAAGAGATTGAAAATTTGAAAAAGAACCAAATGGAATTTCTGGAGATTAAGAACTCAATAGAAGAAATTGAGAATGAAATAACCAGCTTAGGTAGTAGAGTTGACCATATGGAGGAAAGAATCAGTGACATCGAAGATAGAAACCTGGAAATTACACAGATGGAAAAAGAAAGAGACTTGAGACTTAAAAGAAATGAAAGAACTCTACAAGAAGTATCTGACTCCATCAGAAAGAGCAATATAAGAATAACGGGCATACCAGAAGGAGAAGAAAGAGAGAAGGGAATAGAGAATATATTCAAAGAAATTGTTAATGAGAACTTCCCAAATTTGTGGACAGAACTGGATCCTCGAATCCAAGAAGCAAATAGAACATCTAATTACCTCAATCCCAACAGGCCTTCTTCAAGGCACATTATATTGAAGCTGTCTAAAATTAACACCAAAGAAAGAATCCTCAAGGCAGCCAGGGAAAAGAAGACGGTAACCTACAAAGGAAACCCCATTAGGTTATCATCAGATTTTTCAGCAGAAACTCTACAAGCCAGGAGGGAGTGGAACCAAATATTCAAACTACTGAAAGAGAGAAATCATGAGCCAAGAATAATATATCCAGCAAAGATATCCTTTAGAGATGAAGGAGGAATAAAGACTTTTCCAGACATACAGAAGCTGAGGGAATTTTCTAATACACGACCTGCACTACAAGAAACACTAAAGGAGGCTATTAGACCACCATCAACAGGGACAATTTGTGGCAACCGAAACATAAAAAAAAAAAGGGGGGGAGTGTAAAGGCCTGAACCAGAATATGGGAATGGAGAATGGAGAAAGTAAGCGTGCTGAAGAAAATGGAATACTCTAAATATCAAACTTTCTTTTACATAATCTTAAGGGTAACAACTCAAAAAAAATCCAGAACTGAAATATATACTGTAATAAAAGAAGAAACAGAGAGAAACATCATAGAATACCCCACACAGAAATAATAGACAACAACAAAAAGGCAAAGAAACAATGGAGTCACAGCCTTACCAGAAAACTAAAGATAGAATGACAGGAAATCCTCACGTATCAATAATCACCCTAAATGTAAATGGACTGAACTCACCAATAAAAAGGCACAGAGTAGCAGATTGGATCAAAAAACTAAACCCAACCACATGCTGTCTCCAAGCGACACATCTCAGCTACAAGGACAAGCATAGACTCAAAGTGAAAGGGTGGAAATTGACACTCCAAGCAAATGGTACCCAGAGAAAATCAGGTGTAGCCATAATGATTTCCGATGAAACAGACTTCAGGGTGAAAAAGATAACAAGAGACAAAGATGGACATTTCATAATGGTAAAGGGGACTATACAACAAGAAGACATAACAGTCATCAATATTTATGCCCCCAATCAGGGAGCACCGAAATATACCAAGCAACTACTAATAGAACTAAAGGGAGAAATTGACCAAAACACAATTATACTAGGGGACTTAAATACATCATTGACAGCTATGGATAGATCATCCAAACAGAAAATAAATAACGAAATAGCAGCCCTAAATGACACATTACATGAAATGGACATCATTGACATATATAGAGCACTTCATCCTAAAACATCAGACTATACATTCTTTTTGAGTGTACATGGAACATTCTCAAGGATAGACCATATATTGGGGCATAAAAGCAGCCTCAGCAAATTTAAGAAGATTGAAATCATACCAAGCATATTCTCTGATCACAAGGCTTTGAAATTGAGATTGGATATCAACTGCGAAAAGAAAGCAGGAAAAAACACAAATACATGGAGATGAAACCACATACTTTTAAAGAACGACTGGGTTAAAGAAGAAATTAGAGGAGAGATCAAAAGATACATAGAAACAAATGACAATGAAAGTACATCCTACCAAAATTTTTGGGATGCAGCGAAAGCAGTTTTAAGAGGGAAGTTTATATCATTACAGGCCTGTCTCAAGAAACGAGAAAAATCCCAAATAAACAACCTCATGTTACACCTCCAAGAACTAGAAAAAGAAGAACAAGTGAAACCCAAGGTCAGCAGAAGAAAGGAAATAACAAAAATCAGAGCAGAGCTCAATGAAATAGAGAACAAAAAGACAATAGGAAAAATTAATGTGACAAAGAGCTGGTTCTTTGAAAAAATTAATAAAATCGACAAACCCTTGGCTAGACTCACTAAGATAAAAAGAGAGAAGACACTAATTAACAAAATCAGAAATGAGAAAGGGGAAGTTATCATGGACACCACAGAAATACAAAGGATCATGCAAGAATACTATGAAGGACTATATGCCACCAAATTCAATAACCTAGAAGAAATGGATAAGATCTTAGAAACATATAGCCTTCCAAGGCTGAACCATGAAGAACTGGAAAATCTAAACAGACCGATCACCAGTAACAAAATTGAATCAGTCATCCAAAACCTTCCCAAAAGGAAAAGTCCAGGACCAGATGGCTTCACTAGTGAATTCTACCAAACCTTCACACAGGATCTAATACCAATCCTGCTCAAACTCTTCCAAAAAATTGAAGAAGAGTCAGTACTCCCTAACTCATTTTATGAGGCCAACATTACCCTGATACCAAAACCTGGTAAGGACAACACAAAAAAAGAAAACTACAGACCTATATCTCTGATGAATACTGATGCAAAAATCCTGAACAAAATTCTAGCAAAGCGAATACAACAATGCATCAAAAAGATTATTCACCACGATGCAGTGGGGTTCATCCCCGGGGCACAAGGATGGTTCAACATCCGCAAATCCATCAATGTGATACATCACATGAACAAAATAAGGGACAAAAATCATATGATTATATCAATTGATGAGGAAAAAGCATTTGATAAGATACAACATCCATTTATGATTAAAACACTTAAAAAAAAAGGCATAGAAGGAAAATACCTTAACGTAATAAAGGCCATCTATGACAAGCCCTCAGCTAATCTCATAATTAGTGGTAAAAAACTGAAGCCCTTTGCTCTACGTTCAGGAACACAACAGGGCTGTCCCCTATCACCTCTGCTTTTCAACACAGTGTTGGAAGTCCTTGCCAGAGCCATCAGGCAAGAGAAAGAAATAAAGCCATCCAAATTTGGAATGAAGAAGTTAAAATATCACTCTTTGCAGATGACATGATGCTATATATAGCAAACCCTAAGGACTCCACCAAAAAGCTGTTAGAAACAATCAACGAATACAGTAAGTTGCTGGCTACAAAATCAACATACAAAAGTCCATTGCATTCCTATATACTAACAATGAAATCTCAGAAAAAGAAATACAAAAAACAATCCCTTTGCAATTGCAGCAAAAAGAATAAAATACCTAGGAATAAACTTAACCAAGGAAGTGAAGGATTTATATGCTGAAAACTATAAGACATTTTTGAAAGAAATTGAAGAAGACACAAAAAAATGGAAAGACATTCCGTGCTCATGGATTGGAAGAATCAACATAGTTAAAATGGCCATATTACCCAAAGCCATATACAGATTTAATGCAATCCCCATCAAAATCCCAATGGCATTTTTTAAAGAAATAGAACAAAAAATCATCAGATTTGTTTGGAACCACAAAAGGCCCTGAATAGCCAAAGCAATCTTAAGAAAAAAGAACAATGCTGGAGGTATCACACTGCCTGACTTTAGCTTGTACTACAGGGCTACAGTAATCAAAACAGCATGGTATTGGCAGAAAAACAGACACATAGACCAATGGAATAGAATTGAGAACCCAGAAATAAAACCACATAAATATGGACAGATAATTTTTGACAAAAGAAGCTAAAAACATACAATGGAGGAAAGACAGCCTCTTCAATAAATGGTGCTGGGAGAACTGGATAGCCACGTGCAAAAGAATGAACTGGACTGTTATCTGTCACCATGTACCAAAATTAATTCAAAATGGATCAAAGACTTAAGCATAAGACCTGACACAATAAACTGCATTGAAGAAAACATAGGTACTAAACTTATGGACCTTGGATTCAAAGAACATTTTATGAATTTGACTCCAAAGGCAATGGAAGTAAAAGCTAAAATAAACAAATGGGACTATATGAAACTTAAAAGTTTCTGCACAGCAAAAGAAACCATCGACAAATAAAGAGGCAACCGACTGAATGGGAGAAGAGATTTGCAAACAGTTCCTCTGATAAGGGTCTAATATCCAAAACATACAAGGAACTCATGAAACTCAACAACAAAAAAACAAACAACCCAATTGAAAAATGGGCAGAGGACCTGAAGAGACATTTCTCCAAAGAGGACTTACAAATGGCAAATAGACATATGAAAAAATGCTCCACATCGCTAATCATCAGAGAAATGCAAATAAAAAACCACAATGAGATATCACCTCACCCCAGTCAGAATGGCTTTCATCAACAAGACAAATAGCAACAAGTGTTGGAGAGGCTGTGGAGAAAAAGGAACCATCTTACACTGTTGGTGGGAATGCAGACTGGTGCAGCCGCTATGGAAGGCAGTGTGGAGGTTCCTCAAAAAATTACAAATAGAATTACCATATGACCCAGCAATCACTCTCCTGGGTAACTACCCAAAGAATTTGAACTCATTTATACATAAAGACACTTGTGCTCCAATGTTCATTGCAGCTTTGTTTATGGTGGCCAAGACATGGAAACAACCAAAATGTCCTTCGATAGATGAATGTATAAAGAAGTTGTGGTATATAAACACAATGGAATACTATTCGGCCTTAAGGAAAGATGATATAGGAACATTTGTGACAACATGGATGGATCTTGAGAGTATAATGCTAAGCGAAATGAGTCAGACAGAAAAAGCAGAGAACCCTATGATTTCACTGATATGTGGTATATAAACCAAAAACAACAAAAGAACAGACAAACAAATGAGAAACAAAAATTCATAGTCACAGACAATAGTTTAGTGGTTACCAGAGGGTAAGGGGGGTGGGGGGAGGGAGATGAGGGTAAGGGGGATCAAATATATGGTGATGGAAGGAGAACTGACTCTGGGTGGTGAACACATACTGGGATTTATAGATGATGTAATACAGAATTGTACACCTGAAATTATGTAATTTCATTAACAATTGTCACCCCAATAAATAAATTTTTTAAAAAAACAGTCTCACTGCGATTCCTTCACACTGGCTAAGTTTTGTAGTTCTTGTTGTTTGCCATTTGTTTATGGGACTATGAAGGTATTGTTGAGTTCTTAGTTTTAGTTACATTATGGTGAGACAAACCACAATGTAATAACAAGAATTCATTCACTACGTGTAATCCATTTGCTGTAAAATTTAAACAAATATCCATTTTTACAAGTCCAACTTATTGTCCAACTTATAAGGTGATTATAGAAGCAACATACAACATACTAACTTAAAAATCATTTTTCTTATTTACACAAATATCATATGGGATTGTAGGGGTCATGACTAGATAAATGAGTTTCTTTTCACACAATACTCTCTCAGATTTTAAATTACCTACAATTAACTTTTATAATAATTCTGAATACTAGACTATTAAGAAAGACATTAACTAACAAAGAAAAAATATACATGCAATATACACATTTTTTAACAGCTCTTTCAATAGCAAAACTTTCTTAGTCTTACTGTATGTCTGGTAGAACCACAAAGAATACTTCACTATTAAGAGTCTTACCTCGACTGTTACTGTCAGAAGACGTTTCACATCTCCATCCTTTTTTATAACCAGAAATTAGTTGGACGTTGCTATGTATAAAAGAGGTGAGAATATTACTGTCTTAATACTGACAGGAAAACATTTATCAAAACATGGAATTCTTAGAGTATTTCAGGTAATATCTGAACTAATATAAAAACTTGAATTATCCCATACGCTTCAATTTTGTAAGTTCTAAAGGCAAACAAATAAAGAAACAAAAACTTATAGACACAGACAACAGTTCAGTAGTTGTCAGAGAGTAAGTGGAAGAGGGGATAGTAGAAAAGGGTAAAGGGGGTCAAACATATGGTGACAGAAGGAGAACTGACTCTGGGTGGTATATCACACAATGTGATATATAGACAATATATTAAAGAATTGTACATTTGAAACCTATGTAATTTTACTAACCATTGTCACCCCTATAAATTTAAGTTAAAAAAAAAACCATAGTAAGTTGTACAAAATTTTTCTTAAGCATGTGATTAAAGAAGACAAAAAAACAAGGTGAACCAGTCATGTTGAGGGCAGTATAGTTCAGTCAGTTAATTAGAATTAGCAGGGGCGAGAGTTGAGAACTCAGAAATCCTAGTTCTATAGTCCACAAGATCCGTTTTCGGGGAAGTCACCGCTATTAGGCTCAGAGCTTTCCTCTACAAACCAAGCATCTCACTGCCTTATTTTACAGGTTGTCAGAGGATCAAATAGATAATACAGCAAAATTGTAAGGCAACGGAATAAGTTTTTTTGAGCTTTAGTTTTTGAAATTATTTTGGAATTCCAAATAAACCTAATGTGTGCTTTTCATAGGTTCTATTTAACATTCAAATGTTGCAGTTTACAGAAAATGTTTTTAATTTTGGTTATCAGCTACTCTCTTTGTGGTTTGTAATTCAGTACATCTCAGCTATTATGTAATTTGTAATTAAATGCGTTTAGAAATATGTTACCTCAATAAGGTAGATAACATAACTGCCCCTATTATCGTAGCTAATCACACCAGTGGCAGAAAAGTCACAGAAGTCAAGACCTGGCTTGGACTACTTCCGTCTCATGTCTACCTGCTGAAACTCTGACCTATCAGATCTTTCTAACCTTCCTAGGCATCCCCAGTTGACTTGAAAGATAGAACATATATGCACACTCATGAGGCGTGGAAGGGGTGCAGCTATTCTAACACCAAGTAACCTCCTTTAGATCCAGAGCTTTCTGTTTACTGGCTTCCATGTCAGGCAAAACTTTAAATATTCTGAAACCTGAGGGAGAGTCAAGTCACTGGCCAGATTTTCATTATTTTGGAAAACAGATCACTGAGCCTCATCTTAACTAAGGAATCACAGGCAAGTTAGTGTCTACTCTGGGAAAGGCGTTATGGGACCTTCCAGGACCTAAGGAAAGATACTCCATGGGATAGCAAGTGGCCTTGGGGTACAGATCTGGTAACAAAGGAGAAAGGAAAGTCTGATCTTTTCCTGCAGCATTACTAGCACCTCTCTGACAGCTCAGAAAGTTCCAACTAACATGTGCTGGCAGAAGACACAACAAGACACTCCAAAGGGTAAGTCATCATGAGGTTTGGGCTAAGATGTGGGCCCCGCATAGTTTTTCAGTGTTAGGGAAGGCTGTGTGTGGCTAAAGCTAGAAGTCCTGGCTCCCGGGACAGGGAGCTGGTGCTCTGGAATAGGGGCTGAGAATGTAAGCAAGCATCTGCATGTCAAGTTAAAAATATCGCCACTTCGAAGTCCAAATGTGGAAAACCATGGACACAGAGGACTCGGGATCAGCAAGGGAACCTGGGAGCACGGGGAGTCATGACGACAGGATCCGTTTCTATAGCAACCATGCAGCAACACAATCGATGGAAACCAATGAATGACCAGAATGACCTTCCTTCCCTCTCCATCTGACTTGTGAAAGAGGATGGTCCCCCTTGGACTTAGGGAACACTCTGGCTTCTTGAAAAATTCAAGGGGGGAGCATAGCCAATAGCCTCCAGAAAATACAGAATTTCCTGCTAAACTGTACATTTTACACCCCCAAATAACTAGTAGGAAAAGTCAGAGAAGAGACATTATTGGTACCTGACACACAGGGGTTATGCTTGGAATGAAACGGAGAATGTGGGGATCCCTAAAGATAAAGGTCTTCAAAGTTCTGGGATAAGGAATCTGTCCCTTTGCTACGTCTTACACGTCTGATCGTTTGCTTGGTTTCTGGCTAAGGATGTCTACTAACTCACTGCCATTCCCCCCCTGCCTGACCCCAGTTAGGACGTCTCACCTGTTCCCTAAGAAGTAACAGTTCAAGTGTTTGGAAGCCCAGTTTGGTGATAACTAGCATTTCAATGTACACACTTACTCCTTCAAACCCTTAGAGAAAGCATATTCTTCCGCGGTGCGCCCAGTGTCATCTCGAGCAAAGACATCTGCACCTGCCTGAAGCAGAAGCCGGACTGTATTTGAGGACTTATTCCTTGCAGCAAGCATGAGGGCTGTTCTGAAATAACGGAGAGACAACTTCACCCTTAGGAACTTTCAGTTACGTACACAGCAACATTGAGAGACTTTACCAAGTTCAATACAGTGCTTATCTGTATACAATCGACCATTTACATGCTTAAGTGTTCATCTTTGTAAATTATGTCCAAGGCTAAAATGAAGGGACATAAAAACAAAAAAAAAGCCTCTTGCCCCACTGGGTATTACCTAGAAGGTGCTAATTTAAAGTTCTCTAATAGCCAAGTAACTCTGCTGAGGTCACTTAACTGAAGTAGGTGAAGATTTCAATGAAGAATTTCCCGTTTCTTCCTTAGTCTTATATATGGTGCATCCAAAGTCAGCTAGAATTCAAGTAAGTTAAAGCTACTTGGCAGGCTCAAAACAATAATATTAGTGATAATTCTAGTAAACATTGTCATCGTTGAGTTAACGGTGCTCATAAGCATGTGCTGGGCACTGAATCACATGCCAGGTCATGACACACGACCGTACTTGAAGGAGATATTATTTCCCTCGTTTCCACATCGGGAAACATGTTTGGTGATGACAGTAATGTTCCCACGGTCACACACGTGACACGTAGGAAAGCTGAGCTTTTAACCCAGTCCTGAGTGAACTGAAAGCCCATCTCTTTTTTAATCACCCATCTATGACTTGTTTCATTAAAGAAGAAGTTTATTCAGTTAATGTTGTCTTTCTCCCTTCTACCCATACCAATTAAAAATGATTTAAAAAAACATCAAAATAGACTAGAAATGAAAAAAGAATAAAAACTGAGGAATATCTGGTAGTAGTAATTCACAGTCATTTAGGGAAAACCCTATAACATCAGTATTCCTTCAGGAAAACAATTTAAAGCAGAGTCATCCAAACAACAAAATCAACTCCTATTTATGTTTAACGTGCATCTTTTAAGGAAACCTGAATACACAGTAGAGGTTAAAAAAACTGTCAGAGAGACTAAACCCAATATTGTATCATAAACTAAGTTAGAGTCCATACTATACAAAACTAGTAAAATTACCGTGAAAACCCTTTAGCTAATATAATACCATGTGACCAAAAACTGCAATGACAAATGACATCAGTCGATATCATAAATGAATATGAATCCTGCAGGATACGGTTCTTCCTGTTCACCAGTCAGAATAATTGCTATTCTACCTAACTGACGATGTGCTGATATTTTTCACTTTGTAATTATAGGTTAATCCTCTTCTTCTTAATTTAATCTTTCTGACTTGAGTAACTGTTACCGCTCTAAAACAGTTCTAAGTTAAAAAACAAACAAACAAGTACCTTTTCCACTTATCAACTGCATGTATGTTTGCATGTCTCTCGAGTAAATATTCCACCATTTTCGGGCAGTTCTCATTCACAGCAAATAAAAGTGGTGTAAAACCAAACTGTAAAACAGAGAAAACAATTTATAGCTTAAAAAACTACGTAGTTCTAAATTGAATTTGAAAACTCATAAAAGATCCTCTAAACTTGAACATACACTAGAGAAAGTAAATAAAAAGTAGCCCTCTGTGTTGTCGTCTGCTGCTCCTTCCCTTTAAAATATCCTCCCCCTTCCTCTCCAACAGATGGACTTCCACCTCATTCTCCAGAACTCCCTTCAAACACTGACAGTCCTGGTGCCAAGAACTTTGCTCCCATCACAATCTCTATCGCACTATACTGCAGTTATTTTATCGTTCCCCACCTGAACCCAGAGCCTTCTGAGGGCAGGGGCTATTCTCCATCCCTGTATCTCCAAGCTCGAAAACATAGACGTAAATGCTTTAAGTCGTTTCATTGAATTGATAACCTAAATAATTATTTCTGGGGTAGTGTTTGTTACATTATATTCCAAAGAATATGTACTTTAGCAGAAATTAATTACTGTGCCCCAGTAGGAAGATTCCAGAAAGATCACCTGTGTTTGAGAAGTATTATAAAACTGTGCTTTATATGGTTATTACTAAAGAAGTGTTTCAGGTTGCTTAATCCCGATTTGACAATACTTTTCTGTGGCAAACATTAACGTTTGAAATATCACAGAATTTCAGGGATACAGTTCGGAGAGCTTTCCAACAGAGGTGAGGTTTTCTGCAGCTTATACAAACTTGCTTGCTTCTCTTCTATCCATGTTCTCAGGATCCCAGATGTCAACTTCAGGCTCTCCTGCTCCAAAAGGGTCACTAAGGAAGTGGACTCTAAATTAAAAAGAGTTAGGCTTCAAATGACCTTTGATTGCTTATCACTAAATGGTCCATTGGTTTTCTCCCATTATAAGACGATGGGTTTTTATCTTAGCTGTTGGTAAGCTCAATGTGAAATTTTATTCTCAGTTACAATGATAACCTTGGGACCCCAATGCCTATCTACTTTCTGAAAAAATCTCTTTTTTATTCTGGTTCTATTTTAATTGCTACTTAAAATTATTTTATAGCTCAGGCAAAATGTAACTCCGAAATAAAATATCATGGCTTATCAGTTCACGTTTTAATGCTGATCTATATGGATGATTTTTAGCATCATGAAAGCGACTAAATCACTTGCATTTTTAAGGAACCACGTTGAGGAGGATGATAGAATACTGCCTGCAATATGCATAACATCTACAACTATAACCATCATTGACCTCATAAGACTTAAAGACATTTCAATGGGTATGATTCTTTATAGGACATATAATGAAAAAGGAAGTTTTTTGGTTTTTGTTTTTTAAAAAGAAAAACTTAGAATTCTAGCTTGAAAAACTCACTCTCATTCTAAGGAGATTAATATAGAATACATATAATAAATCAATATAGACTGTCTTGAAAATCTTGAAGCGTTTATCAAAATATTCTATAAAACAGGAATCGCACACTCCAGTGCTTACGGAGGCAAAGAAGGTGACCCAAGTAAGTGAAGAACCCAGGTGGGGACAGTGGCACACTAGGGAACACATGTCTCATATAAGAGGTGCAGCCTCGCCACAGGACACCCAACTGTAGTCAGGGCTCAAGGGGACCAGGCTTGATTCTTTCAGAGAAGCTTGACATCCTTACTTCTTCATGAGTCTCCAAAACTTTCGATGTTGACTCAACATATGGAGGCAAACGAAACATATTGAGGAGCCATAATTAGTCCGTGGCCCACTTGGAATTTTTTATCTGCTGTTTCCAAATGTTTGTGTATAATGTGAATATTTGTATGTAAAATCTTTCTGTTTTTTAGTATCATATGCTTCATTAAAAAACTGGGCCCCAACATGCAATAAAACTGTCATTTAGACTCATTACACCCACTTCAAGAATTTTTCCCATTCTTATTCAAACCATAATCTATTTGTATTCATTTTTCAGATTGTTAACCCAATGGATAATTACATTATAGAACTGCTGACACTAAATTATTGACACTTCCCATCTGTATTGCTACTAACTTCACGGGATTTCATGTTTAAACCTACCATCGTGATTATGCCACGGCTCTATGAATTTCACAGACATACTGAGAGAGTTTATCACACACCTTCGATCATTGCAGCAACATTTACGGTGGCCCAGAAATGGAAACAACAAAACTGTCCTTCAATAGATGACTGGATAAAAAAGATGTTGTATGCAAACACAATGGCATACTACTCTGCCATAGAAAAAAATGAAATGCTGCCATTTGGGACAACATGGATGGATCATGACAGTATTATGCTATGCAACACAAATCGGACAGAAAAAGTCGAGGACCATACGACTTCACTCATATGAGGGATATGAAACTGAAAGCAACAGACGAACAAGACAAGGAAACAAAAACTCACAGACACAGACAACAGTTCAGTGGTTACCAGAACATAAGGGGGGACGGTGGATAGTAGAAGAGGGTAAGGGGGGTCAAATATACGGTGAAGGCAGAACTGACTCTGGGTGGTGAGCACATACTATGACATATAGATGATGCATTATAGAAATGTACACTTGAAACCTATTTAAATACAATAACCATTGTCATCCTAATAAATTTAATTAAAAACAAAGAAAAGAAAACTGGAGATTTACAGAACAACAGGCAAAAAAAGCAGGTTCACAATTTCCTATTACTGCAGGAAAACCCCGCATGCAGTAAGCATTTGTTGATCTAACAACCTGAGCACAAACAAACATGCAAAACTCTTTTTTTTTTTAATTAATTAATTTATTTATTAGTTTCAGGTGTACAAAACAAGGTAATACTTAGACGTTCATCATTTATATCCCTCATACTGTGAACCCCCCTGCCCCCATCCACTATCCCTCCGACCTCACACTGAACCATCACATTATATATATAAAATTATAGTTGGCATTCATTAATGTTTAGCTTCTGATGTACAATGCCATGATCAGGTATCCACAGTATCCCTGAGGTGGTCTCCCAAATAGGACGCATGTCCATCGGCAAAACTCTTAAAGGGCCCGATTCTATGCATTAGGAGACCACCCATCAGCAAGTTTCTAAAGATTCTCAGAGCACCAGTGAATGACTGATGGCTGAAAGGAAAAAGGTGTTCTTCTTTAAGCCAGTAGATACTGCCAATGATATTTCCTTCCACTTCTCGAGCCCAGAGGTACAGACAGTTCAAAAGTCAGGCAAAGAGTGTTGGGAAGGAGAGAGCTGAAGGAAAATCACCTCTCAAACTCCACCTCTTCTAGAGATTTCTTAAGTATTTGAGATCTGCGAATTGATATATTGCACTAGTAGTTCTTAACCAAGAGTTGTATCAGAATCTCAGGGAAATATTTCTAAACAACACATGTCCAGGCCTTATTAGCTTTACATAGTCAAAACCTTCAGGAAGAGCCTAGCTTGTAAATGGTTGTGAATGTTTTTAAAGTTCCTAGGGTGACTGTGATTCGCCAGCATAATTCTAGCCAAGAACTAGTCCAGTAGACGATCACTTCAGTCTCCTCTTCTCTCGCCTATGTCACCAATTTCCTCTGATATTGAGGATTAGGCCAAATAAAAGTGGAAGAGACATGTCACTTATGAAAACCACACTTAATTTCCTGGGTAGGAGTGGAAACGGGATTAACAATTAAAATGCAACTTGATTTCATTACTGCTAAACTCCTTACTTCTCATGGGACAGTCTACATTTCACAGCAGAGTTTAGACTCTTACCTAGGTGGCTCTTTCTGCCAGAACAGATGATATGTCACTTAATTATCTGTCTTTCCTTCCTTTCCCACTTAATTGCCACCTGTTCACTGTAATCTGGTGGATTCGGAGCCTTCCTAGATGTGGTCTTAGGGGAATTTAAAACTCACTAACTCTCTCTCCCAAACTAAGGATTATTATCCCCCAAAACTGAAGAGGACCTTGACTAAGCATATAAACTGAAGGAAAACAAAAATAAAAAAACCTCTGTTTATTAATTAAACTTATTGGGGTGACATTGATTAGTAAAATCACGTTGGTTGCAAGTGTCATTTCTATGATACAGCATCTGTATATCGCATTGTGTGCTCACCACCAGAGTCAGTTCTCCTTCCACCACCATTATGTTTGACCCCTTTTTCCTCATCTATCACCCCTCCCGCCTTTACCCTCTGGCAAATATTGAACTGCTGTCTGTGTCCATGAGGTTTTGAAAAACCTCTTCTTGTTATTTCCCCTCAATAGCCAAATTTCCAAATTGCCCTGCATATTTCTGATAGTTATTTCCTTTCCCTTTCCTTTTTACCTCTTAGGCTTTAGCCAATGAAAACTAAATAGCTTTATATAAATCATTTGTTTATAAATAGCAATTTGTCAACAGCGGGAAGATTACTATGATATTGTAAAATGCTTTTGTTTGTTTGAGTTTTAAGGTAAAGCCGATTTCAAAGGCAAATTTTGCTTTCCTGCATTGTTTTGCATTAATTGGAAAACAACTCGGACGTGAAAAAACACTTAAAAAAGGAAGTGTTGCCTGTTACAAGTGTTGTTTTCACAAGTAATTTATCATAAGTGCATAAAAGAGAGCTGTGCCCTCTACTGCTACTTTAGAGGTATCATCACGTAAAGTAAAATTTTAGAAAATTAAGTTCCAACTGTTTGCATTCAGGGAACACTTGAGCTTCCAAAGGTGTAAAATTGACCCTTCCTCTGTCAACCAAGGGCATTCCTGCTGGGGTTGCAGTGGCGAGCGGTGATGTATGTCCAAGAACAAAAAGGGGTGAACGCGTCCCCATCACCTGCTCCCTCTGTACACCTAAAACCCGCCCAGCACCTCCGCCAGCCTGAGCAGGAGCCCCACTCCGAGGTGGAGACCCCAAGGGGGGCCGTGGCTGGCAGAGTGGCTAGGAGCACAGGCCGATGCCCTTGCTGGATGTCCAAACGTGCTGGCCCTCCTGCCCCGATCTTCAGAATCCCCGAGGCCTGGGGTGCTCAGGGCCTGTGTCCTGCTGCTTCCCCTCCCTACCTGCACCCCCCAGCTCCCTGGCGGGACCCAGGCTCACCCATCTCCTAGGCCCTGCCCTGCAGCAGCCACCCCCACATACTTCCCTCCCCCCGGGTCGTCAGTCCTTGGTGGGCTCTGAGCCTGCCACCCACTCCCACGCAGTAACAGGACTGTTACAGGACAGAGCTGGGCCCTTTCTGTGGCCACCTCATTTCCCCTTCCTGACTTGGCTTTGGACTTGTTTCTATGGCGACAGGGAGCGATGTACAGCATGCAGTATATGTCGACTAGAAATAAAATGCTTGTGACTGAAACACACGTATAACAAATATTGTGTAAATACAGTCTGTGGATCTATACCTCATTGGTTGCTTCCATATCTGCCTGATGTTGCAGCAGCTGTTCAACTATCGCGGTGTTTTGCCCTATGGCCGCGTAGTGGAGAGCCGTGTTGTCACAATCGTCCTTCACATGTGGATCCGCTCCATGTTGTAGTAGGATTGTTGCACACTCCTCTTCCTGGCTCTCCACGGCCTGTCAGGATTACGTCATTAAATAAACGGTAAATTATGGGAATTCAAAGTAAGCATTCCACAAGTTTCCACAATTAGTTATAGTTAATTGAGATAAATTCATTTTTATTCTAAATACTAAAATAAAATCCATCTCCTGTTGACAGAGCTGGCTACCACATACCTTTATTAGAGCTGTCTTGTTTCTGTTGTCACCGAAATTCATCTGGCATTTTTTCTCTGCTAGAAGAGTCACCACTTCCGAATGGCCAAAGGTGCAGGCCAAATGGAGAGCAGTCCTATGAGGGTGAGAGGACATTTAGGACATTACAGGGCACTGTCTCAAACATGCAGCTCTGCACGCAATTGTAAACATGACACGCCACTCCAATGCCTTCAGAACCAACATGGAGTTTTCTTCTGCACAAAGTACAATATTCACGAGCTCTGCTTACTCGCCACACTAAGGAAAGAGCAGCCTATGTGACTACAGAGAGCATGCCCTGGGGAATCAGCTCAACTCGGTTTGATCCTAATTTAATTCGACCACTTATTAGCTGTCCCTTAGCCTTTGTGTGCCTCCATTTCCTCATCAACAAAGTGGGGATAAAAACAGTAGTTAACACTGTTGTGGGCTCACATGGGAATCTATGTAAAGTGTTTACTTAGGTTCCTAGCACAAAACACACAGCTCAGTAACTGGTAATATTATCAGAATTATTACCATCACTACTACTTTACAAGACAACATTTCAATTAAGTAAAATGATATCATTCCACCTACTTTGCAGCTATGTTTTAAGGATTAAGAAAGAACACTGTATTTCAGTGGTTCTAAGATGCTTCTTTTCTCATATTTTAACACCTCTGACTCTGGAAGGCAATGTACAATTCAGAGTGCCTTGAAAGTATAGTTGGCAGCATTTAAATAATTTCTTACTGGTATTTACAAGAACCGGCATCTTACCACCCTGACGTGAAGTGAAATAATGGAAACACACCAGACCTTCCGCAGTTCTCGTCATAAATTGGCATCTAAATAAATGTTCATTCTTAAGGGCATCATGGGGAAAGAGGACTAAAATCACAAAGTAATTCTTGTTTTGATTTTCAAGAAACTTGAAGCCAAAGGAGACTCAGCATTCAAGTGACTAAGGATGGCTCCTTTCATTGTCTGTTTCGAGTCATAGATTATATGAAAATCGGACGATTTCCAGTGATCGATACTCATATTTAATACTATTGTACACTAGGTAAACAGCAAGTTTGGTTACTGTTCACAATGTCCTAACTGTAGAAATCCTTTTATTTGAAACGAGGGAGGAAAAGCTTCAATGGAGATTAGGTACTATTACGTCCATTTACAATTTTTCATTTCGCTCCTACTGGGCAACATAAAGTTTTTAAGGATGAAGAGGGCCTGAGAGATAGATTCTGAGAGTCCCGAGTAGACTGTGTCTGCTCCGTAACAGTTATTCAGTGTATATTTGATGAATAAATGGATTGAAAGAAGGGATAACTACAGCTGGAGAGTTCAATGTTTTTAAACAAAATGTTTATAGTAAAGCAGTACTTCTGCAATAGTAATAATCACTTATATGTGCTATTTTTGATTTCCATAAAGACAGAACCAAAATGATGAATCAAAAATCACTTAATGTTATAGGTAATGAAGCTCTATATAATAAAAAAATAAGTGTGTACAGAAATATAGATACATGAACTTCTACCGGCACAGATAAAAAGACTGCCTTTACTTCTGAAGAGGCTAAAAGTTGCCAGAAAATACCAATCTTTAAAAAAAAAAAATTGAAAATAGAAGTGAGAAATTGTTTTAATCTGTACAAGATTCATATTCCTGGGAATAATGAAATATTACCTGGGACTACTTTATTAATAATAAACTGTTACTAGAATTTCTGTATATGTTCAGTGTAGAGATCAGACTTTTTAAAAAAGAAAATGTCACTGTACAAATACTCAGTAATCAAGTTTGCACATATTTTTGGCTAAAATAACATCGTAGTCTGTGTGTGTGTATAATCAAAGGAATTCTTTCTCCTTTTCCAATCTACCAAAGTACATCTTTGCATGTAAACATGTATGTATTATCCATACCACCTTCAGCGGTCTCAGGTAATTCCATCCTACAGATGCACTGCAATTTATTTACGAAATGTGTTGATGTGAGTTTTTCACAATACATTGATATTGTAAGCAGTGCTGAGAAAAGCAAATTGTATGTGATTTATATAATTATTTCATAAAAACATTTTAGCACTTGGAATTGATGAGTAAAGGGAATATACATTTTTAAATGTGGTACTTATCACCAAAATGAAAAGTCACCAAACTTTGAAAAGTCTGAAGCAACTTTAATTTGAAGCAGAAGTACAAGTACCATGACTCCTCATCTTCTCAACCTTTGAGGATGGAAAAGAAGTTTTCATTTCTCTTTCAACTTTAATTCCTTTTTTTTTTTTTACCTGGGGCACTAAATATTGGTCACTTATAGATACACAGAAAGAACTTGGTCCAATTCAAAATTCGAGCGCTTTTTTCTGTTGATTTCAGACACTTCTCTATAAAACAAAGATACACTTTTCCCTGATATGTGTATGCTGTACATAATTTGCAAGTACCTTTTCTTTTATTTTGTTAGTATTATTTTCTGATATACAGAGACTATTGATTTCTTATATTGCTCAACCAACCTTCTGAACTCTTGGTTTTTTTGAAGTCTTCGCCAACATAAAAAATTGTATAAATAGGCATTTCTGTTTTCTTCTGGTACCTTCCTCATTTTGTATATTTATAATTTTTAATCTACAGTACATCTGGAACTTATTTTTGTGACATGAAAATCTAACAAATTTTCTCCAAATACTTAACAGGTATTTCTCCATCATTCATGAGTAATTCATATTTTCTACTAACGCGAAATGTCATCACTATGAAGCTCTAACATCCTGCATATATTAGGGTGTTTGGGCATTTTCTGCTATATTCCAATCATTTATCTCTCTTTTCAGCTCTTAGTAAAGAAATGGTGGCAATAGAGCACCCGTTGACACCTAGAAGGGCAAATCTTCGTCTACTATGCAGAATGATTCTTAATTTTATCACTACAATCAAAGAGACACCATGTGCAACCCAAAACTTTTAAAACCCTGAGAGTTTAGTTGGCTTGTGGAAAACTGATAACTAGAGGAAGAGCACACGCGGTGAGAAAACGAGTCTTCCTAGACAGACCACAGCCATCTTCCACTGGAAGCTTCCCTTCTAAGGCCCCTCAATAAACACCATACATACATGGGTGGACACTGATGTAAAACGGATACTGGGTTTTAGCTGATTTTTTTAGCCCACAAGTCGCTCTATTATGGGAATCAGTTTTCTCATTACGCACTTTTCTGTAGTGTTTAACAACATGGTCTAAAACTGTGCACATCAAAAGTAAAATGCTTCTTTTTCAAATGCTATACTTCTTTTCATTTCTATTACTGATATTTAGTTGAATTTGTTTAAAATTGTCAGTAAAGTGCTTTGTAAGGGGAATTATGAGTGACGGGACCTTGAGAGTTTGTCCTGGTGCTCACCACGGCGGCCTGGGCCCTGCCCCCGGGGTAAGGGCCCCACCAGCGTACCGCCCCTCCCAGGCCCCTCTCCCAGGCCCCCGCCGCCTCCGGCCCGTGCCCTGCGGCCCCCCAGGCCCGCTCACCTCTTCTGCAGGTCTCTGTCATCCAGTCTCTCTGGATGGAGCGAGAGCAGCCTCTGCACTTCTGATACGTTGCCCCTGGCGGCAGCTCTGTAGATTTGTATGCGATCTCTGCCTTGGTTGCAGTACCCGGACTCCGAGGTGACCCCACCTCCGGCCTCAGGCTGCCAGCCACCACCATCGCTCTGGGGTCTCCTTCGGAAACCCAAGCGGGACCTGACCTTCTGAAGCCCAGAGCCAAAACACTTCTTCATGGCCAAGCCACGGGCTTCAGAACCTCCTCCGCACTTCTCACGCCTGTTTTCTCCGCGCCCAGCCAACAGTAGCCTCTAGAGCAGCCAACTCCAGTCGCCACAGTATCCCCGCAGGACAGCAAGGCGGTTTGGAATCTCTCCGCCCGGAACGGCCGTCACCAAGCAACGGTGCACGGGGCAGAGGCCGAGGGCTGCGCATGCGCACAGAGCCCCGGGGCCAAGGTCAAGGGCACCCGGAGCCCACGTGCAAGGCCCAGGCGCCTCAAGCTTCAGAGGTGGCCTGTGGGCAGCGCTGAGTTCCATTCGGACCTCGGTGGGCGCTGGCCCAGGCTTCTGCTGGGTCGTCTGAGCAAAATGAAATAGGAAATTTCATTTCCTGAATTAAGAAAACAGGTATGTAACAGGCAGAGAACTTGGGGGAAGCAAAAACCATAAATGAGAGAAGAAAAAAAAAACTTTATGTACCCTAAAACTGAAATGTATTAATTTCGATGTATAAAACACAAAAGCATTTAAAAGCTTGATTTCCCAGAGAAAACTCTTGTATTTTGAAACGTTTTATTTTCAACCTCAATATCTATCACCTTAGACCCAAAAATCTTCTTTAAAAATTGGAGTATACTTTGTACTTATCTGCTTTTTGAATAAGGCCTGTGAAACTAGAAATCTCTTTCTCTTTTCAGTATATATGTTAAGAAAGAAAGGAAATTTGCTGTTTTGCCTCAGGATTTCACCGATTTATTCAGTCTAGAATGGCCAGAAAAGATCCACATTTCCAATCCTTTCTTTAGTTGGTATTATATTCACTTGTCAATTTGTGACAACTGGACCAGTATTATTATAGCCGGTTTGATTTTCAGACACCTTTTTAAAAAGCCACCTTAGGAGGCTGGCGGGCAGCACTGCGGGCCCGCGGCTCGGGGGGCTCGGCCGGCTCGGGGGGCTCGGGCGGCTCGGGGGGCTCGGGCGGCTCGGGGGGCTCGGCCGGCTCGGGGGGCTCGGGGGGCTCGGGCGGCTCGGCCGGCTCGGGGGGCTCGGGGGGCTCGGGGGGGTCGGGCCGTTCGGGGGGCTCGGGCGGCTCGGGGGGCTCGGGCGGCTCGGGGGGATCGGGGGGCTCGGGCGGCTCGGGCGGCTCGGGCGGCTCGGGGGGCTCGGGCGGCTCGGGGGGGCTCGGGGGGGCTCGGGGGGGCTCGGGCGGGCTCGGGCGGCTCGGGCGGCTCGGGGGGCTCGGGCGGCTCGGGGGGCTCGGGCGGCTCGGGGGGCTCGGGGGGCTCGGGCGGCTCGGGGGGCTCGGGGGGCTCGGGCGGCTCGGGGGGCTCGGGCGGCTCGGGCGGCTCGGGGGGCTCGGGCGGCTCGGGGGGCTCGGGCGGCTCGGGCGGCTCGGGGGGCTCGGGCGGCTCGGGGGGCTCGGCCGGCTCGGGCGGCTCGGGGGTCTCGGGCGGCTCGGGCGGCTCGGGGGTCTCGGGCGGCTCGGCCGGCTCGGGGGGCTCGGCCGGCTCGGCCGGCTCGGGGGTCTCGGGCGGCTCGGGGGGCTCGGGCGGCTCGGGCGGCTCGGGCGGCTCGGGCGGCTCGGGGGTCTCGGGCGGCTCGGGGGGCTCGGGCGGCTCGGGCGGCTCGGGGGTCTCGGGCGGCTCGGGGGGCTCGGGGGGCTCGGGCGGCTCGGGGGGCTCGGGGGGCTCGGGGGTCTCGGGGGGCTCGGGGGGCTCGGCCGGCTCGGGCGGCTCGGGGGTCTCGGGCGGCTCGGGGGGCTCGGGGGGCTCGGGCGGCTCGGCCGGCTCGGCCGGCTCGGGGGGCTCGGGCGGCTCGGGGGGCTCGGGGGGCTCGGGCGGCTCGGGGGGCTCGGGCGGCTCGGGGGGCTCGGGGGGCTCGGGCGGCTCCGGGGGCTCGGGGGGCTCGGGCGGCTCGGCCGGCTCGGGCGGCTCGGGGGGCTCGGGCGGCTCGGGCGGGTCGGGGGGCTCGGGGGGCTCGGGCGGCTCGGGGGGCTCGGGCGGCTCGGGGGGCTCGGCCGGCTCGGCCGGCTCGGGCGGCTCGGGGGTCTCGGGCGGCTCGGGGGGCTCGGGGGGCTCGGCCGGCTCGGGCGGCTCGGGGGTCTCGGGCGGCTCGGGGGGCTCGGGCGGCTCGGGGGGCTCGGGCGGCTCGGGGGTCTCGGGCGGCTCGGCCGGCTCGGGCGGCTCGGGGGGCTCGGGCGGCTCGGGGGGCTCGGGCGGCTCGGGGGGCTCGGGGGGCTCGGGCGGCTCGGGGGTCTCGGGGGGCTCGGCCGGCTCGGGCGGCTCGGGGGGCTCGGGCGGCTCGGGGGGCTCGGGGGGCTCGGGCGGCTCGGGCGGCTCGGGGGGCTCGGGCGGCTCGGGGGGCTCGGGCGGCTCGGGCGGCTCGGGGGGCTCGGGCGGCTCGGGGGGCTCGGGGGGCTCGGGCGGCTCGGGCGGCTCGGGGGGCTCGGGCGGCTCGGGGGGCTCGGGCGGCTCGGGCGGCTCGGGGGGCTCGGGCGGCTCGGGCGGCTCGCGTTCGCTGCTCGCCCTTAGTTCCTGCCGGCCCCCGCGGGGCGCATTGCCGCCGGGATCGGTCCATGTCTTGGGCCGCCGCTCCTTCCGCCGGCGCCCGGGGGGCCGCGACAGCTGTGAGGTGGGGGCGGCCGCGGCAGGCAGCGGTGCCGGCCGCCGGGGCAGGGTCCGGGAGCTCGGCGCGGCGGGCGTAGGTCTATGTCGCGGGCGGCCGCGGAGGGACGATGCGCGAGTACAAAGTGGTGGTGCTGGGCTCGGGCGGGGTCGGCCAATCCGCCCTGACCGTGCAGTTCGTGACCGGCACCTTCATCGAGAAATACGACCCCACCATCGAGGACTTCTACCGCAAGGAGATCGAGGTGGACTCGTCGTCGTCGGTGCTGGAGATCCTGGACACGGCGGGCACGGAGCAGTTCGCGTCCATGCGGGACCTGTACATCAAGAACGGCCAGGGCTTCATCCTCGTCTACAGCCTCGTCAACCAGCAGAGCTTCCAGGACATCAAGCCCATGCGGGACCGGATCATCCGCGTGAAGCGGTATGAGAAAGTGCCAGTCATCTTGGTTGGGAACAAAGTGGACCTGGAAAGTGAGAGAGAAGTGTCATCCAATGAAGGCCGAGCCCTTGCTGAAGAGTGGGGCTGCCCCTGTATGGAGACTTCTGCTAAAAGTAAAACAATGGTGGATGAACTCTTTGCAGAAATTGTGAGGCAAATGAACTATGCCGCGCAGCCTGACAAAGACGACCCATGCTGTTCCGCATGTAACATACAATAGCATTCAAAAATGGCTCTCCTGGACAGGATTTGCCCCATATCCTAGGCGATACAAACGCCGTCTACTCGACTGCGGAGTTTGCAGGACATGTGGTGTGATCTACAGTGAAATAGCTGCCCTTATTCAGAATTCAGCCGTGATTGTCAGTTGACGTCTCTGAGTAACATTTGGGTTCAGTAACTACAGTTTTCACCATTGTCCTCAGTCTCCTGTATGCACCTGCAACTTTAAGGCATAGCCAATCGATCTTCAGGGTGATCTCCTTTGAAAGCTATGATGGCATGGTCCCTGAGTTGACAGAAGCAACTATTGTATAAATTAAAAATAATCACAAGAGAGAACCCAGAAGAATTCCTGTGACCACTTACAATTAAAATATTTTGTCTTCTTTAAAAAAGAAATAAGTAAAGGAGAAATATTTTCCTACGAGAGTACTGAATTTTCAGGCATTGAGATAGTGCTTCTAACCAATGTATTCTGTCAAGTAACATAATAACAGCTGACCTGCCAGCAGCATTACAGGGAGAGATTCTTTGCTCAGCCGACACATTTCTGTTTTTCAAAATTGATGCTTAATTGTAGATGTTATCCTAATTTGTGACACGGAACTAATTCATGCATCAATCCTTAGTAGAGCATAAGTCAGAACAGGTTGTGTAAAAATACAATCTGGTTTTAAATGTGTTAAATCACCTGCTTTGCCACAGAAAATGGAGGCTCTCACAAGGGTTTGATCCGAATTACAACCCCAAACCCACCCTCTGTTAACCAAGCAGGTATGGTCTTGATTACTTTACTGAACAAGAAGGAAGAGCAACTGGGATGCAAAGAGATTGCCTCGCCTTACTAACGAGAAGCGTTCTGATAGACTGACTAGTACCATCATGTAAGGAAAATGAAGCCATGCTGCATCCACATGTTCCCATTTGTAGAACCTCACAGGACACTACAAATATCTTGCATTTTTACGTTTGTTTAAGCAGCAAATTCCTTCTTGCCTTTAAGGGCTATGGTTGTGGTGTGATTCTTGGTTAACCTGCTTTCAAAATCGAGTTTGCTCTAGCAGAGCTTTATTGCAGGCATTTAAAAAAATTGAATAACCATGTGAAATAATTTGGGCTTAAAAGTAGAACGTAAATTATAGAGTGGAAGGTAAGGGACAGAAAAACCTTTTATCTTTCATTTTCCTGGAGAATTATATTAAGATTTTCTTATAACAATTTTGCTCTGATTACTGAAGTGGCAAATAAAGCTAGAGAACATTGTGTTTTGAAAAGGTGCTCAAGCTCTGATACTTTTGGTTTTCATAGCCGTGAAGTATTTATCATTTGCATGAGTAATGGCACAGGAAAAATCTATTCATACATTTTACAATCAAGTGTAGAAGGGTTTTTAACTAACTTCAGAGTTACAAATGCTAAAGAGAGTATCTTGAGCTGATTCTCTGGAGATAAATTTGGCCTTGAACTGCAATATCACTGAGCCTGTGATCTACATACTGCCCCATGTTTTGTTGGTTTCACACTCTTGTGCAAGTAACCTCTGGTCTTATGTGTGTAACTGAGAGAAGACTGTATGTGTGCATGTGTGTTTATTGTTCCTAAGAATTTGGCACAAGTTGGAGATAATTGCCTATACTGAAAATCCGTACTGCAGAATATAAATTATTTAAATGTTTATTATACATAATTGAAATCATTGGTGCCCACACCCCCCCTCCCCAAGTGTTTAGTAAATTGGCATTAAGCTTAGAGGATAGAAAAAGGTGGACTTTTCATAGATAAGAAAACAGACTATGTGGGGGAAACCAGGCCATGGTGATCAGCGTCTTTGAATTGTGAATGTTTGCATTCTTCAGTATAGGTTTTCTTATACCCCAATTATAAGCACCTCATTTATAGAACAAAAGCCCTAACCAGTTCTATTGAAACAAATTTCATTGTGTAAAATTCGACTCAGCATGTAGAGAAATCAAAGATTCGAGAAATACGATTTATCTACTGAAACAAATATTTTGTTAGTGAATTGGTTGAGTTTTAAAGCCTCTCACTTCTCAGAATGATTGATTTTTAGAATTCCATATTTAATAGCAATTTATCACAACTAAAATTACTTATTAGAAACATCTAATAACATTCACATTATGGATTGCTATGCAGATAAGAAAAATAATATGAACAGTATGGCAAAATGTAAGGTGGAAAAGATTATCTTCAAATTGGGGTTTTACTTAGAAGTGATTGTGTCAGACAATAAGGTGGGCTTTTACTGTAAAGATGTTACTAATAACTGACTTAGTGGCTGCCTGATCACAGTGTTTCCACACAGCCTACATATTTAGTGACAAAGCATCAAAGATCCAGAAACGGGGAAACCCTCGTGCGCTCTTACTGTTGGTATTTCATCTGGTATGACTATAACTCAGCTTGAATGAATGTGTTTGTTGAGATGTTAATAAAAAGCTTAAGAACAAGATTAAATTTGTTGGCACATGAAGTAAAATAGTGGCTACAGAGAAAAGTTTGTGACCTTGTGTCACTATTTATTTTATGCCCTGATCAGACTAGCAACTAGATAAGTGAAAGTTTTTCTAACATGCCTTAAAAATATTATGGTTTGATCCAAAGACCCACTTCTTTTTTTTAGCTATTATGCTAAGGATTTTTTTGTTTTTGTTTTGTCTTATTTTTTATACAAAGGCAGCATTTGTTAAATTTTTTTTCTTTTATATTGCAGCTTTTATTTTGGTTCTTTTACGCTGTGGTAGTGATGGTAACTGATGCCTTTCATTTTGTTCCACTTACACAAAACAAGCCAGCATCTGATCAAAAGTATTACATAATATCTTAAACTATTGAAAGGTGCTTTGATGATTTTCTCCTTTGGTTTATAGAATTAAGACTGAACTTGACTAATCGCTATAGTTGCCATCACTTTTCTGTGGTAAAACTACTGATATCTGCTTTTCTATGTAAAGAAATGTTGCCTAAGGATGTCTGCTCTTTGTTTTCAAGAGTTGTCCAGTGGGAATATTGTCTGTGCGTGTATGAATATGAAAGTGCTATTTTGTTTATTGTGTTGAGTTTTTGTTTGTTTTGTTTTTTAGTTTTTTGTAGTCTTGTGTTAGCTCTGGGTAAGCTTTAATTGTCTCCTTAGCCAATCAAATGTTAAAGACTATGGGGGAGGGTCTATTTTTTTTTTAATGTGTCATTGTGCATCTATTAAATCTTGATCAGGGTTTCAAGAATGACTGCAGTGGGTTTTGGAAACAGACTTATCATTATTGATTTGGGGTTTCCCAGAGAAAAACATAGTTCACAGTTAATTGTTGAGCTCTAATACAACTGACCATTTAAAATTGAACAACAGTTTATTGTTTTGTAACAATGTCAGTTGTTAAACTTTGACGTTTCAATTAAAACATGAATTGTAGTTATAACTCAATGCAAATTCAACAGTTGTATTTGGAGTTAAATTATTTTAACAAATAAATTTATTTAATGAAAAAAAAATAAATAAATAAAAAAAATAAAAAAAAATAAAAACCCACCTTAAATTTGTCACTTAAATCCTTCAGTTGTCTTTCCAAAGGTGAGTTTGCATTAAGTTAATCAGTTCATAACTAACCACACTACTGACTGTTCATTTTTGGCAGTGTCACCACACTTGTCTGTACAATTATTTTGCCAATATTTGAGTATTTAATCATCTTTTTGTCCTTATAAAACTGAGTGGGAAATATAAAAATGAATTTACCAACACCCAGAAGCACAGATCATACAGACATAATACAATTATTAAACTAAGACATCATTAGGCATTCTGAGAAACATCCTTACGTCAAGTGAAACAAATTAAATATATAAATCATTAGAAATAAATCATGGAAGATTATAGCTAAAAATCGAGGTAAAAATCGAGGTAATCGAGGTAAAACCAGTAATAGCTCTGACAACTTTCTTGGGATGAAACCCTTACATTATAACACGTTAAGGCTACTATTAGGTTTTTGTGCTTTTAAGTTGCATATACATTTGAACCTAAAATGCTATGCACTAATAATCACTTCTCCTTAATCACTACGTAAGTTTGGCAGCTAGTGGAAAAAGTATCTACTATTTTTCTAATCTACCATTTCAGAGGAAAGAGTCCAATTTTAGCTGTTGCGTTTTTCTGAGTTTTCAGAAATGGATTCCAGCAGAGAAAGACTATTTCTGATGCTCTGGAGAGTATTTTGGCCTTTTTGTCACAAGCACTGAGTGCAAGTTTTTGGCAGTGCTTCTATACATTATGCACCTCCTAAGTAGTGGACGTAGCTGTTTCCAAGTGCAAAAATTTTCGATCTTTGAAATTTAGCAAGTTACGATTCTACATGACACAATATTTTACTCTAGATGAAGAGTATTTTTCAGATTTTTATGTTATGCTTGCATAGAGTATTATTTTCATTATATTTCCAATATGCATTATTATGTAAAAGTTCAACTTACATTTTCTTTCAATCTGGGGCTCTGCTATGCATTCTTTTAGAGGTGTATTTTGATGAACTAAAGTTTTTAAAGTTTTGAAATCCCATTTTTCTTCTCTTTCTCCTCCTTCTCCATCTTCTCCTCCTCTTCCCCTTCGTTCTCCATTTTTGGTTAGAGCTCTCTGTGTCTTCTCTAAGAAAATGTTGCCTATTCCAAGATTACAAAAAAAATTCATCCCTGTGTTGTTCTCAAGACAGACACCGTCTTTCCCTGAAAATAAGACCTAGCTGGACAATCAGTTGCAATGCATCTCTTGGAGCAAAAATTAATATAAGACCCGGTCTTATTTTACTGTAATACAAGACCGGGTCTTATATAATATAATGTGATATAATATAATACCCAGTCTTATATTATTTTTTGCTCCGAAACATGCGATAGAGCTGATTGTCCGGCTAGGTCTAATTTTGGGCGAAACACGGTAGTTTTGATTTTACATTTGATCCATAAACTTGTGTTTGTCAGGAAGTATGCAAAGAGATTCATTTATTTCCATAATAGTTTTCTGGTTTTTTCAGCATCATTAGTAAAAAGACTAACCTTTCCCTAATTAATTTGGATTAACTTGGCACCTCTGTCAAAGAATCAGTTGACAATTTATGTGTGGCTTTTTTCTAATCATTGATCTTATTATCTGTACTAAAGCCAATATCACCCTGCCTTGATTATTAAAGCTGTACAGTAATTCTTGAAATTAGGTTGTGTAAGTTGTCCAACATTTTTCTTCTTTTCCAAATTGTTTTTGCTATTCTAGTTTCTTTAGATTTAAATATTCATTTTAGAATCACCTGTCAATTTATCCAAAAAAAAAAAAAGAGAGAGACAGAGAGAGAGAAAGCCTTCTGGGATCATGACGAGTTTATGGTGAATCTACAGATCAATTTGGAAAATAGCCATTTTAGCAATGTGGATTCTTCCATCTGTGAAAATAGTCTATGTGTGTATTGACTTATGTCCTTAATTTGTCTCAAGAACATCTTATAGATTTAGGCATATTTACTTCCAAGTATTGTTTATTTTTATGGCATTTTGAATAACACTAATTTTAAGTTCCTTTCCCATGTTATTCTAGTACATAAAAATACAATTGATTTTGTAAACTTACCTTATATAGTGTAACTTGATTATGTCCATTTATTAGTTCTTGCAGATTTTAGTAGTATATCTATACAACTATGGGAAGGGCACATAAAAGCCATTTTATTTCTTCTGATATAATCTTTATTTCTTACTTGTCTTATTATATTGGTTTAAAACATCCAGAAAAACGTGGGAAAACATACTAAGTGCAGGATCACTGCCTTGTTCCCATCTCTATGGGAAACATCAAGTATAATAATTACCTGGAGGTATTTCATAGTGGTTTCTATCAGGTTGCGAAAGATCCTCTCTACTCTGAGTAAGCTGAAATGCTTTATCACGAATAGATACTGAAATTTATCATACAATTTTCATCCATCTTTTAAGATTATCATGTCATTTCTTACTTTAATCTAATTCTCTTTATGTTGAATGACTTCTTAATATGACACCAACATGGGAATCCAGACTGGTGCAGCCGCTATGGAAGGCAGTGTGGAGGTTCCTCAAAAAATTACAAATAGAATTACCATATGACCCAGCAATCCCTCTCCGGGGTATCTACCCAAAGAATTTGAAATCATTTATACATAAAGACACGTGTGCTCCAATGTTCATTGCAGCTTAGTTTACGGTGGCCAAGACATGGAAACAACCAAAATGTCCTTCGATAGATGAATGGATAAAGAAGTTGTGGTATATATACACAATGGAATACTATTCAGCGTTAAGGAAAGATGATATAAGAACATTTGTGACAACATGGATGGATCTTGAGAGTATATTGCTAAGTAAAATAAGTCAGACAGAAAAAGCAGAGAACCCTATGATTTCACTGATATGTGGTATATAAACCAAAACCAACAAAAGAACAAGACAAACAAATGAGAAACAAAAACTCATAGACACAGACAATAGTTTAGTGGTTACCAGAGGGTAAGGGGTGTGGGGGGAGGGAGATGAGGGTAAGGGGTATCAAATATATGGTGATGGAAGGAGAACTGACTCTGGGTGGTGAACACATACTGGGATTTATAGATGATGTAATACAGAATTGTACACCTGAAATTATGTAATTTCATTAACAATTGTCACCCCAATACATAAATTTAAAAAAATATGATACCAACATTGCATTCCTAGGATGACTCACATTTGATCATGTCATATGATGATTTTCAATATTGCTCTGTTTTGTGACTACTTTGTCAATATTTGTTCCTGTGATGATGAGACATATGGGTCTGTACTTCCATTTACTTGTACCATCTTTCTCAAGTTTTGATATCAGGGTTATGTTGCCTTCAGGAAATGAGCTGGTCAATAATCCTCCTCTTCTATTTTTTGAAATTTATGATGTATAATTAATATCATTTCTTTATTTTTCCCTTAAATATTTGAAGAATTCACCAGTGAAATCATTGGGGCCTTCAGTTTTTCTGGGAAGGCTTTGCATTTCAAATTCATTTTCTTTAACAAATGAAATACCATTCAGATGTCGTGTTTCTTACTGGGTCAGTTTAGGTATGTCTTATCTTACAAGGACCCATATTCATAAGTGGCCATTAATTATTTTCTTAGCATCATTTTAAAGCTCCCAGTGATGTCTCCTGTGCAATTCTTGATATTGACCATGTGTATTACATCCTTTTATGTCTTGATCAAGGGATTACTGATGACATCATGTTTTTCCAAGAACCAAATTTTGGCTTTCTGAATTTTCTTTATGATTTCTCCATTCACTAATTCATTGATTTCTTTTCTTTATTGCTTCTTGTTTTCTACTTTTACTTTAATTTTCTTTCTATTTTCAAGCTTTTTAATGTGGTAGTTCAAGCCATGGATTTAAACATTTATTCTTTTCTCTGAAAGCCTTTAATGTTACACATTTTGTTTTAAATGCAGTTTTAACTATACCCAGAAATTTTCATTACCATTCATTTCAAAATAAGTTCCTATTTCCCTTGTGATTTCTTCTTTGACTAGGGATCAATCAATGCCTTTATTTCCTCTTTCTTTTTAAAGAATTCTTTAACTGGGCATAGAATTCTATGTTGGCATGGTTATTTTCTTTCAGCACTTTGAAAATGTAATTCCATTGTCTTCTTGATGTAATGCTTGGATTAGAAGTCAGCCTTCCCTGTTACATAGTTCTTCTCTATAAAATCTGCCTTTTTTATTTCTCTCGCTACTTTTTGAGACATTTTTTCTTCATGATTGGTTTTCAGGAATTTGACGATGATATGGTTGTGTATGATGTGTTTTCTATTCAGGCCTCTAAGGTTCTCTTTGAGCTGTTGAACCTGTTTGATATTTTCCATCATACTTGAAAATATTTTAACCTTTATTTCTTCAAATATTTCTCCTCCTTTTCTGGTGCTCCAACTTGTTATTTTTAGTCGGTTTATAAAATGGCAATATTCTTCAAGTTTGCATTTTATCATTAATGAATTTGAATTTATTGATGCCTTTAATTGACACTTCTCTGTAGCCCATATTTTATTGGAAAAAAAATGCTGTTTCTACCTATGGTGAGATTCCTGGAAAGTTCAAGGAAATTCTACTATGTAGAGCTTATGATTTATGCTTTTATATGTGAAAATGTTTAAATATTTTAGTCCAAATATTTTCGTCATCATTGTCTTCATTATTTCATTGACACTGCCATTCTTAGATAAATATTTTATGCCATAAAACTCAGCAAATAAGTTGTTTCCATTTCTGATTATCTTGAATGTTTTGCCAAACCAAATGGAGATGTTGCAAAATAACAGGCCTTTTCTATTTCATTCCATTCAATACAAATGCAAATTCATCCCCAGGAAGCTCATCAAAAAATTCTTCTCAAAAGGGAGGAAATTACAAAACACAGTTATAACATTTCAAACTTAAACCAGATACACCGAGCTCTCTGTGTTTAATTCACATCCTTCCTCGCTTTGGTAGTGACAAATTCAATGGCTTCCTATTTACACACTCCGTTTTTAATAATTCCAATTTGCTAAAGGCTTCAAAACTTTCAGTTTCCAAGGTGTTCCCTTCATTGAACGCTTTGATTAAAGATTCACAAATGGTTTTGAAGAGATTGCAGCAAAAATGAATAGAAGATGCACTCACAAACTACTTCAATACTACTGTAAAGCACTAGATTGGTTTTCCAAGTAGTTCTTCAAAGAACTACTTGTAAAATCTGGCTCATGCCAGACAGCCAAGAGGAAAAGTTCATACAGTCACGCTTTTCAATCAACCTCAGCTTAAGCACCAAATATTTGTTTTTTATTTGTTCATCAAGTTCCTTCTTCATGTATTCCACAGATAAAATCTTTGGTTCTCCATTCGTGTTGACAAATGATGCCTATTTTGGATGGTATAGGTCATTAATAAATTTCCTATGCAATAGGTAACTCTGTTGCCTTCAGCCAGAATTAGTATTCTACTGTTGTCCTGGTATACAACTCTAATTTAACTTTGTCCTAGATGTCTTCTTTGAAATGCATTATGATGATTAATAGGTGAATTATAAGAAGCTTTCACTGGTTTGATATACCTCTGTTTTTTACTTTCAGATTCTGCCAAGTTCTGGTCTACTCATGTGGATGACACAGGTGCACTGAACAGAATTCTCACTTGAATATGTGGTTAACTCTAAACATCACCAGCTGATTTATCAGCTCCATTCCAGGTCCTTTACAGATGCTAGGTTACTAGCAATTCCCTTTCATCGGCAGTGGGCAGAACACTCACTAAATAAAATGAAGTGTGCTCAGATACGAGTGGTTAGAGATACCTATCTCTTCATTGGACTCTTTATTGGTAAAGCCATGCCAGCCACTTTAATAAATAAGCCCCAAGATTTTAGTGGCTTATTACAATGGAAGTGTATTTCTCCTTCATGTAATAGTCACTGAAGATGTGACTGGTCACTGAACAGTTATCTTGCCCCTGGTGATTCAGAGACCCAAGTTCCTGGTAACTTATGTTACCATATTTCAAATAGGCTCCTCTGTTGCCTATGTCTAGATGGTAAACCGGACAGAGAACTTCTTAAAAGTCTTGGCCTGTAGGTGACACATACCACTTCTTTGCATATTTTATAATTGTTTACTGGTCACACATTCGAGTCAAAAGGACTAGAAAATCCGTCCTTGATGTGGCTGTCATGTTTCCATTTCAGTTTTATATTATGGAAAGGTAACACAATTTTTGATTGACAGCAAGCACTCAATGTCATTGATTCTTACTTTCATGTATTTCAGTAAAATGAATTCCCCAGATGGATCAATACTTAAATGAAAAAAAGTAGGTAATTATAATAACAGAAAAAAAGAAAAGTCTGTCAATTATGACACAAAATCCAGAGCTCATAGAAGAAAAGAATTAGTTAATTCAACTGAAAACACAGCCTTGACAAGCAGCAATATGGGTGAGGCAGGGTGGAGGCTCATGACTCAAAAGACAGTAAAACATAATCATTTCAATATATAAATGGTTCCTATACATCCAGAAGAAAATCCCCACAATCCAAAAGGAAAACTGGCAAAAGATAGAAGATAGTTCACCCAAAGAGGAAATATGGTGATTCTAAGCAATAAATTAAAAATAAAACCAAAATAATATGCCAATGGAACAAATCAAACACTTGACTGACATTCTGAGATAGACTATAGAAAAACAAAACCTCATACACTGTTTATGAAGGTGTCAATTGATACAACTTCTACATATCTTAATCAATATTTGTAGAAATTTAAAAGGGGGATACCCTTTGCCCTAGTAAACCTACTTCTAAAATTATCTCATACACACAGTTCTTATTCTCTAAATAAGAGACATTCATTCATTCGACACTGCTTGTATCAGTAAAAGACTCTAAACCACTCACAGGTCTATCAATAAGGTTATGACTCATTAATTTATGTTTCACCCATACACTGGAAAAATTATGGAGCAATTTAAAAGAAGAAGATAAATTTATATGCACTTATATGTTATGGTGAGCTCTTTGTACATCTTAGGTCAAAAATGTAATTTGCATGTACAAATAATTCAATAATATTTATGAAAATATATATTTACATATATTTTGATATTCCTATAAATGCATAGAGTTTGTGAGGACAAACACCCACTTTCTTCCATGTTCTTCAAAGAGAGGAATGGGATAGAAAGATGGTTTAGGGATAGATTTTGGATTTTTTATTTTCAACTTTCATTGTATATAATTATTTCTAACATATGTGTATATATTACATGTGTAGTTAGGAAAAATAATTGTAGTTAGAAAAAATAAATTAGGTGAAACCAGGTTCATTAAAGCCTTCACTGAGAAATATGCCACCGGATGAGTCTCATGAAGGAAAAAAAATGTCAATCACAACACATGTAATATCTGTGTGATATGTATGTGTTTGCCTGTGAACAAGCTAAAGTCTTCCAATAACGTGGATCATGTAAGACAGGCACACACATTATTTGCCTTTAAAATGTTCCTTGTATTAACTGGACTCCTGAGAGGACAGGCCACAGACACATATGGGGGTGGTCAGGCTACAGGGCAAATAACGTGCTGCCCAACAGAGCTCCAGCATCTGCATGCAAGTAATCAGAGCTCAAACTGACTTCCTTGGAAATTCTCCCGGAAACTGTTGGGTAGGGTGGAGATGGGCAACATATCCAGCAGCTACTTTTGGTGATCTTGAGAAGATACCCACCAAGAAGGGCTCCTGATGGCTAACTGAGCTCAATTATGATAACAGAGCCTAGCAGCCATTTCTAAACAAGGGCCTCTCAGGCAAACTGCCCTTCAGGGAGAAACCTGCTCTAAGCTGCGTGCCTCCCACACTGAACAGAACATTCTGCCTGCACTGTGTTCCTACCATTGGAGCTAACCTGTACAGAGGAGATCCTGGAATTGTATTTCAACCAAAAGGATTGAGCTGTTTCTTCTTTCAATAAGAGCTGGAACTGCACAGCTATAACCCCATTAGCATTTACACCGACCAAACAGAGTGGCTCCATTCTGACCAAATAAGACCGTGATTTTTGGACCAATTAAATTGAGATTTGACATTCTCATGGGCATAAAGACCAATCAGGGACCTGGGGTGGGGACTTCTCTCTGTATAAATCACCCCCTCCAACCCCATTCGAGACCACACTCTCCCTTGTTATTGAAGGCTGAGTTGACCTAGTTGGAGTTGAAATACCGAAGACATCTCACCAAAGCAGGGCAGACCAGAGCTGAGTGGAGGAGAGCAGGTGGAGTGGGCCAGACAAGACTGTAGCAGAGCAGAACTATCAAGCCAGAGAGGGGCCGTGCCCCAGGGCCATCTCAAATCCATGCAGACGCACAGTCGTGCTGTCTCTTAATTGAACTGTAGCACTATTGAGCTCCACCATAGCTTTGCTGTATCACACTTGAGCAGTTTACATTGAATAAACTTCCCTCTTTCACCACACCACAAATTGTAAATCCTCTTGACATTGAATTAGCACCAATGACAATCAGTTGACACTTTGTTGTTTGAGAACATTGCCTCTCTTTCCAGGACATGATCCTCAGTCCCTCTAAGGTTGTGTAAGAGGCAGATCCCAAGCCCAGTCTGATCCTAGCTTGAAGGGAGCCTAAAACCAGAAGCAAGGCTAGAACCAGAAGCAAGTCTGGAACCAGAAATGGAGTCAGGGCAGGGAGCTCTTTGGCAACCCCAGAGGGTTTCTTAGCAGTCGTCAGTCAGAACAGGGGTCAGAGACACTGGGGTCCTCAAAGGAAAGATGGGAGATCTAGAAAAAAGATAAGTATGGGAGCAGGGGCCATATCCAAGCCACACAACTGGCCCTAAGTCACAGGTTTTGTAAGCCTGAGATCCAGGGCCCTAAACTGAGACCAGCATTGGGGCAGGGCCCAGAGATATTCTGGTTGTCAGAGCACAAGCTGAGCCCAAGCCAAGCAAGGAGCCAACTCCATTCCTTGTGAATACTGGTTTCTGGCCTAGTTTTAAGGAGGAGAAACATGGCCCCAGTAGGTATAGGGACGTGGCCACTGTGAGTACCACTAATAAATTGCCTCATAAATTCCTTATTCTGGAGAGGAAACAACATCTCTTAGAAAACAAACCAAAAAAGCATGGGGGTAGGCAGAATGAAAACACTCTGTTGTGTAATTAGTAGAATAAACTTTTTTGTTTGTTTTTTTTTTTGCCAGGCCTCACAACCATAGATTCTTCTCCTTTCCATCTTGTCAAGTTGGTTCCTGGGTGGGAATATGCCCAATGAGAAAAGGATAGGGAGCAGGAAAATTCTTAAGTCACACATGCGGCCATGATGGTCTAATACATGCCTTCTCTGGGCTTGAATATAAAACTCATCCTCACGTGAGTGCTTTTGAAAGTTCTTTGGACATCTCTCACTGTTACTTCTCTGTTATCCTGAGAATTTCAACTCTTTTCTGGACAGCACCTCCTCGACCATCCCTAAGATATCCCCATCCTGTTTGTCTCACACACACTCATATGTGATGGTTATTCTTTGCCTACCTGCATTCACCTCAGACAGACCCTAATGCAAATACAACCTAGGGTTCCATACTTATTGTTTTGTAGAGATGCATTTGAACAACAGTGAGACGTTTTTAAAAGGTTATGCTCCAAAAGGAATTTCATTCTATGGCATGTAGTGGTATATTGAGCTTGTAAACTATTTCAAAATTGTCTGACATTTTGGAAATGACAAAACTTATACTAAATAGGTCAGTTGACGATAAAATCTGGAAAAATCTGTGCCTCTCAAATATACAGTAAACTACTCCTTGCTCATGATCCTTTTCAAAGGAGATGTGAATTCCTCACCAAACATATAGATGGTTTTCTAATTGAGGCCTTCCATACTATGTGAATTGAAAATTCAAGAAATTGGCTATTTTGCTGCCAGTGATGTCCAAATCAGCTTGAGCACTGGAATTATATCAGTAAATTTTTAGACACAAGATTCTGAAGCTTCACTACAAACCTATTAAATCAGAATCTAGACCGCTGGGTTCCAGGGAATCTAAGGTTTTTACACTCTTCTCGTTCATTCTGATAAACTGCTTAAATGATTGCCTTCTTGGTAACTGGAATATCTTCAAGTCTATTCACTGAACTCCTATGGTGTTCCACCTTCAAATCTTTTCTCCCATTGTCTACTGAACATTAAAATATAGGTCATGTAGAGAAAGTCAACACCTCAACTAGTCAAGTCATGTCACAATACCCAATAATATACTTTAGTCTCTCCATTCTCTGAAAAAATTACATCACAAAATACAGAAATTTGAAAGATAGAATGAGAATTAACGTCATATACAACTGTTGTCCTCATTAATCTTTCAGATTTCAAAATTTACCTTAGGTACTTTTATCTTAAACTTTTATAAACTGATACTCTAATTTAAGAAAGTCTTCATCATAATCAAGATTTGTCGTAACAAAGCAATTTACTTTGGTTATGAAATTTGTTGGTTTGGGGCCCTGGATTGAACTCACAACACACTGCAAAATATATCTGGGTTGACATAAGTGCACAAAAGAGAAGAGGCTAATCGTAGAGCCTGTTTCACCACAGAAACTTTAAAAAATTACATAAAATTGTCAAAATCAACTCTGACAGAACTCTAGAAAACAAGCCAATCTTTATATCAACAAAGTGAACACTAAATCTGGGAGAGAAAAAAACAACTTAAAATGATAGAATGTTTTGTGGCATTTTAATTAGCCTTTGTTCCAACCCACTGCCTGGTAAGGACAGTGCTGGTGGTGGTCTTCAAGAAGGGGGCCTGTATTCCTGATATGGGACCCTTGGCTGTGTTTCAGAGGGCGCAGAACAGAGCTTGTTAACAAAGAGGTATTTGTATGTTCAAACCTGTCTGAAAGCTAAAAGACACACAAAGCACTGCCCCCTTTTGACTACTTCAGAACTCACTCCTGGTGAAAAGAGGCAGGCGGTCTGCAAAAGCAATGTAAGGCAAACTGTCAACCCACAGCCAGTAAGGACAAAACATTATAGATTGAGGCACACAATAGACCAGTGAAAGCCATGGGTGAAGAGCTAGAGATGGAGTTTCTTTGTAAAATTGAGGTATTCAAAGGCACTCCTGTATGCTGGAAATTTAGACACACACATCCTCAAGGCAGGATGCCTGCTCAGGAAAGACACAAGAAAACTCTAAGCTTTCACCATTGGCTGATCTCTGGGCTCAGTGTAGCAGGAAGGAAAGGGTAAGAAGCACTTGTGAATGGCCTGGCTAAGCGCTGAAGGAGTGCCCCAGCCTAGGTTGAATTTGCAAAGCCAGGAAAAGGTTAGGATTTTAAAAATATTTTTAAATTTCTCTCTCTCTCTCTCTCTCTCTCTCTCTCTCTCTCTCTCTCTCTCTCTCTCTCTCTCTCTTCTTTTTATTTTTATTTTTTGCTTCTAATGTTCATGAAAATTTAGGTCATCTACCGATGGGCATTTTGGTCGTTTCCATATCTTGGCTATTGTGTAAAGTGCTGCAATAAACATAGGAGTGCATACAGATTTTTGAATTGGAGTTTTGAATTTCTCCGGGTAGATGCCTAGGAGTGGAATTACTGGATCATAGGGTAGTTCCATTTTCAGATTCCTGAGATACCTCCATACTGTTTTCCATAGTGGCTGCACTAATCTGCAGTCCCACCAACAGTGCACTAGCGTTCCCTTTTATCCACATCCGCGCCAGCATTTGTTGTTTGTTGATTTATTGATAATAGCCATTTTGACTGGAGTGAGGTGGTATCTCATTGTGGTTTTTATTTGCATTTCTCTGATGGTTAGTGAGGTTGAGCATTTCTTCATATGTCTTCTTGCCTTCTGTATGTCCTTTTTAGAGAAATGTCTCCCCAAGTCCTCTGCCCATTTTTTAATTGGGTTGTTTGTTTTTTTGGAGTTGAGTTGAGTAAGTTTTTTATACATTTGTGATATTAATCCCTTATCAGATATATCATTGGCAAATATCTTTTCCCATACAGTAGGATCCCTTTTTGTTTTATTGATGGTTTCCTTTGCTGTGAAAAAACTTTTCAGTTTGATGTCATCACACATGTTTATTTTTTCTCTTACTTCGCTCGCGCGAGGGGATATATCAGTAAAAATCTTACTCCGGGTAATGTCCATGAAGTTTCTTCCCATATTTTCTTCTAGATATTTTATGGTTGTGGCGCGGGGGCCTGCTCCCAGCGTCTGTGGCCACAGCACCTTGAACGCGCCCGATGTCCTCTGATCTGGGAAGCTAAGCAGGGTCGGGCCTGGTCAGTACTTGGATGGGGGACCGCCCGGGAATACCGGGTGCCCTCGGCTTCGGCCCGCCACTCCTTTTGCGGCTGCCCCGGCCCTAGTCTTTCGGGAGTGGCCCAGCCCGCCTAATAAACCCAGGCCAGGGGTGGCGCTGGGGGGGCTGGTGAGCAGGGGGAGAGGAATGGGTGGCGCCACACGGCACTACAATCTCGCTGCCCCGGCCCCACGCCAGGCCCTTCGGCCCGGGCTTCCCCCCCACGCACCCCCTTCTTAGTCCCCTTCCCTCCCGCAAGCCTTCTGCCAGCAGCCGTTCGCCCCGCCCCCAAGGCCCAAGCCCCGATCTGCCTGCAGGCGCAGGCCTGCCTCGGCCTTGGGCGGCTTTCTCCAGCCAAGGACATGCTGGTGCTTGACACCTCGTACCGAGCCCAGGGCACGACCATCGCTCTGCCTGCACCTGGGCCCCGAGACAGAGACTCCGGGTGTCGCCCGACACCGGACCAAGGGGGACGCCACCCGCCCCACCCCACCGGATAGCTCCGTCTCTGATGGCTGGCACCACGACCCCTCCCCGCCCCCCTTTCATCTCCCAGGAGCGCCAGGCGCCCTCCGTTCCCGCAGACCTCGGTGGCCCCGCCCACAGCACCAAAAGAGCAGGGACAAAACGGCAGGAGTTGGGAGCACACGTGCCCTCCGGCTCCAGGAGAGACCAGCACAGGGGAAAAGCAGGCAGGCGGGCATGCACACAACCCACACAAGAAGGATGCTTGAGGCCGGTCCTCTCCTCCCGCATGCGGGACCCCGGGCGGGGCTCGGAGCCCGGCGGCAATCCGCAGACCCTGGAGGCCTGCCCCGGGGTCCCAAGGTGACTGCCAGCGCCCGGGCACTGCCTCCGTAACGGAGCCCAGCCCCGGGCACAACCACAGTCTGGTGGGGAGGCTGCCACTTCAACTCAGACCTAGTACGTCTGTCCCAGTCGCTGTCCCACGCTGTGCGTCCGTCCCCCCTCCTCCCCAACTCCCAACCCCTGTCTGTCTGTCTTCTGCCACCTCCAGGGAAGTGGTAGAGGCCCCGTGGAGTCTCGGATGGCGCGAAGGGGCCTCGCTTCGGGCAAGGAGTAAAAGGCAGTCCACCCAGGCAGCGTTTTGAGGAGGCGGGGAGCAGGCGGGAGGCGGGGCCCTGGTGGAGCCCGCCAGCGGGGAGATGCTCCGGACTGGAGCAGCCCGGCAGCCTGGTTCGCACTCACCACGCAGGCTGGTCCGCTGCTCATTTTTTTAAAATTTTATTTATTTTTTTTTATTAATTAATTCATTTATTAGTTTCAGGTGTACAAAACAAGGTAATACTTAGACGTTCATCATTTATATCCCTCATACTGTGAACCCCCCACCTGTGGGGAGCCATGATTTCTTGTTTCTCAGAAACCTTGTGAACTGGCTAATATATAGTTAACTTGTCTCAGCTTCTAAGGTAAAGGACCTTGAGAATGTTTACAAGTTGCTAAGGAATGAGATGGAACTGGCCAGTTTCCCAGACACAGATAACTGGTGGCTATCATGACATTTTAGTAGTCTCTTTTCTATAATAATTATGACTAGGAAACTTTGTGATGATTTTGTAGTTTCTGTGTAAAAGTTAAAAATTTATTTTGCTTGAGGTAATGCACCCATGTTATTGTTAAACTGCACGTACCCCTAGGGTATATATATTGGTGAAGGTGATTAAATCATTGCTCCAGCATCACTGGAGACCTGCAGCATCATCATATGTGTGTGTCTCTTTTTTCATTCCCGCTCCCCCTTCCAGGGACTGTTCGTCTAGTCGGCAGGCTCCGACAAGTGGCGCCCGAACAGGGACCTGGACACGGGGGTAACAGCGAGGAACACCGTGTGGTCAGGGCCCGGCTCACAAAGCGGAGCTTATTTCATTGGATGCACGGTGAGTGAGACACGGTCCCCCTCGGTCGAATGAGTGTGTGAATGATTGTTTTCAGTGTGTGAAAGAAGGGCCGAGGTTAGGGAAAAGAGATGGGTCACGCTAGCAGCAAGGACCTTTATGTTAGAGGACTTAAGAAATTACTCGCCGCCCGTGGCAGCAGGGTGAGCAGAGAACAGTTAGATAAATTTTTAGAATTTGTAAAAAAAGTTTGCCCTTGGTTTCCAGATAAAGGTACCGTCAGCCTGGAAACTTGGGAAAAGGTTGGAGAAAGAGTGCAGGAATATTATACTGCCCATGGACCTCAACGGGTCCCAGTAGAGACATTTGGGCTATGGACTTTAATTAGAGACTGCTTAGATCTTAGACATGAGGGCTGTAGGCTAGAGAAGGTAAAGCAGGCAGGGAATGTGGAGCTTCCCGTTTCTGCCTCTGCTCCGGAGGAAGGAGAGGAGGGGGAGGGAGCTCCGATATACAATAATGAACCTGCTTATCAGGAAGTGCCGGATGAGCTATGGGAAGAATTAGATCTGCAAGATCAGGAAGGTTTGGAAGAGGCTGCAGCTAAGGTTGATAGGGGAAAATGTCCCCCAGTAGTGGCTGCAGCTCAAGAAAGCAGACAGCCTTCAGATCCAATTTATACACTTTCTCAACAAATAAAGATTCTTCAGGGACAGCTTGTGAGGCTTAAGGTTGCTAGAGAGGGAGAAGGTCGTCTCGGACCCCCCCAAGTGCCTTATACTGAGAAAAGCGTTTCCAGACCTCCCCTGATTGCTTACACCGGTCCATGGAATCCCGGGGGTGGGGATCCCCCTGTGAATAATTCCACTGCTCTGCCTCTTGAGGAATCTCGCATATGAGATCCCCCATTTACCTACAGCGGTGATAATTCAACAAACTGACTTGGTAGAGTGGCTGTTTCTACCTAATAATTTTATTAAATCACTCCCAACTTATTTGGAATTAATTTCAAAGCTTGTTTTATGAGCTCACACTTAAGTTCTTTATTTAAACGGAATCTAAGCTGATAAAATAGTAGTCCCGTTTAAAAAACAACAAATTATACACTTAAATACCCATTCTAAAATCTGACAAGTTGCTATTTATGGATATTTTGAAATTATTGATAATCACTATCCAAAAAATAAATTGTTTCAATTCCTTCTAAAGACCAGTTGGATTCACCCTAAGAGATTAAGTCCAGCTCCAATTTCAAAAGCTGTAACAGTTTTTACTGATGGGTCTAGTAACGACAGGACAGCGATAATAAGTAAAATAAATCAACAAGTCATTCAAACTAATTGCACCTCTGCACAGAGAGCAGTTACTTGCTGTATTAACTGCCTTATAGGATTATACTAAACCTTTAAATATTGTCTCTGATTCAGCTTATGTAGTTCACACAGTAAAAAACATTGAGATGGCATTACTGTCTAATAACTCAAGCCCGTCTCTCCAGTTTCTTTTTAATCAGCTTCAACAGGTGATCAAAAACCGACAACATCCATTTTTCATTACTCATATACGTGCCCACACCTCCCTACCGGGACAACTGATGCGTGGCAATGCTGTTGCTGATTCATTGATTGCTAATGTTCTAATTACTGAGGCAACTGAGTTTCATTCTTTAACCCATACAAATGCTGCTGGCCTTCAAGCTCGTTTTCCTATTATTTACAAACAGGCCAGACATATAGTTCAAACTTGCCCAACCTGCCAAATTGTTAATGCTTCTCAAGAGTGCAACAGATCGCTTTTGGCATCCTTCTGCCAGCCCTCAGACCTTGGTTAAATGGAAGGACCCACTTACGGGTTCGTGGCAAGACCCAGACCCGGTCCTCATATGGGGCCGAGGGTATGTTTGTGTTTTTCCACAGGATGCAGACAGCCCTCGGTGGCTGCCAAAAAGATTGGTGCGACATGTGGACCCTCTACCTACTGATGATGCTGATGACCCTCAGCAATGCAACAGATGACCAGACGTATTGGGCCTATATACCTGATCCACCTCTCCTCCACCCTGCTGTGTGGGATGGTCCTGAAATTCCAGTTTATGTTAATGATACTAATGCCTTAGGGCTGCCTTCTGATGGACACATGAAATTTCATATGGAAAAGAATTTCACTTATATTGGTAAAGGAATAGGTTTGCCTATTTGTATTGCCAAAAATAAATCAACATCTGGGTGCCTGCGTAGTTCTCCGGTTAATATGCACCTTAATAATTCTTTAGTGGGATGGACTGTTCGTCTCAATGTATTAGGAGATTGGTCTGGAGGACGCAAGGTCGATCTGCCTATCCCCCCGTCGCGTCCATCTTGTAATAAGAGACTGAGATTGAACATAGAGACTGTTCCATGGAAAGACTGTCCAGGCAATGCTTCTTTTCGTTATGACATTCCTGGAATGGACAGATATATTATTGACTGGTCAAGGAACAATCAGCCAGGATGGGCTCGGGACTTGATTGCTGGACTTTGGATTTCTGATGCACAGTATCAACAAAGCGCTTTGTAAAAACTGATGGGAGTAATGGATGAAGTTATTCAAATGGTTGAGTTTTGTAAATCAGGTACTCCTTGTACTCCTGTGACTGTTTTAAAAGATAAAACTAGAGACTGGTCTAATATCACTAAAACTGTTAATGTATCTGCTTGTGTTCCTTCTCCTTATGCATTATTAATTGGACATGTTAATGTAAATTTTATGGAAAATCAGTTTCATGTATCTTGCAATAATTGTTCTCTTGCAAATTGTATTTCTTGGGTACCTCAGGGAACTCAAGTTATGGTTCTTAAACAACCTTCATTTGTTATGCTTCCTGTTAATATTTCTGGACCTTGGTATGCAGAAAGAAGTTTGCAAGTTTTTAAAGAAATTGAGTATGCCTTAAGTAGACAAAAACGGTTTGTTGGACTTTTGATTGCAGGAATTACGGCTTTGGTTACTATTATTGCAACTGCTGCTTCAGCAGCTGTAGCTCTTTCTCAAACTATTCAAAATGCTCATTATGTTAATACTCTTACAAAAAATGTTACTTTGGCTCTAGGGATTCAAGAAAATGTTGATATAAAAATAGAACAAAAGGTAAATGCCCTTTATGATACAGTTCAATATATGGGAGATGTGATCCAGAGTTTAAAAGTTAGATCTCATTTGGAGTGTCATTCAGAATATCATTGGATATGTGTCACTTCTAAAAAGTATAATCAAAGTCAAAATAATTGGAATCGGGTTCGTTTACATCTCCAAGGAATTTGGCATGATGCTAATGTGTCTCTAGATATGCTTCAGCTTCATAATGAAATTAAAATTATAAAAGAAGCTGAGCCATTGAAATTTGATGCTGCCCAGGCTGCTTCAAAATTTATTGATGTTCTTAAGAATGCTATGCCTTCTATGCCAAATCTCACTTATTCTATCTTGATTTTTCTAACATTAAGCATCTGTGTCTGTATGATTCTGTGCCTACTTCCCATCCTCATTAAGCATTTCATTAATCAAATACTGGAGTTGCGAGCTGACATTTATCAACTGAAACTTAAAACAAGACCTTGATTCCCTCTCCCCCCTGTGCCTAATGGGACGGGTTAGCCAAAGACGGGTAAGTCTTAAGGAGCCTTTCAACACCTAAGACAGGGCTTGTATTGCACAGTACGAGCACCGATGACGGGCAAGTTGATAAGGTTATCCTGAGACGCCCAAGCCAGGCGCCGTCACCCTGCTTTTTTGCTGTATGAAAATTTTTGCAGCTTTAAAATAAAAAAAAGGGGGATATGTGGGGAGCCATGATTTCTTGTTTCTCAGAAACCTTGTGAACTGGCTAATATATAGTTAACTTGTCTCAGCTTCTAAGGTAAAGGACCTTGAGAATGTTTACAAGTTGCTAAGGAATGAGATGGAACTGGCCAGTTTCCCAGACACAGATAACTGGTGGCTATCATGACATTTTAGTAGTCTCTTTTCTATAATAATTATGACTAGGAAACTTTGTGATGATTTTGTAGTTTCTGTGTAAAAGTTAAAAATTTATTTTGCTTGAGGTAATGCACCCATGTTATTGTTAAACTGCACGTACCCCTAGGGTATATATATTGGTGAAGGTGATTAAATCATTGCTCCAGCATCACTGGAGACCTGCAGCATCATCATATGTGTGTGTCTCTTTTTTCATTCCCGCTGCCCCTTCCAGGGACTGTTCGTCTAGTCGGCAGGCTCCGACAAGTGGAATCATGGCTCCCCACACCCACCCCCATCCACTATCCCTCCGACCTCATACTGAACCATCACATTATATATATAAAATTATTGTTGGCATTCATTAATGTTTAGCTTCTGGTGTACAATGCCATGATCAGGTATCCACTGTATCCCTGAGGTGGTCTCCCAAATAGGACGCATGTCCATCGGATACCCAAGAAAATCTTTACAACATTATAGAATACCTTCCCCAAATTAATTTTCAAAAAAACCCTGAGGCCATCTTGTGGTTACCAGCTGCTTCCAAATCCCTTCACCTTTCCCCTTATGCCCAACCCCCTCCCACACACCCATCTAACCACTCTCGGTTTTTTGTCTGCGTCCCCAAAACTGTCTCTGATTAGTTCATTCACATAGTCTTTTCTTTAGATTCCATATATAAGTGAGATCATATGGTACTTGTCTTTCTCTTTCTGACTTATTTCACTTAACATAATGCTCTCTAGATCCATCCATGTTGCTGCAAATGATAAGATTTCTTTCTTCTTCATGGCTGCGTAATACTCCATTGTATAAATGTACCACAGCTTCTTTTTTTTTTTTTATTTTTTTATTTTTTTATTAATTAATTTATTTATTAGTTTCAGGTGTACAAAACAAGGTAATACTTAGACGTTCATCATTTATATCCCTCATACTGTGAACCCCCCTCCCCCCATCCACTATCCCTCCGACCTCACACTGAACCATCACATTATATATATAAAATTATAGTTGGCATTCATTAATGTTTAGCTTCTGATGTACAATGCCATGATCAGGTATCCACAGTATCCCTGAGATGGTCTCCAAAATAGGACGCATGTCCATCGGATACCCAACAAAATCTTTACAACATTATAGAATACCTTCCCCAAATTAATTTTCAAAAGAAAAACCCTGAGGCCATCTTGTGGTTACCAGCTGCTTCCAAATCCCTTCACCTTTCCCCTTATCCCCAACCCCCTCCCACACACCCATCTAACCACTCTCGGTTTTTTCTCTGCGTCCCCAAAACTGACTCTGATTAGTTCATTCACATAGTCTTTTCTTTAGATTCCATATATAAGTGAGATCATATGGTACTTGTCTTTCTCTTTCTGACTTATTTCACTTAACATAATGTTCTCTAGATCCATCCATGTTGCTGCAAATGATAAGATTTCTTTCTTCTTCATGGCTGCGTAATACTCCATTGTATAAATGTACCACAGCTTCTTAATGCAGTCATCTACCGATGGGCATTTTGGTTGTTTCCATATTTTGGCTATTGTGTAAAGTGCTGCAATAAACATAGGAGTGCATACAGATTTTTGAATTGGAGTTTTGGATTTCTCCGGGTAGATGCCTAGGAGTGGAATTACTGGATCATAGGGGAGTTCCATTTTCAGATTCCTGAGATACCTCCATACTGTTTTCCATAGTGGCTGCACTAATCTGCAGTCCCACCAACAGTGCACTAGCGTTCCCTTTTCTCCACTTCCGCGCCAGCATTTGTTGTTTGTTGATTTATTGATAATAGCCATTTTGACTGGAGTGAGGTGGTATCTCATTGTGGTTTTTATTTGCATTTCTCTGATGGTTAGTGAGGTTGAGCATTTCTTCATATGTCTTCTTGCCTTCTGTATGTCCTTTTTAGAGAAATGTCTCCCCAAGTCCTCTGCCCATTTTTTAATTGGGTTGTTTGTTTTTTTGGAGTTGAGTTGAGTAAGTTTTTTATAGATTTGTGATATTAATCCCTTATCAGATATATCATTGGCAAATATCTTTTCCCATACAGTAGGATCCCTTTCTGTTTTATTGATGGTTTCCTTTGCTGTGAAAAAACTTTTCAGTTTGATGTCATCACACATGTTTATTTTTTCTCTTACTTCGCTCGCGCGAGGGGATATATCAGTAAAAATCTTACTCCGGGTAATGTCCATGAAGTTTCTTCCCATATTTTCTTCTAGATATTTTATGGTTGTGGCGCGGGGGCCTGCTCCCAGCGTCTGTGGCCACAGCACCTTGAACGCGCCCGATGTCCTCTGATCTGGGAAGCTAAGCAGGGTCGGGCCTGGTCAGTACTTGGATGGGGGACCGCCCGGGAATACCGGGTGCCCTCTGCTTCCGCCCGCCACTGCTTTTGCGGCCGCCCCGGGCCTCGTCTTTCGGGAGTGGCCCAGCCCGCCTAATAAACCCAGGCCAGGGGTGGCGCTGGGGGGGCTGGTGAGCAGGCGGAGAGGAATGGGTGGCGCCACACGGCACTACAATCTCGCTGCCCCGGCCCCACGCCAGGCCCTTCGCCCGGGCTTCCCCCCCACGCACCCCCTTCTTAGTCCCCTTCCCTCCCGCAAGCCTTCTGCCAGCAGCCATTCGCCCCGCCCCCAAGGCCCAAGCCCCGATCTGCCTGCAGGCGCAGGCCTGCCTCGGCCTTGGGCGGCTTTCTCCAGCCAGGGACGTGCTGGTGTTTGTCACCTCGGGACCCAGCCCAGGGGACGACCATCGCTCTGCCTGCCCCTGGGCCCGTAGACAGAGACTCCGGGTGTCGCCCGACACCGGACCAAGGGGAACGCCACCCGCCCCACCCCACCGGATAGCTCCGTCTCTGATGGCCGGCACCGCGACCCCTCCCCGCCCCCCTTTCATCTCCCCGGAGCACCAGGCACCCTCCGTTCCCGCAGAACTCGGTGGCCCCGCCCACAGCACCAAAAGAGCAGGGACAAAACGGCAGGAGTTGGGAGCACACGTGCCCTCTGGCTCCAGGAGAGACCAGCACAGGGGAAAAGCAGGCAGGCGGGCATGCACACAACCCACACAAGAAGGGTGCCTGGGGCCGCTCCTCTCCTCCCGCATGCGGGACCCCAGGCGGGGCTTGGAGCCCGGCGGCGATCCGCGGACCCTGGAGGCCTGCCCCGGGGTCCCACGGTGACTGCCAGCGCCCGGGCACTGCCTCCGTAACGGAGCCCAACCCCGGGCACCACCGCAGTCTGGTGGGGAGGCTGCCACTTCAACTCAGACCTAGTGCGTCTGTCCCAGACCTAGTGCGCTGTGCGTCCGTCCCCCCTCCTCCCCAACTCCCAACCCCTGTCTGTCTGTCTTCTGCCACCTCCAGGGAAGTGGTAGAGGCCCCGTGGAGTCTCGGATGGCGCGAAGGGGCCTCGCTGCGGGCAAGGAGGAAAAGGCAGTCCACCCAGGCGACGTTTGCAGGAGGCGGGGAGCAGGCGGGAGGCGGGGCCCTGGCGGAGGCGGCCAGCGGGGAGATGCTCCGGACGGGAGAAGCCCGGCAGCCTGGTTCGCGCTCACCACGCAGGCCGGTCCGCTGCTCATTTTTTTTTTATTTTATTTATTTATTTATTTTTTTATTAATTAATTTATTTATTAGTTTCAGGTGTACAAAACAAGGTAATACTTAGACGTTCATCATTTATATCCCTCATACTGTGAACCCCCCACCCCCATCCACTATCCCTCCGACCTCATACTGAACCATCACATTATATATATAAAATTATTGTTGGCATTCATTAATGTTGAGCTTCTGGTGTACAATGCCATGATCAGGTATCCACTGTATCCCTGAGGTGGTCTCCCAAATAGCACGCATGTCCATCGGATACCCAACAAAATCTTTACAACATTATAGAATACCTTCCCCAAATTAATTTTCAAAAAAACCCTGAGGCCATCTTGTGGTTACCAGCTGCTTCCAAATCCCTTCACCTTTCCCCTTATGCCCAATCCCCTCCCACACACCCATCTAACCACTCTCGGTTTTTTGTCTGGGTCCCCAAAACTGTCTCTGATTAGTTCATTCACATAGTCTTTTCTTTAGATTCCATATATAAGTGAGATCATATGGTACTTGTCTTTCTCTTTCTGACTTATTTCACTTAACATAATGCTCTCTAGATCCATCCATGTTGCTGCAAATGATAAGATTTCTTTCTTCTTCATGGCTGCGTAATACTCCATTGTATAAATGTACCACAGCTTCTTAATGCAGTCATCTACCGATGGGCATTTTGGTTGTTTCCATATCTTGGCTATTGTGTAAAGTGCTGCAATAAACATAGGAGTGCATACAGATTTTTGAATTGGAGTTTTGGATTTCTCCGGGTAGATGCCTAGGAGTGGAATTACTGGATCATAGGGGAGTTCCATTTTCAGATTCCTGAGATACCTCCATACTGTTTTCCATAGTGGCTGCACTAATCTGCAGTCCCACCAACAGTGCACTAGCGTTCCCTTTTCTCCACATCCGCGCCAGCATTTGTTGTTTGTTGATTTATTGATAATAGCCATTTTGACTGGAGTGAGGTGGTATCTCATTGTGGTTTTTATTTGCATTTCTCTGCTGGTTAGTGAGGTTGAGCATTTCTTCATATGTCTTCTTGCCTTCTGTATGTCCTTTTTAGAGAAATGTCTCCCCAAGTCCTCTGCCCATTTTTTAATTGGGTGGTTTGTTTTTTTGGAGTTGAGTTGAGTAAGTTTTTTATAGATTTGTGATATTAATCCCTTATCAGATATATCATTGGCAAATATCTTTTCCCATACAGTAGGATCCCTTTTTGTTTTATTGATGGTTTCCTTTGCTGTGAAAAAACTTTTCAGTTTGATGTCATCACACATGTTTATTTTTTCTCTTACTTCGCTCGCGCGAGGGGATATATCAGTAAAAATCTTACTCCGGGTAATGTCCATGAAGTTTCTTCCCATATTTTCTTCTAGATATTTTATGGTTGTGGCGCGGGGTCCTGCTCCCAGCGTCTGTGGCCACAGCACCTTGAACGCGCCCGATGTCCTCTGATCTGGGAAGCTAAGCAGGGTCGGGCCTGGTCAGTAATTGGATGGGGGACCGCCCGGGAATACCGGGTGCCCTCTGCTTCAGCCCGCCACTCCTTTTGCGGCCGCCCCGGCCCTCGTCTTTCGGGAGTGGCCCAGCCCGCCTAATAAACCCAGGCCAGGGGTGGCGCTGGGGGGGCTGGTGGGCAGGGGGAGAGGAATGGGTGGCGCCACAGGGAACTACAATCTCGCTGCCCTGGCCCCACGCCAGGCCCTTCGGCCCGGGCTCCCCCCTCCCCCCCCACCACCTTCTTAGTCCCCTTCCCTCCCGCAAGCCTTCTGCCAGCAGCCGATCGCCCCGCCCCCAAGGCCCAAGCCCCCATCTGCCTGCAGGCGCAGGCCTGCCTCGGCCTTGGGCGGCTTTCTCCAGCCAGGGACGTGCTGGTGCTTGACACCTCGGGACCGAGCCCAGGGCAGGACCATCGCTCTGCCTGCCCCTGGGCCCCTAGACAGAGACTCCGGGTGTCACCCGACACCGGACCAAGGGGAACGCCACCCGCCCCACCCCACCGGATAGCTCCGTCTCTGATGGCCGGCACCGCGACCCCTCCCCGCCCCCCTTTCATCTCCCCGGAGCACCAGGCACCCTCCGTTCCCGCAGAACTCGGTGGCCCCGCCCACAGCACCAAAAGAGCAGGGACAAAACGGCAGGAGTTGGGAGCACACGTGCCCTCCGGCTCCAGGAGAGACCACCACAGGGAAAAGCAGGCAGGCGGGCATGCACACAGCCCACACAAGAAGGGTGCCTGGGGCCGCTCCTCTCCTCCCGCATGCGGGACCCCGGGCGGGGCTCGGAGCCCGGCGGCGATCCGCGGACCCTGGAGGCCTGCCCCGGGGTCCCACGGTGACTGCCAGCGCCCGGGCACTGCCTCCGTAACGGAGCCCAGCCCCGGGCACCACCGCAGTCTGGTGGGGAGGCTGCCACTTCAACTCAGACCTAGTGCGTCTGTCCCAGACCTAGTGCGCTGTGCGTCCGTCCCCCCTCCTCCCCAACTCCCAACCCCTGTCTGTCTGTCTTCTGCCACCTCCAGGGAAGTGGTAGAGGCCCCGTGGAGTCTCGGATGGCGCGAAGGGGCCTCGCTGCGGGCAAGGAGGAAAAGGCAGTCCACCCAGGCGGCGTTTTGAGGAGGCGGGGAGCAGGCGGGAGGCGGGGCCCTGGCGGAGCCGGCCAGCGGGGAGATGCTCCGGACGGGAGAAGCCCGGCAGCCTGGTTCGCGCTCACCACGCAGGCCGGTCCGCTGCTCATTTTTATTTTATTTTATTTATTTATTTATTTTTTTATTAATTAATTTATTTATTAGTTTCAGGTGTACAAAACAAGGTAATACTTAGACGTTCATCATTTATATCCCTCATACTGTGAACCCCCCACCCCCATCCACTATCCCTCCGACCTCATACTGAACCATCACATTATATATATAAAATTATTGTTGGCATTCATTAATGTTGAGCTTCTGGTGTACAATGCCATGATCAGGTATCCACTGTATCCCTGAGGTGGTCTCCCAAATAGCACGCATGTCCATCGGATACTCAAGAAAATCTTTACAACATTATAGAATACCTTCCCCAAATTAATTTTCAAAAAAACCCTGAGGCCATCTTGTGGTTACCAGCTGCTTCCAAATCCCTTCACCTTTCCCCTTATGGCCAACCCCCTCCCACACACCCATCTAACCACTCTCGGTTTTTTGTCTGCGTCCCCAAAACTGTCTCTGATTAGTTCATTCACATAGTCTTTTCTTTAGATTCCATATATAAGTGAGATCATATGGTACTTGTCTTTCTCTTTCTGACTTATTTCACTTAACATAATGCTCTCTAGATCCATCCATGTTGCTGCAAATGATAAGATTTCTTTCTTCTTCATGGCTGCGTAATACTCCATTGTATAAATGTAGCACAGCTTCTTAATGCAGTCATCTACCGATGGGCATTTTGGTTGTTTCCATATCTTGGCTATTGTGTAAAGTGCTGCAATAAACATAGGAGTGCATACAGATTTTTGAATTGGAGTTTTGGATTTCTCCGGGTAGATGCCTAGGAGTGGAATTACTGGATCATAGGGGAGTTCCATTTTCAGATTCCTGAGATACCTCCATACTGTTTTCCATAGTGGCTGCACTAATCTGCAGTCCCACCAACAGTGCACTAGCGTTCCCTTTTCTCCACTTCCGCGCCAGCATTTGTTGTTTGTTGATTTATTGATAATAGCCATTTTGACTGGAGTGAGGTGGTATCTCATTGTGGTTTTTATTTGCATTTCTCTGCTGGTTAGTGAGGTTGAGCATTTCTTCATATGTCTTCTTGCCTTCTGTATGTCCTTTTTAGAGAAATGTCTCCCCAAGTCCTCTGCCCATTTTTTAATTGGGTGGTTTGTTTTTTTGGAGTTGAGTTGAGTAAGTTTTTTATACATTTGTGATATTAATCCCTTATCAGATATATCATTGGCAAATATCTTTTCCCATACAGTAGGATCCCTTTTTGTTTTATTGATGGTTTCCTTTGCTGTGAAAAAACTTTTCAGTTTGATGTCATCACACATGTTTATTTTTTCTCTTACTTCGCTCGCGCGAGGGGATATATCAGTAAAACTCTTACTCCGGGTAATGTCCATGAAGTTTCTTCCCATATTTTCTTCTAGATATTTTATGGTTGTGGCGCGGGGGCCTGCTCCCAGCGTCTGTGGCCACAGCACCTTGAACGCGCCCGATGTCCTCTGATCTGGGAAGCTAAGCAGGGTCGGGCCTGGTCAGTACTTGTATGGAGGACCGCCCGGGAATACCGGGTGCCCTCTGCTTCCGCCCGCCACTCCTTTTGCGGCCGCCCCGGCCCTCGTCTTTCGGGAGTGGCCCAGCCCGCCTAATAAACCCAGGCCAGGGGTGGCGCTGGGGGGGCTGGTGGGCAGGGGGAGAGGAATGGGTGGCGCCACACAGCACTACAATCTCGCTGCCCCGGCCCCACGCCAGGCCCTTCGGCCCGGGCTCCCCCCTCCCCCCCACCACCTTCTTAGTCCCCTTCCCTCCCGCAAGCCGTCTGCCAGCAGCCGTTCGCCCCGCCCCCAAGGCCCAAGCCCCCATCTGCCTGCAGGCGCAGGCCTGCCTCGGCCTTGGGCGGCTTTCTCCAGCCAGGGACGTGCTGGTGCTTGACACCTCGGGACCCAGCCCAGGGGACGACCATCGCTCTGCCTGCACCTGGGCCCTGAGAGAGAGACTCCGGGTGTCGCCCGACACCGGACCAAGGGGAACGCCACCCGCCCCACCCCACCGAATAGCTGCCTCTTCGCTGGCCGGCACCGCGAGCCCTCCCCGCCCCCCTTTCATCTCTTAGGATAGCCTGGTGCCCTTCCTTCTCGCAGAGCTCGGTGGCCCCGCCCCCAGACCCAAATGAGCCAGGACAAAATGGCAGTAGAAAGCTCACGTGCCCTCGGGCTCCAGGAGAGACCAGCACAGGGGAAAAGCAGGCAGGCGGGCATGCACACCACCCACACTAGGAGGGTGCCTGGGACTGCCCCTCTCCTCCCGCATGCGGGACCCCGGGCGGGGCTCGGAGCCCGGCGGCAATCCGCGGACCCTCGAGGCCTGCCCCGGGGTCCCACGGTGACTACCAGCGCCGGGGCACTGCCTATATAACGGAGGCCAGCACCGGGCACCACCGCAGTCTTGTGTGGAGGCTGCCACTTCAACTCAGCCTCAGAGCGTCTGTCCCAGTCGGTGTCCCATCCAGTGCGTCCGTCCCCCCTCCTCCCCAACTCCCAACCCCTGTCTGTCTGTCTTCTGCCACCTCCAGGGAAGTGGTAGAGGCCCCCTGGAGTCTCGGATGGCGCGAAGGGGCTTCGCTGCGGGAAGGAGCCAAAGGCAGTCCACCCAGGCGGCGTTTTAAGGAGGCGGGGAGCAGGCGGGGGGCGGGGCCCTGGCGGAGCCGGCCAGCGGGGTGATGCTCCGGATGGGAGCAGCCCGGCAGCGTGGTTCGCGCTCACCATGCAGGGCGGTCCGCTGCTCTTGTGGCCCCGGGAGCCTGCTCCCAGCGTGTATGGCCACAGCAGCTTGAACTCGCCCTATCTCCTTTGATCTGGGAAGTTAAGCAGGGTCGGGCCTGGATAGTACTAGGATGGGGCACCGCCCGGGAATACCGGGTGCCCTAGGCTTCGGCCCGCCACTCCTTTTGCGGCCGCCCCGCCCCTCGTCCTCCGGGAGTGGCGCAGCCCGCCTAATAAACCCACGCCAGGGATGGTGCTGTGCGGGCTGGAGGGCAGGGGGACAGGGTTGCGTGAGCCACAGGGCACTACAATCTCGCTGTCCCGGCCCAACGCCAGGCCCTTCGGCCTGGGCTCCCCCTCACGCAACCCCCTTCTTAGTCCCCTTCCCTCCCGCAAGCCTTCTGCCAGCAGCCGTTCGCCCCGCCCCCAACGCCCAAACCCAGGTCTGCCTGCAGGCGCAGGCCTGCCTAGGCCTTGGGCGGCTTTCTCCAGACAAGGACGTGCTGGTCCTTGGGACGTCGGGACTGAGCCCTGGGGACGACCATCGCTCTGCCTGCACCTGGGCCCCGACACAGAGACTCGGGGTGTCGCGCGACACCGGACCAAGGGGAAGGCCACCCGCCCCACCCCACCGGATAGCTCCGTCTCTGATGGCCGGCACCGCGACCCCTCCCCGCCCCCCTTTCATCTCCCAGGAGCGCAGGGCGCCCTCCTTTCCCGTCCGCCTCGGTGGCCCCACCCCCAGCACCAAAAGAGCCAGGACCGAATGGCAGGAGTATGGAGCGCAGGTGCCCTCGGGCTTCAGGAAAGACCACCACAGCGGAAAAGCAGGCAGGCGGGCATGCACACCACCCACACTAGGAGGGTGCCTGGGGCTGCCCCTCTCCTCCCACATGCGGGACCCCGGGCGGGGCTCGGAGCCCTGCAGCAATCCGCGGACCCTGTAGGCCTGCCCCAGGGTCCCAGGGTGACTGCCAGCGCCGGGGCACTGCCTTTATAACGGAGGCCAGCACCGGGCACCACCGCACTCCGGTGGGGAGGCTGCCACTTCAACTCAGACCTAGTGCGTCTGTACCAGTCGGTGTCCCATGCTGTGTGTCCGTCCTTCCTCCTCCCCAACTCCCAACCCTTGTTTGTCTGTCTTATTCCACCTCCAGGGAAGTGGCAGCGGCCCCCTGTGCACTGAGTTGTGTGTGGGACACTGGCAGCAGTGCCTGGAACTTATTTACTATAATGAGAGGACGAGGCAGTGTTACTGCATATGGGGCCTGGGTCTGCAAACATTGCATCGCCCACTCCTCCCACCGCATGCCTCTATTGTATCGGTGAGATTCGGGGAATGAATAACACACTTAGACTTAGCTAGTTTGCAGTGTGACTCACCGCAGAGCTCGCTATCCAGCCACCTGTAATTAAACCCAGTTATTGATCCACCCTGATATTCAGTTATTTTCTCTTTGTTTCTGCCCTCAATGATTAACTGTTTGTTCCGTTTCTCAAGTAAACCCATACCTCGTGAACTAACATCCTAACCTGGGAAAGAGCAATTTCGTAATCCCCAGGCACCTGGACACTGGAATCCAATTTACAACTTCTTGCACTTTTTTACTGGTGATGCATTCGAGTCCCAGGCTGCTATGGCTAACTCCTAGTTTGGAGTCCGGACATAACTTTGTCTTCAAACAGACCAGACCCCAGGAAGGATGTCAGCCCTCAAACCAGCCTGACCGACTCCTCCTTTCCTACGTAAGAAAAAGCTAACCCAAAGTTAGGTGCAGCTGTCCACCCTCAGACACTGGACTCTGTGCCGGCGACTCCCCCTCACCCCTAACCCCCCGTGTTTCTCTCTTTCTTACCAGAGGCAGCCGTCATTGTTGGACACTGCCATGGGCATTCTCTCTCTGCCCTAACTATCATAAAAGCTTCCTTTGTAGAGTCTGTGAATGCTTTCACCTTTTGTAAATTCCACGCCACAACACCTATCTGTCCACAGGGCTAACTTTAGAAATATGTGTATTTTTACAACGTGTACATTCTCGGTTATCCTGTCTTATTTAGGTTGTACGTGTCATTACATCTGATATTCATGTAACTACAGTGCGATGAAAAAGATTTCCGTAACAATATCCCCTGAAAAAATTACCTTGCTGAGTGGAATGACTTATATCTCACATTAGTGGGCGTTCATTCAGTTTATAAGACCTTTCAAACAAGTACACGTTTACTAAAGTAAGGTGCATAAAGGCCCAACTAGCATAAAAATAAGGATAAAGTTGAAATCAATACACTAACCATGGACATGATCATTTATTACTATCAAGTATTATGAACTGTACGTAATTGCAGCTGTTGTACTTTTAGACGACTGGCATATGTGAATTCCCCATGCACGTAGGTTAAAATTCAATTTTATCTTATTAACCCGATTCTTAATTTGATGATTAGCTCAGCTAGAAGAAGTTGTTCTTCTGGACAGAGAGAACAGTGCCTCAGGGACAGACATAAGGAAAGGAAGGAAGATGATTTGTGAAACAAAGAAAAGGGAGATGAGATCACTCCTCAGAAATGCTACAGCTACAGCTGATTGTAAAGGGTTATAACACTATTAGCATTGCAGGCTGGGAAAAATCTCCACCCCTGTGTCCTCAGGACAGTTCCCACAAGGAAATCCCTCTTCCTGATGGGAGGGAGTGATCAGCAGAGACACACCCTGGGAACGCCCTGGAAACGCCCTAGGCTCCACCTGTGACTCCACTCCTGATTGTTTCCCACCCTCATTAAAATATAATCCTAAATTTTGTTTGTTTCAGCACAGTCGCTCTCCTCCTGTGCCTGTGCACTCCTGCATTTTGGGGATATATTTTCTTTTTAAAAACAAATCCTCCTCCTGCTTGCCTTTGTTCACGAGTTGTTCCTACATCCTGGAATGCCTTCCTGTGATGAGTGACCTGCTCTCCAATAACACACTTACTAGGTCAGAGCAAAACAAATAATTGTGAAGCCCCCACAGTATTGGGGAAGCCTGCAAGGAGAATTAATGGCCATGGCACTGCTGGCTCCTGGCAACCACCGCAGCTGGCAAGGACGTCTGCCGCCAGAGGTAAGCGGTGTTTTTGTTCAAGCTGTGAGCCTTTCTGGTGTATGTATTTATGCAGGGTTTGAGAGAATTTAGAAGTGCTGCACGTCCTTTTCCCCTCCTCTACAAGTAGACTGGCAGGAAAATATATTTGTGAACCTAGCTTCTCGAGAGTAGAGACTCACAGGTTTTCTTTTTTTTTAAAATGAAATTAAAATATATCTCTTGTGAAAATACAAGTTATTTTTACTAAAACCTAAAATAAAATATATGGTTCTATTATTGATAAATATTAGTAAAATATTAATTTGTATGAGGATGTAGGAAATTAGGGTATATTGATTCCATCGGGCTTGCAGCTTACAGTTCAGAAATAAAAATATGTAGTGTGCAAGACGTTCATTTTCGGTTAGTTTAGAAAATCTCCCTATTTCAAAAAACAGTTAAAACCTCGTTCAACATTGCTCAATCAAAATTATAATGGCACCAAAGTTCCCATCATCTTTGTGGATTTGGGAGGCTAAGAATTGATCTTTCCCCTCTTGAAGACTCAGGAATTTTTTCCCCTTTTCACTATCAAAGAAAACATAGTGTATATGAGCCCCTCTCTTCTTGCTGTACCAATGGCAATGAATAGTGACGGAAATGGACTCACTATGTGGTTTTAGAAACAGTTATAAATTAGTTATTTGTCTTAAGGACTGCCTATCTATTTGAGACTGTGAGGGAGAGTTCTTTCAGGAGAGAAGAATCTTGTTGATTTTGAAGAACTAGGTCATGTAGGTTTGCCAAAATTAGTGAAGTATCCTAGTTATCAAATATATTTTTATTAGTTTCAGGTGCACAAGACAAAGTAATACTTAGACATTTATCATTTATATCCCTCACACTGTGTGAACCCTTCTCCCCCCATCCACTACCCCTCTGACATCGCACACAGCCATTACATTTCCACTGTCTCGATTCCTAATGCTGTACTCCACTTGTAAGTATATACATACATATATACACATATCTATATATATAAAATTAGAGTTGGCATTCATTATTGTTCAGCTTCAGGTGTACAGTGCAGTGATCAGGCATCCACATCATCCCTGAGGTGGTCTCCCAAATGGGACACGTGTCCATCGGATACCCTACAAAATCTTTACAACATTATTGATTACGTTCCCCAAATCAATTTTCAAAACCCCGTGGCCATCTTGTGGTTACCGACTGTTTTCTAATCCCCTCACCTTCCCCCTTATCCCCCCCCCACCCATCTAGCAACCCTCAGTTTTTCCTCTTTGTCCCCAAAACTGTTTCTGATTAGTTCATTCACTCATTCTTTTCTTTAGATTCTGCATATAAGTGAGATCATATGGTATTTGTCTTTCTCTGTCTGACTTATTTCACTTAACATAATGTTCTCTAGGTCCATTCCTGTTGTTGCAAATGGTAAGATTTCTTTCTTCTTTATGGCTGCGCAATACTCCATTGTATAAATGTACCACAGTTTCTTAATCCAGTCATCTACCGATGGGCATTTCAGATGTTTCCATGTCTTGGCTATTGTGCTTAGTGCTGCAATAAGCATAGGAGTGCATAAAGATTTTTGAATTGGAGTTTTGGATTTCTCCGGATAGATACCTAAGAGTGGAATTACTGGATCATAGGGTAGTTCCATTTTCAGATTTTTGAGATACCTCCATACTGTTTTCCATAGTGGCTGCAGCAATCTGCAATCCCACCAACAGTGCACAAGCGTTCCCTTTTCTCCATATCCGCGCCAGCACTTGTTGTTTGTTGATTTATTGATAATAGCCATTTTGACTGGGGTGAGGTGGTATCTCATTGTGGTTTTTATTTGCATTTCTCTGATGGTTAGTGAGGTTGAGCATTTCTTCATATGTCTGTTTGCCATCTGTATGCCCTTTTTAGAAAAATATCTCTTCAAGTCCTCTGCCCATTTTTTAATTGGGTAGTTTGTTTTTTTGGAGTTGAGTTGAGTGTGTTTTTTATAAATTTGCGACATTAACCCCTTATCAGATATATCATTGGCAGATACCTTTTCCCATTCATTGGGATCCCTTTTTGTTTTATTGATGGTTTCCTTTGCTGTGAAAACACTCTTTAGTTTGATGTAATCCCACATGTTTATTTTTTTTCTTCCCTCTCATGAGGGGATATGTCCACAGGTTTTCTTTAATGAAGTGATCACTTCAATAGGGCCTGGAGGAAATGTGCGTGGGAAACCAGTTTGGCGAAAGTACTCACATGTGTACTCACCTGTGTGTTCAGATAAGAGAAGACACCAGAGCTGGACCATGGACCCCAGATCCAGACCTCTAAATGGACCATTGTCCCACATAGCCAGACACCAGGGCCTGACTAGGACACCTTACCAGGGACCCTGGACCCTAATCTCCAACCCTGACCCTCCCTTCCCGCCTTCCCTTCCAGAGATGGTCATTTTTTGTGTCTCTGTGTCTCTTGTGTCGTTGGTCCTGACAAGGAAATACCACAGTGACAGAAAGCCTTTGGCTTCCTTGGTCAAGCTGTCAAAAGGCTTTTTGGTTTGAGTAGCTATTAAAATCCTACCATCAGTGGCCAGAGTATGGATCCTTTGAATTGGAAAAACTTCTAAATTGGAAAATGTGTTAGAGAACTCTCATAACAAAGCTGTTTTTTTGGACCCTAGAGATAGACCACATGTTTAATACTAACGGATACAAGGAAATTTAACTATTCTTAAGATTTTGAATTAGTTCTTCAGCTTCTTGGGTCTTAATAGATGCTAATGTCAACATTAGATTTAAAATACGCAGAAGAGAAAATCAAGAGATGTGTAAGTGTTAAAAATCTTTACGGAGATTTAAGATTTTGAGAACTGGTATGTTGAAACTGGCTTGAAAGGATTTAATAACCAATCAGAAACCTGAGAAAAATGGAAGCTGATTTTTCAGTCCGATAGACGTGAGAAAGTCTCAGCATCACCCTGGACCCTCTGCTGAGTAGATCTGAAACGGAAACAGAGCCCACAACTGTCCCAGGCCCGCTGAGGTAAATAAAATAAAAATTTCAAAGGGGCAGTTTTAACAATACAAGCCTCCCCTTTCCAGCCTGGCTCCCCTTTCCCAGCCTCCTTAAAGACTATGAAGCACAAATAAAACCCTGAGCACAATCCCCTTAGCAGTAGACAGGAAGACTCCATGCAGGAGCCTCACAACACTTTACCTGCCATGTGTGTTTAGCTTTTCCTGAATTACCTGTAAATCTCCCATTTTTACGTCTAAAGCCTAAGAGCCAACTGCCACCTTTGTCTAAAATGTCATATTTACCTGATTTCTCCTCACTGTCTTTGGAATTTTTGTGTGTGTGTGTGAATTCTAGGTGCTCATAGATTACAATTCCTGGTCTCTGTCAGCAGTTGGACAGTAGATAGCGGGGGTGCGAGGCCTTTGTCTGCTTTCTGAATTTAGGTAGGCAGAAAAAGTATCTGTGCAGCTACTTCCTGCACCTAGAGACTCGAGGGTTTTCTCTATTCTTTCCTCCATGAGATGTTCTTTATTCTTTCCTCCCAGAGATGTTCTTTGTTTCTTGTGTCTGTGTCTTGCGTATCCTTTGCCCTAAGAAGGAACTACCATGGGGACAGAACACAGGCACAGGCTCCAGTAAGACTGTCATTGGAGCCGGCCCCACTGGCTGGGGAGTTAAGTGTTTCTCTCCAGACCCGTGTCTGCAGAGACAAACTTTGCTGTGGGTCCCTCTCTAAAAGTATCTTTAGGTTTTTCTTTCCTTCTTGTTCTGAGTCCTGGGAGCTTGGCTTTGTGACCAAGGAAGCTAATCCTCTTTGGTCCCCACCTTCGGCCAGGTGCACTTACTCCATTGCACCTGGTGGCCAGTGAGATAAGCTGGGGTTCCCAGTGCACCTCTGCCTGGCTGTGCCAGCTCCCAGGGGACTGTGTTCTGAGGGGCCTCTGCCCATAAGGGGCATCTGTCCCCCCCAGCCTTCCTTACCCTTTAGTGCTGGTCAGATCCCGGTCTAGTAGCACCTGCTCGGGGCCACAGATTAGTGGGTTTGGGGCTGGAGGTGCCTCACATTTTGTGGGAGACCTGAGACACTCTGTCCACCCCACCATCCCTACTGCCTATGTGATGAAGGTCTGTGCTTTCTCTGACTGTCTTTGGGGGTGACCCTTTGGCTCTGGGAGGGCTGCTTCCTCTGCACTCGGTGTGGAGGGGCCTCTGGCTTCCTGGCCTGAGCAGTAAAGAGGCTGCTTGGTGTCTCACTATTTAGACCTCACTATCCACATCAAGACGATGGGTCCTTGGAATGGGGAAAACTTATAAATTTACATTGTGTTATAGAACTCTTGTGACAACCAGCTGTTTTCTTGGTAAAACATCGTGTGTGTTCTCTATAGTTGTTACTAACTCTGTTAATTTGTGATCTCTGTGTGAAACCAGTTTGTGTTTGTGTGTGGTAAGACGTTTTGTAGCTCCGTACGGTGTTACCAGTTTGTGATATTTGATTGGCTTGAACAAGTTAAATGATTATATAAAGTAAGAAATAAAATACAAACAAACAGAAATACTTTATGATCTGGTGAAATAGTTGATGTTAAAGCTGGTTTTAGTTTGGTTTGATTACACAGTCATGCGTTTGAAAATTATCAGCACAAAATACAATTTTTTCTAACTGGGTTTATGAAAATTAGTTATCTGTTAAAAATATGTCAAGAAAATAGCTTTGGTCATTACTGACTTTGAAATCTCAAAGTTTTAACTACTATATCAAATAGGTACAATTAAAATAAAAGGTAAACTTTTAAGTGATAATTACATTGTATATATACATGGAAAAGATTTTCCAGGTGTCTTTGGTAATTGGAAATGATAAAGTTTTATCCTATAAATTAAATGATGCATCATTATTGAATGTCTAGAGCATTTCCAAGTAGCAGAATAATGAAACACTAAGTACTGAACATTGATTTATCAACTTTTTTGCTATTTATTGTAGATGAACTAAATATTTTTGGGTGTATTAGTAAACATGTCTTCTGCCACGTTAGAATTTTTGTGCTAAGAGGAAACATATTTCTAGAAGTTATGAAATATGTTCATAATTGCATCAAGCTAAAGAATCCTGGTGTAGCTGCAGGATTGGTCACTTAGTTTCCACTGCTGATTAAGATGGACATTTGAATTGTTTAAGTCTCTGCTATTGTGAAGAGCGCTTCTGTGGATTCATGTATCCACCTTTAACAACTGTTTTCAATTTTGGAGGTATATTTCTAGAAGTGGGTCTGTTGAGCCACATGGGCATTTTTTTGTGGGGTGGAAATTTCCAAGTGTTGTATGCAGAAGCCACACCATTGTAATTTTTCACCTTCAATGTTTAAGGGTTCTAATTTTTCTACATTGTTGCTGCTGTTTGTTAGTTTTAGTTTCTGGATTATAGCCCTTCTGGTACTATGTGAGGGGGTATCACATGTGGTTTTCATTTGCATTTGCATCAGGACTGAGGATGTGGAACATCTTACTGTGCTTGTTGACACTTTGCAGGTCTCCTCTGGACAAGGTTCTATTCAATTCTATTTTAAAATGTTAGTCATTTTCTTTTTTTGTTCTTGAGTTGTAAAAGTTCTTTGTCTCCTGGATAGCAGACTATTATCAGATATATAATGCGTACGTATTTGGTTCCATTTTATGGCGTGTCTTTTCGCTTTCTGGATTGCTTATTTTGATGCATGTATGTTTTTAATTTTGAGGAAGTCTAATTTATCTTTTTTTTGTTGTATGTGCTGTCATATCTAAGAAACCATCGCTAATCCAAGGTCGTGACAATGTATCTCCACGTTTTGTTTGAGAGTTTATACTTTTACTGCCTGTATTTAAGCCCTTCATGTATTTTAAGTTTTGTGTGTGGTGTGAGGTTGGGGTCCAATTTCATTTCTCTTCATTTGGATGGTCATTTGCCCAGTACCATTTGTTGGAAAACCCTTCTTTCCCCAATGTCAGGGTGTCTGGCCTTTGTGGGTCTGGACATGGCCCTGCGACCACCTTCCTGCATGGGAGCAGTACAACTGCGGCTGAGTTTCTATTTGACGCCAACAGCATGGTAGGATATAACATGCGTGCATACATCCACCTGAAACCTTGACTCCGACGCCGAACGCCGAAACGTGGCCTCACCTCGCCTGTAACTACTCATCCTGAACGCATGAAATACCTAAATCATGTGGTGGGACAACTGGACATTTCATTACAGAAAGTTTTAGTTCAGAAACTGGTGGCAGTCCTCTCAAATATTGAAAGGGGTGAGGTCCTTAAAAGATGATAATTGATATTGATTGTGACAAGACTGCCAAAAATGACAGTCCACTCAGAGAAAAGGCTCAGAAAGGTCTCCAAAATGAAACTCGTTCTGTGTTCAGACACATCACAGCTACAGTGACATTCCTGCCACTATTGGAAGTTTCTTGTTCATTTGATCTACTGATTTATACAAATATTAGGTTGTGCCTGAAAAATGGGAAGAGTCAGGACTATAGTTGATCACCAATTGTGAGCACGTCTGCCTTCCTGCCTCACTGCCATTATCCAGAGTAAATCGCATGGTGGCCTACAGACTCCCTGGTAATGCCTGAAGATGAGAACACTAACGTAAATCCTCAGATGTGCTTCTCCTGAAACCAAGTCAACTGTAGTTCATATATTTTATAGCTTAACTTTTAGATGGGGGAAAACTTAACATACTTTACAGGACCGTGCATGATTGTCCCATTTTGGGGGTATCTGTTTGGCTTTCAAGGGTGTTGCCACAATTTTTTGCAAACTGTTCGAAAAAGGGACCCAGCAGATTACTTTGGCCTTGTAATGTTAATTCCTTGAAGGTGGTGACTGTAGATAGGAAAAGTTTTGGTATGAAACAAAATGCTATCCCAAGTCACACCCTTTCATCAAGTGACTTGACTCAGAATACAGGTAGGGAAGTATTTAAAGATGAAACACAGTAAATGAAGTCTGAATACTCAGAATCTTGGTTTAGGTCCTAAAGTATCTGATAATACATAGATAACAAAATATTGCTATTCAGTCCTTTTGCCATTTATTTCATTTATATAGTAACCATACTGAAAAGAAATCTCCAATTATCGGATTGTAATTTATACAAATTACACTCACAAAACTAATATTTGTAGCGTTTAAATTCCAGTCATAGAGCACTTTTAAAAATGTCTTTCTGAGGGTGGCCTGTTAGCTCACTTGGTTAGAGCATGGTGCTGCTAACACCGAGGTTGCTGGTTAAATCCCCACATGGGCCACTGTGAGCTGCGCCCTCCTTAGCAAAAAAAAAAAGGAACAGAAAAAATAGAAAAAAAGCGTATTTCTGTGTTTTATAAATTAAAGTTGTAAATGACAATGATAAATTTCATGTGTATGTTCAAAAATAATCTACTGATTTAGACCGACGGGTTTATTTCTGGGTCCTCAATACAATTCCATTGATCTCTATGTATATCTCTATGCCAGTGTCACCATGTTTTCCTTACTGTGGCTTTGTACTAATTACGAATTACGTTTGGGAAGGGTGAGCCTCCAACCTGATTTTGTTTTTGAAGATCCTTATGGCTCTTTTCTTCCCTGGAAATTTGCTGTGAATATTAGGATCAGCTTGCACGTTTTTCCACAAAGGCCTTGGGGCCTTTTCACAGGAATGACACTGAATCCTTACATCGCATCTGTTCTGTTGCCATCCTAACAATTTCCATCACCATGCGATGGCCTCACGTTTATGTAGGTAGTTTCCTTTAATTTCTTTCAGCAAACAAAGACATTATGTTTTGTAATTTTCAGTGTAGAAGCCTTGCACTATTCCTAAGTATTTTATCAACGTTGATGTGATTTAAAATGGAATTGTGTTCTTAAATTCTTTTTTAGATTACTCCTTGCTAGCGTATACAAATATAACAGATTCCTGTGTATTGATATTTTGTCATTTAACGTTGAATTACTTTACAGTAATAATAATTTTTTTGTTGATTCTTTTGGAAGTTATGTATTTCAGATGCGACTTGTCATCTGTGCATAGACAGTTTCAGTTCTTCCTTTCACATAGAGAACATCACTACAACTCTATAAGGGACATAGATCTGTGTCTTCTGTCTTTGGGACCTGCTTCTGATTTGACTGGTTAGGGGCTAGTAGTGTCCCCACAGGGCTAGGGTTGGGGCTGAGGGGCAGTGTGGTGCTGAGTCAGGGGTTAAAGTTAAGATTGTGGGTTACAGTTTGGTTATGGTTTATGTGTAGTGTTTATGGCTACATGTATGTTATATGGTTTATGAGATTGATTATGGATTACATGTATGGTTTATGGCTATGTGTTTTTGGTTATAGTTTATAGTCACGGTTTATGGATATGGTTCATAGTTTGTGGTTTCTGGAGATAGTTTAGTATTACGTTGAGGGTTTAGGTTACGGTTTATGCTGTTGGTTATGGTTTATGGTTGTAAGGTTTTACGTTTATGTTAAGGTTTAGATTTAGGCTTAGGGCTAAGGGTTTAGTGTTTAGGTTTTACAGGTTAGGTGTTTGGTTTGGGGTTAGGGTTAGGGCTCAGTGATGTGCAATCTGTTGCTTTCCTGACCCAGCATCTGTTCTCTGGCCCCAGTCCAGCACCTCAGCTTCCAGGGAACTCAGTGGCTTCCAGTCCTACCTGACATATCAAAATCAAGACTTCCTGGGTGCAGGATATGAGGACACTGGGTAGGGATCGATCTCAGGGGAACTTCCAAACTGCTTTGTCCCCTTTCCTTCCCTGTCCCAGGAGAGGGAACTCCAGAGCAATGTGACGAGAATAAGTGGGAAGATGAGGTCCTGGATGGATCATTGCTTAGTATTTTCCTTATTTTAGGGTCCATTTTGTTCATGGAAATCACCCATTTCGACGCAATAGGTGTATCTTAACTTTAGTTTTACTTTCTCCTCTCTTTCCAGAATTGTTACAATCAACGTACACATGTTGATGCATGACTGTTCACTGAAGTCTGTATTTTATTCAGATTCCTGCTTTCAGGCCCAGTCTCAGTGCTGACACCTCTGTCTGTCAAAGCCCACACCAGACAGGTTAATGGTGACAGCTGGGGGTACCTGGTGAGTGAACTGGGGTGTTATGATAGGAAATGAGACCAGGAGAAGAACATGAGGCCTGATAAAGTCGCAACACTGTGCTGATGACAGAGACTTTCCTCTCCAGCCCCAGTGAAGCTGCTGGTGGTTGTAGGCACAGGAAGTGACGGGGTTAGACCCCACCTTAGTTAGAAAGATGGAGCTGGTCCCAGTGTGCAGGTTGCCCTGGACGAGGGAAGGACGGCAGCAGGGAGACCCGTGAGAAGAGCGGTGAGAGGCGCTCTGGCCTGAGCTGAGACAAGGGCCTTGAATTTGGAGATGAGCAGGGTTTGAAGACCAGGGAGGGGCTGTGGTGAGCGCTGCCCTGTGGACGAAGCTGGCACAGATGCCAGAGTCAGCACTCAGGGGACTGGCTGTGTGGACACCAACAGGAGAGCGCATTCTGCCACCAGGAGACTATCTGCTAATAGTCCTTCTATTTGCTCATAGATCCTTCCAGCCCATGGAGGTAGAGAAAGGACTGAGAAGGGAAGAGGGAGGGGGAGTGAGGGACCATCTCCTGTGGGGCAGGAGCTGACCTGCATCACCTCACTGATCTCACAGCCACCCTGAGAGGGAGCCGTTATCCCCACCTGACAGGTGAGGACACTGACTTCCCATGTCTTTGTCTGAAGTCACACAGCTAGTGCTTGGAGGAGACAGAAGCCAGCTCTGCACCTGTCTGAGGCTCACGCACCCCTCCATAGGGAAGGTGTCACCCCAGACTCCATTCTGAGCAGCCAGGAAGCTCTTGTCAGTTGTGACCTCAGAGGAAGGGAAGATGGGGAGAAGCTCCCTCATGTCAGATCCTTCCTTCCAGACAACCTCACAGCTAATAGCTCACCAATGGTCGACTACCTCCTAGCCATCAGCCTCATTCCGCAGATCCATGGGGAGCATGCACACTGCATTTTTCCCCGACCCCAAGACACTTCCTCGGTTTTTCTCACATTCCCTAAGCTCCAGGAAACTTGGTCCATCTCAAACACCTGAACCTGTCAGACGTTGACAAACTGGGAAAGAGCCTTGCCACCATCTTCTCACCACATCCACAGCAGCAATTGCTGGATCACCCCTCCTGCTTTCATTTGTCTCAGCTGCAAAAACAGCTGAACCCCCTGTCCTGCCACTCCACCCAGGCTCCGTGATATGGCACCTGATTTCCACTCCACCTCGTTTTGACTTTGTAACATCCTGCAGGAAAAACTCAGAGACTAACGAACTGTGATCCCTACCCTCTCCTCTTTTCCTCATTGCGTGAACCACACAACTCCAACCTCACTCCAGCCCCTTCTCTCTCCCTCCAAATCCTCTCCGTTATCTCTACCTTTCTCCTTATCTCTACTTGTCCATTTTAGAGCTCCTTTTCTTTGATTCCATCACCTGATTTTCAACCCAAGAAGACTTGAGTCCCATTATTGTCTTTATTATATGACTCTTCCCTCTCATAACACTTTGCCTACCATTACCCCTTATCTCTACCCAGCTCACAAGCTAATTCTTCATCTTCCATATATGCTTGCCTGCTCACCAATTGTACAGGGACTTACATCCTAGGTTTCCTTTCTCCAGATATTGAGATCACCCCCAATAGTCAATTTCTACCTCTCCCCACATATACTCTCATGCACCAAAGATGGTCGTTCTCCTTATCCGCTTTTAGTGTCACTGAACATCTCTGTGGGAGTAACGAAAGGAACGGCAGGGCTAGGAGTCTTCTTACATGAATTTCAAACCCTGCCACAGGATCTCAGCCAGGCCCAGAATCACAGACACCACCTCAGGAACCAAGTGGCGATCCGAGTTTACAGCTAAGAGTGGCTCTTGATTTGTTCTCCTCATAGGGCCTTTAACTATTATCTTTTATGGTCCTAGCCTTTGGTCTTTGCCTCTTCCACCTTTTCACCCAATTCCTGCAGAGCCTACTCCAGGTGTGCACAAATGGAGCTGTCCATAAAATGCTTCACCTACAACAACATTACCAGCCCCTTCCACAACGTCTCCCTCCTCTCTCCACCTTCATTCAGCCTGAAGAAACTACAGAATAGAGACACGGTGGCCTTTCTACATTTTAATAACAAACAAGTCTGGAAGGGTAGGTCTCTGAATGTTAGAGACCTTCATTTAATGTTAGGTCTCAGAGACCTTGACTTACAGACAGAGCCATGTTGGCTGACCTACACAAACAGAGCCATGCTTGTAACAACAAAAAATACCACAAAAGAGCTACTAGCTTGCTGTCATTCAACATTTCATGTTCAAACAATGCTATCCTGTCTGCACAGCCACTATAAAAACCTCCTCATCCCCTCTTCAGGACTGGAAGTCTCCTTTAGACATGCAGTCCGGATTGTAGCCATCTTTTGCACAGCCAATATACTGTTGCTCTCTTACAATAAAGCTTTCTTAAGTTGCCTGACTGTGTGCATTCCATTTCCAGCCAACCTATCAAAGAATACAAGTGATTCTCAAGTGACTTTTATATAAATCATGTTGTAATAACATTGGTTTGGAAAGTTTGGTTGAAATATGCTCTAGATTTGAGAGCTGAGGATTTTTCAGTGTAAAGGAATATGCCCCGCAATGTTTGTCTTCAACTTAGAAAAGCAGTCTTTTCTTATATAAGAGCTTATGAAATGAGCTATTTCACTGTCTGCCTCTATTGCTAAAAATCTTTCTTGGTGATTTAGCATTACATTTGGTAACCTATAATATGGAATGCATATGATTCTTTCCTATCTATATCTACGTATCTATGTACGTACGTATCTATCTATGTGTGTGTATCTGACATTTAAATAGATACCCACACATGCATGTGTATATACTCATAAACACACAAAAGAATGTAAAGAAAAACATATTCACACTTATTTGTCTTACCCATCATTTTATGGTTCTAACAGATTACTTGCTATATATTGCAAACAAAATATCTCCAAATATGTGGTAAAAGATCATAGGTTTACAATAAAGAACTAACTATACGTGTCTGTCTCAATCTTGCCCTTCCTGTACAAGTCCAACACATGCCCTCCATCAGTTTTTCTTTTTGAGTTCTTTGGGTGATTAATGTTTATTCTCCAAATACTGCTTCTGTATCTAAACGTTATTCTGCAATTGATGTTATATTTTAACTATTGCCTTCCCCATATGATAGATGAGGATGATCTCCCTTACATCCCCTATCTACCCTTTTTGGTAATTTATTGAATCACTATTCTGATTTGTCAACTATGCAAATTCAAACAAGATACGTACACCTGCATTTCCTATCCCACAAACCAGAGCCAAAATCTCTTGACTTCACATTTCGTTAAGATGAGGACACCTGTAAGGCTCAGGAGGAGGCTGACGGTCGGTAAGTACATGAGTTCTCTCCCTACCCAAGAAGGGTGCTAGAATTCCATTCCCTACTCTGTAGGTCCATTGCTGTGACTCCTCTGCCCCACAAAAAGGAAGTTCTGTCATGAAATTTAAATGAATTATCTGTCTTTCATGAATTTATTACATCTGGAATATTTTTCTAAGCTCTCAATAATTATATATTCCATTGAATCTGATTTTTATCTCTGGACCACATTTTCCAAAAATCTGATCTTCTACTGGTTTTCTTGGTACTTATACTAACTCATTTCAGTATTTCCTGGATTCCTTAGTGTCCTCAAATTCATACATTTTGACATACATTTATACATGTAAATAGCTTCTAATATTTTAATATTTTAGATTTAGAGAAGAGCTACAAAAATAGTACACAGTGCCCTTATTTCCATTAGCTAGAATTTCCTAATGTTAGCATGATCAAAATTAAGAAGTAAACATTTTACCAGAGGGTAAGGGGGGAGGGGAGTGGTAGATAAGGGTAAAAGGGATCAAATATATGGTGATGGAAGGTGAACACACAATGGAATTTATAGATGATGTAATACAGAATTGTACACCTGAAATCCATGTAACTTTACTAACAATTGTCACCCAAACAAACTTCAATTAAAAAAAAGAAATAAACATTGGTACAATACTGTTTTCTAAACTCGAGACTTTATTTGGATTTCACCAGTTTCCCCTAAAGTGTTGTCTTTCTGTTTCAAGATCCAGTCCAATCCAATCTTTGATTGCCATAGTTCTCCTCTAATCTGTAATAGTTCCTCAGATTTTCCTTGACTTTCAAGACTTTGACACATGTTAAGCGTAATTCTCAGCTATTTTATAGGCAGCTCCTCAATTTTGATTTTGTCTGATATATCCTTATAAGTACAATACAGTTATGGGTTTTTGAGATGACTATCAGAGAGGTGACACGCCCTTCTCACTGCACAATTTCAGGGAGGGCATGATGTAAATCTGTATTATTACTGGTTATGTTAAACTTGGTCATTTTATTAACGTAATGTCTACCATGTTTTTTCATTGAGAAGTTCCTTTTTCCCCCTTGATAAATAATATTTAATGGAGATACTTTACGACTGAAAGATACTATTTTTCCTTAAATTTTTGACCTGCTGATTTTTTTGTTAAATCTTATCCAGATATCATATCCTTCAAGGCAGCATGCTGATCCTCTTAGTAATTCAAGTACTTCCCTGCCCCTCAACTAAGGATAGATTGTCTTGTTCTCTTCTCCAGCTGCAATCTCTTTTCACTAGTATTCTAAGAGCAAAGTGTTTGGTTCCCCTGCCCCACAGATCAAGGCTCCTATTCAAAAGAGGAGGTAGAGAGAAAGTGTCCCAGTGGAGTTCAATGCTCCTTCTACAGAGGCGCTCTTCCCCATCACGTTTTTCACCAGGAGAAGCATTTCTTAGGATTCTCCAGCTCTTGTGTGAGTGCCTCCCAGGGTTCATGGAGAAAAAACCATGCGAAAGGATGCAGATTTCATTTCCCTGTGATTTGTTCCCAAGTTCTGATATCTCTCTCATTATTTTCAGGCTCACTCATATTCTTTCACTTATATTCAAATATCTGATTGTACACATTTAAGAACAAAGAAACAAAAATATTTATTGCAAGCTCTATCTGTGGAGAAGGGGCTTGTGCATGACAGGCCCCACCTCAGAATGAGCATTTAAGACATGACAAAAATTCCTTCAGACCCTTTTTTCCTTTACTTTGCCTTCCACAATATCAGAAATTAAGTTTTTACACTATAAGTTTTGCTCTATTCCACTCCTACTAAAAAATCTTTTCATAGCCCTCTGTTGGTGAGGCGAGGCGAGGCGAGGCAAAAAAGCCATGACGTGACATCTCATTGTGATTTTCATTTTCATTTCTGTGATAATTAGTGATGTTGAGTATTTTTTCATATGTCTATTAGCCATCTGTATGTCCTTTTTGGAGAAATGTCTATTCAGGTCCTCCGCCCGTTTTTTAATTGGATTGTTTGTTTTTTTGTTGTTGAGTTGTATGAGTTCCTTACGTATTTTGGGTATTAGTCCCTTATCAGAGGTGTTGTTTACAAAAGTCTTCTCCCATTTGGTTGGTTGCCTCTTTATTTTGCCAATGGTTTCTTTTGCTGTGCAGAGGCTCTTTAGTTTGCTATAGTCCCATTCATTTATTTTAGCTTTTACTTCCCTTGCCTTTGGAGTCAAATTCATAAAATGCTCTTTGAACCCAAAGCCCATAAGTTTAGTACCTATGTTTTCTTCTATGCAATTTACTGTTTCAGATCTTATATTTAGGTCTTTGATCCGTTTTGAGTAATTTTGCTACATGGTGACAGATAACAGTCTAGTTTCATTCTTTTGCACCTGGCTTTCCAACTCTCCCAGCATCATTTATCGAAGAGGCTGTCTTTTCTCCTTTGCACGTTTTTGGCTTCTTTGTCAAAAATCATCTCCCCATATTTATGTGGGTTTATTTCTGGGTTTTCAATTCTATTCCATTGGTATAGGTGCTCCGATGTTCATTGCAGCACTGGAAACAACCAAAGTGTCCTTCGGTAGATAAATGGATAAAGAAATTGTGGTGTATATACACAATGGAATGCTATTCTGCCATAAGAAAAGATGAAATAGTGCCATTTGCGACAACATGGATGGAACTTGAGATTATTATGCTAAGCAAAATAAGTCAGACAGAAAAAGTCGAGAACTATATGATTCCACTGATATGTGGGATCTGAAAGCAACAAAGAACAAGACAGACAAATAAACAAAAACTCATAGACACAGACAATAGTTTAGTGGTTACCAGAGGGTAAGCAGGGAGATGGGTGGTAGATGAGGGTAAAAGGATCAAATATGTGGTGATGGAAGGAGAAGTGACTCTGGGTGGTATCACACAATGTGATATATGGATGATGTAATACAGAAATGTACCCTTGTATAGAGCATATAAAATGTATCACATATGTCGGATTGAGGTGTGCAAAACAAGTTGTTTACTGGTAGGAACAGGACTATGGCTGCACATGTGTGAGACTGATAAGAGTAAAGTGAAAGTAAACGTGTTTATGTTTAGAGCATAAACATGTAAGTCAGCATGATTATATTTATGTGTGAAACTGAGCATAACAAAATTGAGTGGTAAACGTGTTCACTAAAACAACTTCTGGTTCTCACCTAAGAGGAAACAAGTCCAAGGAAGAGAGGACAAAAGCAGAGTTCAAGAGCAATACTATGAGTGGTCTGACTGGGAGCAAAGACCCTCTGCGAGGCTCTGAACCAGACAGTCCGGAATGATCCACTGCGATGTTCCTCTGGGAAATCCGACAGTCCTCTGTGGGGTGCAAGCCACAATACTCCGGGACTCTCTGAAGTTCTTCCTTGCAAGACCATCTTGCCTCAGACCTGTCCGGGGCCCTGCCGTCTCTCCTGGACCAGCGACCTTCTCCACCTCAATTGACCCTGCGACATGGTTCATTATTAAATTCTATTCTATTCTGCATAATCTTCTCTGCTTAGGAGAGCATTGGCCTCTGGAGGGACATTGGTACCAAAATAAAGCTGTGCTACTCACTCTACCTGAACCTGTGTGAAAGGACTTTGTTCCCAACTTACGTCACGAGTACCACACAGTGACATACGGCCCGGTGGAGGGGTTAATGTCCTCTTGACTTTCGGGAAGAGACTGAAATGTCACTTACAGGCACTCATGACAACCCTTGAAACCTATGTAATTTTATTTTATTTATTTTATCTTATTTTTTAAATTTATTGGGGTGACAATTCTTAGTGAAATAACATAGATTTCAGGTGTACAATTCTGTATTATATCATCTATAAATCCCATTGTGTGTTCACCACCCAGAGTCAATTCTCCTTCCATCACCATATATTTCATCCCCCTTACCCTCATCTCCCTCCCCTCAACCCCTTACCCTCTGGTAACCACTAAACTATTGTCTGTATCTATGAGTTCTTGATTCTCATTTGTTTGTCTTGTTCTTTTGTTGTTTTTGGTTTATATACCACATATCAGTGAAATCATAGGGTTCTCTGCTTTTTCTGTCTGACTCATTTCGCTTAGCATTATACTCTCAAGATCCATCCATGTTGTCACAAATGGTCCTATTTCATCTTTCTTACCGCCGAATAGTATTCCATTGTGTATATATACCACAATTTATTTATCCATTCATCTATCGAAGGACATTTTGGTTGTTTCCATGTCTTGGCCACCATAAACCAAGCTGCAGTGAACATTGGAGCAACGTGTCTTTATGTGTAAATTTTTTCAAATTTTGGGGGTAGATACCCAGGGGGGGGATTGCTGGGTCATATGGTAATTCTATTCGTAATTTTTTGAGGAACCTCCACACTGCCTTCCATAGCGGCTGCACCAGTCTGCACTCCCACCAACAGTGTATGAGGGTTCCTTTTTCTCCACAGCCTCTCCAACACTTGTTAGTATTTGTCTCGTTGATGATAGCCATTCTGACTGGGGTGAGGTGATATCTCATTGTGGTTTTTATTTGCATTTCTCTGATGATTAGTGATGTTGAGCATTTTTTCATATGTCTATTTGCCATTTGTAAGTCCTCTTTAGAGAAATGTCTCTTCAGGTCCTCTGCCCAATTTTCAATTGGGTTGTTTGCTTTCTTTGTTGTTGAGCTTCATGAGTTCTTTGTATATTTTGGATATTAGCCCATTATCGGAGGCACTGTTTGCAAAAATCTTCTCCCTTTCAGTTGGTTGCCTCTATTTTGTCGATGGTTTCTTTTGCTGTGCGGAAGCTTTTAATTTCATATAGTCCCATTTGTTTATTTTAGCTTTTACTTCTATTGCCATTGGAGTCAAATTCATAAAATGCTCTTTGAACCCAAGATCCATAAGTTTAGTACCTATGTTTTCTTCTATGCAGTTCATTGTGTCAGGTCTTATGCTTAAGTCTTTGATCCATTTTGAATTAATTTTGGTACATGATGACACATAGCAGTCCAGTTTCATTCTTTTGCACGTGGCTATCCAATTCTCCCAGCACCATTTATTGAAGAGGCTGTCTTTCCTCCATTGTATGTTTTTAGCTTCTTTGTCAAAAATTATCTGTCCATATTTATGTGGTTTTATTTCTGGGTTCTCAATTCTATTCCATTGGTCTATGTGTCTGTTTTTCTGCCAATGCCATGCTGTTTTGATTATTGTAGCCCTGTAGTACAAGCTAAAGTCAGGGAGTGCGATACCTCCAGTATTGTTCTATTTTCTTAAGATTGCTTTGGCTATTCGGGGTCTTTTGGGGATCCAAACAACTCTGATGATTTTTTGTTCTATTTCTTTAAAAAATGCCATTGGGATTTTGATGGGGATTGCATTAAATCTGTATATTGCTTTGGGTAATATGGTCATTTTAACTATGTTGATTCTTCCAATCCATGAGCACGAAATGTCTTTCCATTTCTTTGTGTCTTCTTCAATTTCTTTCATAAATGTCTTATAATTTTCAGCATATAAATCCTTCACATCCTTGGTTAAGTTTATTCCTAGCTATTTTATTCTTTTTGCTTCAATTGCAAAGGGAATTGTTTTTTGTATTTCTTTTTCTGAGATTTCATTGTTAGTATATAGGAATGCAATGGAGTTTTGTACGTTGATTTTGTAGCCAGCAAGTTTACTCTATTCATTGATTGTTTCTAACAGCTTTTTGGTGGAGTCTTTAGGGTTTTCTATGTATAGCATGATGTCATCTGCAAAGAGTAATATTTTAACTTCTTCATTCCCAATTTGGACGCCTTTTATATCTGAGCTGAGCTGAGCTGAGCTGAGCTGAGCTGACCTGAGCTGACCTGAGCTGAGCTGAGCTGTGCTGAGCTGAGCTGAGCTGAGCTGACCTGAGCTGACCTGAGCTGAGCTGAGCTGTGCTGAGCTGTGCTGAGCTGAGCTGAGATGAGCTGTGCTGTGCTGTGCTGAGCTGTCCTGTGCTGTGCTGAGCTGTGCTGAGCTGAGCTGAGCTGAGCTGAGCTGAGCTGTGCTGAGCTGTGCTGAGCTGACCTGAGCTGAGCTGAGCTGAGATGTGCTGTGCTGTGCTGAGCTGTGCTGTGCTGAGCTGAGCTGAGCTGAGCTGTGCTGAGCTGTGCTGAGCTGAGCTGTGTGAAACCGTGCTGAACTGCTAGCAGGTGTTGTTTTGTGTAATGTTGAACCTTTGACTTCCTTGAGTGGTTTGTGCTCCCAGCAAGGCAAAACTTGCTACTTTGAGAACACAGAATTGACAAGGTCAGGAAGTAGGGAGCTGGCCAGGAAACCAGCCCTTGTGTATTACCTATATTGTAACTATTAGATTGCATACAGTTCTGTTACTTTTTTGAGGCCCAGAGTATATAAGCTGCAAAAATAAACTTGGGGTGAGGCATTCTACTTAGAACTGAGGCATTCTACTTAGAACTGCAGGAGTCTACTTAGAATTGCCTGCCCTCCCGATCCCATCTTTGTTGCTCTTCTTTTTTTCTCAATCCTCACTCCCCACTTCAGGGACTGTTCCTCTCGTCGGCAGGCACCCACACTGAGCTGTGCTGAGCTGTGCTGAGCTGAGCTGAGCTGAGCTGAGCTGTGCTGAGCTGAGCTGAGCTGTGCTGTGCTGAGCTGAGCTGAGCTGTGCTGTGCTGAGCTGAGCTGAGCTGTGCTGAGCTGAGTTGTGCTGTGCTGAGCTGAGCTGTGCTGTGCTGAGTTGTGCTGAGCTGTGCTGAGATGAGCTGAGCGGAGCTGTCCTGTGCTGTGCTGAGCTGAGCTGAGCTGAGCTGTGCTGAGCTGAGCTGAGCTGTGCTGAGCTGAGTTGTGCTGTGTTGAGCTGAGCTGAGCTGTGCTGTGCTGAGCTGTGCTGAGCTGTGCTGAGATGAGCTGTGATGAGATGAGCTGTGCTGAGCTGAGCTGAGCGGAGCTGTCCTGTGCTGTGCTAAGCTGAGCTGAGCTGAGCTGTGAAGAGCTGAGCTGAGCTGTGGTGAGCTGAGCTGAGCTGAGCTGAGCTGTGCTGAGCTGAGCTGAGCTGTGCTGAGCTGAGTTGTGCTGTGTTGAGCTGAGCTGAGCTGTGCTGTGCTGAGCTGTGCTGAGCTGTGCTGAGCTGTGCTGAGCTGTGCTGAGATGAGCTGTGATGAGATGAGCTGTGCTGAGCTGAGCTGAGCTGTGCTGACCTGAGTTGTGCTGTGTTGAGCTGAGCTGTCCTGTGCTGTGCTAAGCTGAGCTGAGCTGAGCTGTGCTGTGCTGAGCTGTGCTGAGCTGTGCTGAGATGAGCTGTGCTGAGCTGTGCTGAGCTGAGCTGAGATGAGCTGTGATGAGATGAGCTGAGCTGTGCTGAGCTGAGTTGTGCTGTGTTGAGCTGAGCTGAGCTGTGCTGTTCTGAGCTGTGCTGAGCTGTGATGAGCTGTGCTGAGATGAGCTGTGATGAGATGAGCTGTGCTGAGCTGAGCTGAGCGGAGCTGTCCTGTGCTGTGCTGAGCTGAGCTGTGCTGTGCTGAGCTGTGCTGAGCTGTGCTGAGATGAGCTGTGCTGAGCTGTGCTGACCTGAGCTGAGCGGACCTGTCCTGTGCTGTGCTGAGCTGAGCTGAGCTGAGTTGAGCTGAGCTGTGCTGAGCTGTGCTGAGCTGAGCTGAGCTGTGCTGTGCTGAGCTGAGCTGAGCTGTGGTGAGCTGAGCTGAGCTGAGCAGAGCTGTGCTGTGCTGTTCCGTGCTGAGCTGTCCTGTGCTGAGCTGGGCTGAGCTGTGCTGACCTGAGTTGAGCTGAGCTGAGCTGTGCTGTACTGTGCTCTGCCGAACTAAATTTAGGTGTGCTGAGCTGAGCTAAGCTGTGCTGTGGTGAGCTGAGCTGAGCTGAGCTGAGCTGAGCTGAGCTGAGCTGTGCTGTGCTGTGCTGAGCTGAGCTGAGCTGAGCTGAGCTGAGCTGTGCTGTGCTGAGCTGAGCTGAGCTGAGCTGTGCTGTGCTGTGCTTTGCTGTGCTGAGCTGAGCTGAGCTGAGCTGAGCTGAGCTGTGGTAAGCTGAGCTGAGCTGAGCTGAGCTGTGCTGTGCTGTGCTGAGCTGAGCTGAGCTGTGCTGAGCTGAGCTGTGCTGTGCTGAGCTCAGCTGAGCTGTGCTGTGCTGAGCTGAGCTGAGCTGTGGTGAGCTGAGGTGAGCTGAGCTGAGCTGAGCTGAGCTGTGCTGTACTGTGCTGAGCTGTTCTGTGCTGAGCTGTGCTGGGTTGAGCTGTGCTGGGTTGAGCTGTGCTGTGCTGAGCTGAGCTGAGCTGAGCTGTGCTGTGCTGAGCTGAGCTGAGCGGAGATGTCCTGTGCTGTGCTGAGCTGAGATGAGCTGAGCTGAGCTGGGCTGTGCTGAGCTGTGCTGAGCTGAGCTGAGCTGTGCTGTGTTGAGCTGAGCTGAGCTGAGCTGTGGTGAGCTGAGCTGAGCTGAGCTGAGCTGTGCTGTGCTGAGCTGTGCTGTGCTGAGCTGTGCTGGTTTGAGCTGTGCTGTGCTGAGCTGAGGTGAGCTGAGCTGTGCTGTGCTGAGCTGTGCTGAGCTGAGATGAGCTGAGCTGAGCTGTGCTGTGCTGAGCTGAGCTGAGCTGAGCTGTGGTGAGCTGAGCTGAGCTGAGCTGAGCTGAGCTGTGCTGTGCTGAGCTGTGCTGTGCTGAGCTGTGCTGGTTTGAGCTGTGCTGTGCTGAGCTGAGCTGAGCTGAGCTGTGCTGTGCTGAGCTGTGCTGAGCTGAGATGAGCTGAGCTGAGCTGTGCTGTGCTGAGCTGAGCTGAGCTGAGCTGTGGTGAGCTGAGCTGAGCTGAGCTGAGCTGAGCTGTGCTGTGCTGAGCTGTGCTGTGCTGAGCTGTGCTGGTTTGAGCTGTGCTGTGCTGAGCTGAGCTGAGCTGAGCTGTGCTGAGCTGAGCTGAGCTGAGCTGAGCTGTGCTGTGCTGAGCTGAGCTGAGCTGTGGTGAGCTGAGCTGAGCTGAGCTGAGCTGTGGGGAGCTGAGCTGAGCTGAGCTGTGCTGAGCTGTGCTGTGCTGAGCTGTGCTGGGCTGAGCTGTGCTGTGCTGAGCTGAGCTGAGCTGTGCTGTGCTGAGCTGTGCTGAGCAGGACAGCTCAGCTCAGCTCAGCTCAGCTCAGCTCAGCTCACCTCACCTCACCTCACCTCAGGTCAGCTCAGCTCAGCACAGGACAGCTCAGCACAGCACAGCACAGCACAGCTCAGCTCAGCTCACCACAGCTCAGCTCAGCTCAGCTCAGCTCAGCTCAGCACAGCTCAGCTCAGCTCAGCTCAGCTCAGCACAGCTCAGCACAGCTCAGCTCACCACAGCTCAGCTCAGCTCAGCACAGCTCAGCTCAGCTCAGCTCAGCACAGCATAGGACAGCTAAGCTCAGCTCAGCTCAGCTCAGCTCACCACAGCTCAGCTCAGCACAGCACAGCTCAGCTCAGCTCAGCACAGCTCAGCTCAGCTCAGCACAGCTCAGCATAGCTCAGCTCAGCACAGCTCAGCTCAGCTCAGCACAGCACAGCTCAGCTCAGCTCAGCTCAGCTCAGCTCAGCACAGCTCAGCACAGCTCAGCACAGCACAGCTCAGCACAGGACAGCTCAGCTCAGCACAGCTCAGCTCAGCTCAGCTCAGCTCACCACAGCTCAGCTCAGCTCAGCACAGCTCAGCTCAGCTCAGCTCAGCTCAGCACAGCTCAGCACAGCTCAGCTCAGCACAGCTCAGCTCAGCTCAGCACAGCACAGCTCAGCTCAGCTCAGCTCAGCTCAGCTCAGCACAGCTCAGCACAGCTCAGCACAGCACAGCTCAGCACAGCTCAGCTCAGCTCAGCACAGCACAGCTCAGCACAGCTCAGCTCAGCTCAGCTCAGCACAGCTCAGCACAGCTCAGCTCAGCTCAGCTCAGCACAGCTCACCTCAGCTCAGCACAGCACAGCTCAGCTCAGCTCAGCTCAGCTCAGCTCAGCACAACACAGAACAGCTCAGCTCAGCACAGCTCAGCACAGCACAGCTCAGCTCAGCTCAGCTCAGCACAGCTCAGCACAGCTCAGCTCACCACAGCTCAGCTCAGCTCAGCACAGCTCAACTCAGCTCAGCTCAGCACAGCATAGGACAGCTAAGCTCAGCTCAGCTCAGCTCAGCTCAGCTCAGCACAGCTCAGCTCAGCACAGCTCAGCTCAGCTCAGCTCAGCTCAGGTCAGCACAGCTCAGCACAGCACAGGACAGCTCAGCACAACACAGCACAGCTCAGCTCAGTACAGCACAGCACAGCACAGCTCAGCACAGCTCAGCACAGCACAGCTCAGCTCAGCGCAGCACAGCACAGCTCAGCCTCCATGCGTCTGTCCCAGTCCATGACCCAGCCTGTGCGTCCCTCCTTTCGCCCCCCCAACTCCCAACCCCTGTCTCTCTGGCTTCTGTCACCGCCAGGGTAGTGGCAGATGCCCCATGGAGCCACGGGTGGCGCAAAGGGGCCTCGACGTGGGTAAGGATTAACCCGCTGCCCTTGCCCGCGACGTCCTGAGGAGGCGGAGAGCAGGCGGGAGGCGTGGCAATGCTGGAGCCGGCCAGCGGGGAGAGGGGAGAGGCTCGCCGCAGGCCAAGGCAGTGCCGGTCCTTGGCACCTCGGGGTTCTTGTCACAGGGGTGACAATCTTACTGCCTGCACCAGGGCCCAGAGACAGAGGCACCAGTTGTCCCCGGACCGCAGGCCGAGGAGACGCCCAGCCGCCCCACCCCACCATAGGCCTTTGTCTCTGCTGGCAGGCACCGCGGCCCCTCCCCCAGTTCCCTTCCTTCTTTCAGGAGAGCCCTGCGCCCTCGGTTCCCCCCGGCCAGCCGCGGCGGCCCCTGGCGCACAGCCACAAAAGAGACCCGACAAACCAGTGGAATGAGGGAGCGCCACACTTGCGTGCACGCGTGGCCCGCGCCCCGGGGCTCCAGGACTGACCACCACAGAGGAAAAGCAGGCAGGCCGGCAGGCACACAACCCACAGGAGGAGGGTGCCTGTCCCTGAGCCTCTCCTCCCGCGTGCGGGACCCCATGCGTGCCTCGGACCCCACCGGCACTCCGCAGATCCTGGAGGCCTGCCCGGGGGTCCCAGGGTGACTGCCCACCCCCCGGGCACTGCCTGCTTAACGGAGCCCAGCCCCGGGCGCCACAGCACTCCGGTGGGGGAGCTGCCACTTCAACACAGCCTCCGTGCGTCTGTCCCAGTCCGTGACCCAGCCTGGGCGTCGCCCCCAACTCCCAACCCCTGTCTGTCTGGCTTCCGTCACCGCCAGGGTAGTCGCAGAGGCCCCGTGGAGCCACGGGTGGCGCGAAGGGGCCTCGCTGTGGGTAAGGGGTAACCCGCTGCCCTCGCCGGCGACGTCCTGAGGAGGCGGGGAGCAGGCGGGAGGCGTGGCAATGCTGGAGCCGGCCAGCGGGGAGAGGGGAGAGGCTCGCCGCCTGCGCTGCCCAACAAGCTGGCGCGCACTCACCACGCAGGCTGGGCGGCTGCTCTTGGGGCGCCGGGAGCCCGGTCCCAGCGTCTACGGCCATACCACCCTGCACGCGCCCGATCTCGGCTGATCTCGCAGCCAAGCAGGGTCGGGCCTGGTAGTACTTGGATGGGAGACCGCCTGGGAATACCGGGTGCACTAGGCTTTTGCCCGCCACTTCTTTTGCGGCCGCCACGCCCCTGGACCCTCTGTTGCCGCCAACACCGCCGCGGGACCCCTGGCCAGCGGGGCTGGTCGTGGGGGGGTGGGGGTGGTTAGTGGGAGCGTGGGGTCGGGCCGCCGCCTGGACCTACAGCCTCGCAGCCCCGGCCTCACGCCAGGCGCCTCGGCCCGGTCTGCCCCCCACAGCCCCTTCTATATCCTCTTTTTTCCCCGCAAGCGCAAGCGGTCAACCGGCAGCCCTTCGCCGCGCCCACTTCGCCGCCCCCAAAGCCCAAGCCCAGGGCTGCCTGCCGGCACCCGCCTCCAAACTGCCTCGGGCGGCTTTCTGCAGCCAAGGCAGTGCGGCTCCTTGGCACCTCCGGGTCCTTACTCCTGAACCAACCCGTACCCCTGATCCTAATTCTAGCCCTACCCCGGACCCTACCCGTACCCCTACCCCTGACCCTACGCCTACCTTTACAACTGACCCAAACCCTACCCCTGAACCTACCCTATCCCTACCCCTGAGCCAACACTTACCCTGGCCAGACCCTACCCCCACTCCTACCCCTGACCCTACTTCTAACCCTGACCCTACTCCTACCCCTATCCCTACTCTACCCCTACCTATACTCTGACCCTACCCCTAACCGTACCGCTGACCCTACCCTTACCTCTACCCTGATCCTACCCCTACCCCTGACCCAACCCCTACCCCTGACCAAACCGCTACACCTGACCCTAACTCTAGCCCTAAACCTGACCCAAACCCTACCCCTGACCCTACCCCTACCCCTACTTGACCCTACCCCTATCCCTACACCTGACCCAACACTTACCCCTGAACCTAACCCTACCCCTACACCTGACCCTACCCCTACCCCTACCCCTGACTGAACCCCTACCCCTACTCCTGACCCAAACACTAACCCACACCTGACGCAACCCCTAACCCTGATTCTAAATTTACCCGTCCCCTTGACCCTACCCCTACCCCTATCCCTGACCAAACCCCTACCCTTGACCATACCCTTACCCCTAATCCCTGACCATTCCCCTACCCCTGAACCAACCCCTGTTCCTACCCCTGATCCTACCCCTACACCTACCCCTCACCATTACCCTACCCATAGCCCTGACCCTACCCCTACTCCTGACCCAAACCTACCCCTGACCCTACCCTTACCCATATCCACCGATCCCCTACCCCAGACCCTATCCATGCCCTTGACCCTACTCCTACACCTGAACCTACCCCTAACACTACAACTAACCCTACCCCTACCTCTGACTCTAACCCTACCCCTACCTCTAACCCTACCACTAGCCCTTACCCTACCCCTACCACAAGCCCTACCCGTACCCCTGACCCTACCCCTACACCTGACCCTGCCCATTACCATGACCCTATCCCTTCTCCTACCCCTGAACCTACCCCTACCCTGACGTTACACTTAACACTACTCCTGACCCAACCCCTACCCCAGACTTACCCCTACCCCTACCCCTGACCCTACCCCTACCCCTGACGAAAACCCTAACCCTGACCCTACCCTTACCCATACACTTGACCCATCCACTCCCCCTGACCCTATCCCTACCCTTGATCCTACCCCTACACCTGACCCTACCCCTACCCCTACCTCTGACCCTACCCCTGCACCTGACCCTAACCCTACACCTATCCCTGACCCTACCCCTACCACAGACTCTAACTCTACCCCTACCCCTGACCCTATCTCTACGCGTGACCAAACCCCTGTCCCTGACCCTACCCCTTCCGCTTCCCCTGACCCTACACTTATACCTGACCCAACCCCTCCCACTACCCCTGACCATACCCCTAACCCTGATGCAACCACTACCCTTAACCCTTCCCCTACCCTTGACCCTACTCCGACCCCTGCCCCTGACCCAACCCCTAACCCTGAACCTACACCTACCGCTACCTCTGGCCCAACACCTAGCCCTGACCCTACCCTTACCCCTACCCCTGAACCTACCCCACTCCTGACCCTATCGCTACCCCTGACCCTACCACTACCACTGACCCTACACCTAGCCATACCCCTGACCCTACCCCTAACCCTGACCCAACCACTACACCTACCTTTTCCCTTATCCCTGAAACTACCCCTACACCTACCCCTGACTGTAACCCGACTCTTAACCCTGACCTTACCTGACACTACCCCTACCCCTGACTCTAACTTTAATCCTACCCCTGAACCTACACCTACCCCTACCCCTGACCCAAACCCTACCCCTGACCCTACCTGTACCCCTAACCCTGACCCTACCCCTACCCCTACCACTGAATTTACCCCTACCCCTACCCCTGACCCAAACACTTCAACTTACCCTACCCCTTTCCCTACCCCTAACCCTGACCCTAGCCATACCACTAACCCTGACCCTAACCCTATCCCTACTCCTGATCCAACCCCTACCCCTGACCTTACCCCTACCACTACCCCTGACCCTACCTTTACCCCTACCTCTGACCCTACCCCTATTCCTACCCCTGACCCTACCCCTACCCCTGACCCAACCCCTACCCCTGACCCTAACGCTACCCCTGATCCAACCCCTACCCCTGACCCTACCCCTACCCCTGACCCAACCCCTATCCCTGACCCTACCTCTACCCCTAACCCTAACCCTACCGATAACCCTGACCCTACCCCTACCCCTGACCTAACCCCTAAGTCTGACCCTACCCGTACACCTGACCTAACCCCTACCCCTAACCCTATCCCTACCCCTGAACCTACCCGTACCCCTGAAGCTTCCCCTACCCCTGACCCTACTCCTACCCCTGACCCAACCCCTACCCCTGACCCTAACCCTACCCCTGATCGAACCCCTACCCGTGACCCTACCCCTACCCCTGATCCAACCCCTATCCCTGACCCTACCTCTACCCCTAACCCTACCCCTACCGATACCCCTGACCCTACCCCTACCCCTGACCTAACCCCTAAGTCTGACCCTACCCTTACACCTGACCTAACCCCTACCCCTAACCCTATCCCTACCCCTGAACCTACCCGTACCCCTGACGCTTCCCCTACCCCTGACCCTACCCCTACCCCTGAACCTACCCCTACCCCTGACCCTAACCCTACCCCTGACCCAACCACTACCCCTACCCCTGACCCTAACCCTATCCCTGACCCTACCCCTACCCCTGACCCAACCCCTACCCCTGACCCAACCCCTATCCCTGACCCTGACCCTAACCCTACCCCTACCCTGACCCTACCCCTCTCCCTGACCCTACCCCTACCCCTGATTCTACCCCTACCCCTGACCCTACATATACATATATACATATATGATAATAATAGACAGTATATGTTAGGATATGTTCTCATGTAAATATATGTATACATACCATATAACATATATAGCAAATATAAACATGCATATACATTGTAATATACTATGTGTACTATAGATAATATAAAAATATATCTTATGTTTGCATAATAATGTATAATCTATAACATACAATACTCAAATAGATGCAGTATATAAAAACATATTTATGATATTCAAAAAGCAACAGTGAATATACTTTGGCCAGAAACATATAAGAAGCCATTAATATTGTTAATACTTAGATAAACATAAAACTAAAGCAAAATTTTCAATTTTTGTATTTACCAGAATGGCAGATATTGAGAGTCTGGGAAAACCAAGTTTTATTGAAAATGTGGAGCCATGATAAGTCCTAGTCAGTGCTGGTGGTAATGTGGATTGGTACAACCACTTTGGAAAGCAATTTGCATTATTTTAAAAGTCTTTACATTTATAAATAAGAACACAGTGCATCCACTCATCACTGTACATATTCCGGGGTAACTCGATCATAGGTTTACCTGGGGATATTTACAAAACCAGGTCCCTGCCATATTGTTCTTTAAAATAAACACGAAACAACTCAAATGATCATCAATAGGATAACGGATTTTAAAAGTCGCAGTCAGAGTGAAATCAAATATGGTAATTAAAAATAATGCCATTTCATAAAAAGCTAGTAATATAAAAAAGGCATTGAGTATGTCACCATATTGATAATGTCCCCGTACTATATTCATAATACATGTAATAACTATTGGTTATATATGAAGAAAACAATGATATGCCTAAACAAATTCAGGTAGTATTTAACTTTAAATGACGGGAAACAAGAGGATTAAAAATGAGGAATAACACACAGAATATATCCTATATGATATATTTTTAAAATTTATATTAAATTAATAAATAGATCTCAGATATTCCTGTACTGAATAGTTGGATCAGGATCCTTGTCTTATTATATTGCTAACTTATTTACTTATTTCTAATGTATATGTTGCTACTTTTAAAAAATAATATATGTGACATAAAATATACAATTTTAATAGACATAACATGTTAGGATATGTGCTTGTATAAGTAGATGTATACATACCATATAAAATATATAGAAAATGTGAACATGCATATACATTGTAATATACTATGTGTACTATAGAAAATATAAAATACATGTTATGTATGCATAATAATGTATAATATATGACATGCAATACATAAATAGATGCAGTATAGAAAAATACGTACCTCATCACTCCATATACAAGAATAAACTAAAAATAAATTAGATTTAAATGTATGAGAATGAAACCATCAATTCGTAGAACAAAATATATGCAGTAAAGATTTTGACATTGCTCTGAATAACATATATCTCCTGGGCTAAGGAAATAAACACAAACACACACACACACACACACACACACACACACACACACACAAACCGGAGACCATCAAATTAAAAACTTTTGCATGGCAAAGGAAACCATCCACAAAATGTAAAGACAACAACTGAATTTCAGAAGATAGTCACCATAATATCCAATAAGAGATTATCATTCAAATAGATAAAGAGCTCATATAACTCAACACCCAAACAACAAAGAATCCAATTAAGAAATGGGCCAAAGAACTTAACAGCTATACAAAGAACTTAACAGACATACAGGTGGATAATAGACATATGAAAGATGCTCCAAGTCACGAATCATGAGAAAAACTGCAAATCAAAATCACAATGTAAAATCAACTCACACCTGTCAGAATGGCTGCAACACAGAATGATTCAACAACCAGGAAATGTTGGCCAGGATGTGAAGAAAAGGGAATCCTGCTGTGCTGTAGCTGAGGTGGGAAACTGGTGCAGGCGCTATGGAAAACAATTCTGAGGTTCCTCAAAACATTAAAAATAGAACTGGCTTATTACCCAGCAATTCCCCTTCTGGGTATTTATCGGAAGAAATTCAAAACATGAATATCAAAGACATATGCACCCATATGTCTACTGCAGCTCTATTTACAACAGGCCCGATATGGTAGCAACGTAGTTCCCATTCAATAGACAACTGGATCAAAACAAGAAAAACATCGTCAACAACAACAACAAACAACCACAGGTGGCACATATATGAAATGGAACACAACTCGGCCAGAAAAAAAATGTTACCATTTGTGACAACATGGATGGACTTAGAGGGTATTATTCTAAGGAATATCTCAAACAGAGAAAGACAAATACCATGTGATCTCACTTGTATGTGGACTCTCAAGAAACAATAATAAAATGGAAACAGATGGATAGGTACAGAGAACAAAATGATGGTTGCCAGAAGGGAGGGGGCTGGGGCCTGGGTGAATCAGGTAAAGGCTTTAAGATGTACAAAATGCTGATTACAAAACAGTCACGAGGATGTGAAGTACAGCATAGGGAATCTACTCAATAATGCTCTAACAACTACGTATAGTGCCAGGCAGGTACTAGCGAAAACAGGGTGATCACATCATAAATTATATAAAGGTTTCACACTATGTAGTTCACCTGAAACTAATATAAAATAATGCTGAATGTCAGCTGTCAATGAAACATGACAAAAAACCATGCTCTGAGATTTGGCTGGTTCTGCGGGAAAGATAATTTTTACATAGCAAAGCAGAAAATGTTGACGTCAGCCGCAGCACACTCAGAGCCCACGGACACAATTCCTTTTTCTAAGACATCATTCATATAGCAAAGGAACAAATCAGACTTCCACACATTTCCTTTTCGTCTCTGATTCCATATGTGCCTTCGTCAGTCTTCAAGCATCAAGTACCACCTAACCACTCGCAGGGACCCTCTCCCATTAGATCCAACCCGAGTCTTTGTAGTAATGCGTAGAGTCTTCTTCCTCACTGCTAGAGTCCGAGAAGTTCTCCACCGGCCAGTCTTTGCAAACAGAAAGATGAGCAATACATTTATTAGAAAGAGTGTCTGTCTCCCCCATTCGGCCTCCTCCAATTGAGGATATGAGAAGACACAGAGCATCACCCTCATCTTCCCTGCAGGTTCTCAGACCATCCCGGGACTCTGTGAGGTCAGAGCCCTTCAACGAGGCATTGGTCAGAGATGCCAACCTTCCAATCAGTGATACGTGGAAGGAATCACCTTCTTGGTCCCACTGGCCCACAATTGCTCTCCCCTCCAAACTCATCAACCTGCAATTGCAGCTGTTATATACAAACTTGAGTGTGGCTCCTGTGACTGCACAACTCGATATTTATCTTCTTTTAATTCATTAAGTTAATAAATGATCAAGTGAAATAAATTGAAAGTGGCACCGCTGGCCACTGGCTCCCCAAACGGATTGGCCAAAGCAAGAACTGAAAGATGTGGAAGGTGTCTTCTCCCCTCCCCAGATTGTTCCTGCAGAGTTGTTCACAGATCTGAACTGATCATTCACTCATAGGAATTCAAGGACTCATGTGAATGTGCCAGGTGCTTCTGCAGACTCTGGGGACACTCAAAGAGTAAGGTGACCACCAGCTATTAAAGGATTCGCAGCAGGGGGCCCGACTGCAAGCTGAGAAGACCAGCAGGGCTGGTACCCCTCTGCTAGGTGGAATCAGAGTAATGGTCTGAGTAGGGGCCACTTTGCTGTCCTCAGGAATCCCCTCTTCATCCACCTGAACACTGGATTAGAGCTGCAGGAAGTTAGTGGCAAAGACCCCTAAGAGGGTGAATGACTTGTACTGTGAAAACTACACAGAATTGCTGCAACAGTTAAAAAGGACACAAAATTTGAATGATGCGCTGTGTTCCTGGCTTGGAAGGCTTAGCATCGTTACCATTCCCATACAACTCAAAGGGATCTGCGAGTCAGTGCAACTCCTATGAAAAGCTCAATGCCATTTCTACAGAGACAGAAAAAACAACTCAAAAAATGGTTATGGAACTACAAAGAATGCCTGTAGCCAAAAGCATCTTGAGAAGGAAGAACAAAGATAGAAGCTCCATACTTTCTGGCTTCAAAACACATGGCAATGCTACAGGAATCTACAGAAAAGAGTATGCTGCTGGTATAAAGGCAGACACATTGTTCTGTGGAACAGAAGACTAAATTCTCAAACACACATATATGACCAAATGATTTTCAAGAACGGTGCCAATATCACTCCATGGAAGAAAGGAAATCTCTTCAGCAATCAACACAATGGAAAAGCACCCACAGAATAGGAGAAAACGCTTGGAAACCTCATCTATGAAAAAGAGCTAATATCCAAATATGTATGACACGCCAAAACTTCATTATGAAGAAAAAAAGGAAAGGACCCGATTGAAGAAGGGGAAAACACTGAAAAAAAAGAAATTTATACACAGAAGACATATAAGTGACCAACAGACCTTTGAAAACATGCTCGACAGCACAAAGCACCAAGGAAATAAGAATCAAAAGGACAGTGGACTACTGCCCACCCGCGTTACACTGTATTAGTCAGAAGAAAACACTTCAGTACCTAGAGGCCAGTTTCTATCATCGTATCCCCAGTTCTCATGGCCACCAAAAAGCTGACATTACAGTGTCTCTGCATTTGAAAGCCAGCAAGAAAGCCCCTATTTTGTCATGTTCTCTACTTTTTGTCACCAAATGAGGAATTCTAGAATACGTACCACCGACAGTGTCCACTGGAGTGTCCTGAAATGATAGAAAATATTACAAGGATCAGATCATGTGGGTTGTGTTTGCACAGGTCTTTGGTTTCCTTAATGACAATAGAAAACCAATGGGAACACTGGTGGCTCAAGGGAACCAAAAACAAGAAATCAAGCAAAAGTACTCATGTCAAAAGCCATGAACTTTTGCTGCAGGAAGTATCTCACACAGGCATATTGGGTTGCCAGTTACACAGTTGTATTCCAAAACAAACAAACAAACAAACAAAAAATGCTGCATAGGGAAAAGATCACTCCCATATATTCTGTTACTAATGCTGCCATTGTTGAGTGCATATTCAAAACAAGTATCAGTTGGTAACAAATTCACACTCAACATTCTCCTCAGCCAGAAGATTTGTCTGTATTATTGGGAATGGACTTGCTAACATTTTCAATCTTCGTTTGACTGAGTGTATTAAAGGGGATTTCTGTCTCAGAGGGTGGAAAACAAGCTTACGGTGATAGGTTTCATGTCCTCATTGCAATCATCAGGAAGTTCATCTTCCTCTGGGATGACGGGGAGAGCTACAAGAGTGAACACAGAGTGAATGTGTCATCGGTGATACTACTCAAACCTACTCAGGGAGATGAGCTTGATGTGGACGTGAGAGAGACTGTGTGGCTATGGGTTTTTCATATCTATGGGCTGAACATGTGCCGTGCTGAACTCCTTGGTGGAAGAAGCAAGGCCAAGGAGAGGCGAGGAAAGAAGTGAGACATGGGGCCTTTGGTGTCTAGCTAAATAGAATGTAATTAATTTGAAATACTCTTAAAACCGGTAGACAAATAAATGCATGTTGTGTTTCAGTGTGAGATTTTCATGAATTTTTCTGCGCATTTTAAAACACAACACAGTCATCCTTTTTCCTGAAATGTTACAAGACCATTTCAGTTTTCCATGAATTCATATATGCTGTCCTCTCTTCATCATCTCTATTATTGGATTTTCTTAACTTTTTGACAGTGATGAGAAAGAAATGCTATTTACGCTGCTTTTCATAATTTGTGACTATATAGGTCTGGAGCATGGATTATATGTACAACGCTACGGACTCGTCACTACTATCTAGATCCAATCTTTTTCATCATATCCACCTCAGTTCCCTTTAACAAATCACTCTACTTTCTCCCTCCTTCCAACCATTGTTATCTCTCCTTGTCTCTCAACTGTGAATCTGCCTGTTGCAGGGACCTCATGTAAGTGGAATCACACATTATTTGTCTTTCTGTGTCTGCCTGGTGTTACTAAGCACAATATTTTTTAAATGTCCTTTCATGTTGCAGCATATTTCAAAGTTCAATTCCCGTTCACGACTGAAAGACAGTCCACTCTGGGTATATATCAGACTGTATTTATCCACTCATCACTTGATGGACTTTGGAAAAGTTTGCAACTGTTGGCTGTTGTGAAGCATGTCGCTATGACATCCGTGTGCTGATATCCTGGGATCCTCCCACAGTGACACCTAATCTTATGATCTTCGCCCAACATATAGAATATCCCCGCAGCAGACGTAAACCTTAACTGAACTGTGCACATTTAATCAATAAAACATTGGTGTCATTGCAATGACTGTAACAAACGTATCACAGGAAGGTGAGGTATTATGAATACGGGGCACTGGCTTGGTGGGCTGTGGGAACGTTGTGTATCGTCTTGTCAACTCCTTTGTGAATCCCAACCTGTTCTCAACAAGGTGTATCCATGTTTCCAAATCTGGAGACATTGTATTCCGGAGGGATCTATTCAGCAAAAGGTAAACACTCAGCTAATGTGAGCATTAGCTCAGGACATTGTTTACTATTCAACGTGAACGATATTTTGAGTTCTCAATGCATCTTGACTTCATAGTTACAGCAGTACTAATTTCGTGAAGATACTTAAATTTGCAGGCATAAAAGAAGAACATGGCTTAGCATTTTTATAGTTTTCTGTTAAAACTGGGACACAAAATTCTTAATTCTGAATTAACCTAATGAGCATAGATCCGCAATACCTTCTGCAGGGTCCCTGTGAGGGTAGAACTTGAGGCGTGGCCGCTCACGCACTCTTCTTTCCCATCTCTGGCTGGAAACTGATGAGTGGGTTCTGTTTATGGGAAGACAACTTCCCTCAGCATGGCTGCTACTTCCTGAGAAATACACAACAATAGATAGAGCCTGTGACATCTTAGTGGCAGGAGACCATAGGTACATTAGGAATAATTTATTCACACTACCAACTATTGTTCCCTTCATTCACCACCTAGCTGAGCATGTGACCCAGTAGACTTAACGATGGACCTAGATATATCTTGTAGTTTGCTGAGCAACCAAATCCCCAACACGCAGGTTTTGTAGGAAAAATCTTGAATGAGCTGAGGCATTATAGAAACGTAACAAAACACAGAGACTACGCCTAGTACACTGAGTTCCAATCGTTTACAGAAGTTGCACGTATCTGAAAGATATGGAGACCGCACTTGGACTCAGTGCCCCATTTTGAAGTGAGAAAATGTGAAGAGGACCTCCTTGTTAGTATTATGTGATGAGTCTAAACAAAATTAAATACCGGTGAAGCCTCCAGGCAAATAAAAGACTGGTGTTGTGTAATTGCTCTGACTTTCCAATCATTGAATGGCTGCAAGAATGAGCTAGACACTTGTAGAGGTTAAGTTCAGATAGGATACTTGGATGGCTCCACTGAAAGGGCACATGGGAGGTGACTTTTCACCCTCTATCTGGGTGTGATGCTTTACAGCTCATGGAGAGTATCTGTTATCATCTCTTGCGATGCCCACACCAGCGCCACCTCAAGGGAGGCAAGTTAGGGTCGTGACCCATATTTTACACTGGAGGGCGTAGAAACCTCGCGTGAGTAAGCAACTGTCCCTGACTCACAACACTGCTATGTGATAGATCGGGTACCACTATTTGGTTGATGTCCTGGGCATAGTGATCAGAGACCCTGAGACAACTGAGATCATGCCTGGGACCCCTGAACAACATCAACCTTCAAGTCTCCATGCCCCAAGGTTTCTGCAAGGGAGAGATGATGCCCGGGAGCAGGTGGTGCAGCCATGAGGAGTCCAAATCCACAACACAGCCCCGCCTTCCACGTTTCAGTCCATGACCCAAATACAACAATTTTCTCCACACCAAGACCCTCTGAAAGTCAAGGGGAGAACACAATGGTGGCTCTCTGCCCCTAATGACGTCACACACTCAGCTATTTCTCACCCTGTGTCCCCTCACCAGAAAACCACCCTGAGTGACGAGCAGTCTGAGGGCCTCCCACGCCAATAAAGAACATTCTGCCATATGAGAACCAACTCCCATATGACGGCTTTGCCAAAAATAGCTTCCATTTAATTCACCTACTCTGATGAGCAATTCATGTACCTGACCCGGGAAAGCGGCCTTCTGCCCTGGTGCATTGGTAATTCATAATTCAATGTATTAAGGCCAAACCTCCACTGTCTGCTGACGACTGATGTGAGCACCCTTCTGCACGTGCAGTGACTGCATGGGTTCTGAGTGTCCACATCCCTGCCGAAGACTTCCCTCACCTCAACACAGGATCCAACTGCCCCTTCATCCCTCCAGAGCTAAGAGGCAAGAAACAATTCCCCATGTCCACTGAGAGAGACACTTCATTAGTCACAGCTTGTGACCTGACCCCAGACCCTCCTAATCTTTCATCCATGTTCATCCCACCCACTCATCGACTGGGTCGCGGCTACCACTCTCCAGGCCAGAAGGCACCCGGAGACACAGGGACCCTGTGTACCTCAACCCATGCCTTCCCACTATGAAAGTCAAATGGGAATATTAAATGTGAACCCATTGTGGAAACAGTATTGAAGTTCCTCAAAATATTGCAAATAGATGCACTAATCGCACTTCTGTTTATCCATCCCAAGCAATTGAAATCAGGATCTCCAGGAGGTAACTGCATGGCCCTGATCACTGCTGCTTTGCTCATAAAAACCCATATCAAGAACCAGCCCTACTGTCAATGGACAGAGGAAAGCATAACGAAAATACATTTAATGCAATGTAATTCACCTTGAAAAAGAAGGGAATCCTGCCATTGGAAGTATCTTGAATCAACCTATTCTATGTGAGACAAGCCATTCTCAGAAATAAACAAATTGAAATACTTTATGATTCCATTGAAATGAGTATGTAAACTAGTCCAACTCATAGAAACAGAACGTACAATGTCCTTGCCGAGAGTGGGGTGGGTATATGGAGTTACTGTGAATGGGCGTACAGTTTCGGCAATGAGAGATGAAGAACATGTAGAGATGGCCTGTACAACTATGTACATATAGGGAACTCTACTGTAGTATATACTTCGGAACGTTCAGAGGTTGGACTTCATGTTGAGTATGTAAAGCACATTAAAAAAAATAAGTGAAAAAGGACAAAAAGGAAACAAACTAAAGAAAGAATAAAAAGAGTGAGAGTGAGAGAGTGGGATAGGGAAAGTGAGGTAGAAGGAATCACATAGAATGAAAGAAGCAATCAAAACAGAAAGTCGTGAAGGAAGGAGTCAGTAAAGTACAAAGGGTCTGGTTGTGCCACAGGCAGATAATGAAGAGCACAGAACAGGAGGGAGCTCCACTCTCCGGGTTGTAAAGAAGATGTTGATACAGTGTTTGCTCCAGCAACATGATAGTGTCCTATCGAATCCCCATCCAAGAAACAGCAAAACAACATCTCAAGTGTGGGCAAGGCAGGACACAGGGATACATGTCATACTCCTTCTCCTGACCTTGAAACCTCCACCTGAGCACCACGTGACCTGGGTGCCTTGCCCGTGTCCTCCTCTGCTACTCTGAATTGTTGTCATCGTTATGTCCTGGAAAAGCTCTCAGAGCTTCCTAACACATCTATCCCACTCGGTGGCTCTTGATTAAGTCTTGAGGCCCAGCTGTTGGTGATAATCGTGTTAACATGTCATCCTACATCAGGGTTCCCTTCAGCACAAGGGGTAAACTATCATGGAGATTGAAGGAGACTGCTAGGATAAACTTTTCCCTAGTAGGAAGTTCCAGGGGTAAACAAGTGACATTTTATATTCAAGCTGTCTCATTCTTTTCGGCTTGTAGGCAAAAGACTGAAACCTAAATGATAATCAAATTTTCCTAAAATACGTCTTAATCAGTGTAGTCCTGCTACAAACAACACTCAAACTTAATTTGTCTCAACATATATATATATATATATATATATATATATATATATATATATATATATATATATATATATATATATATGTGTGTGTGTACGTATCCTTAAAATTCATCCGTTGACTTGATTTTTCCCAAAGCCCTTCCAAAGAAACCATGACCAATTTTCTCCCCGAGTGTTCTAGAGGGATACGAGTGGCCATGCCTTGTCACTTCAATGATTTTCTCTTTCCCTGCCTTGCAATGCACAACCTCTCTCGTCCTCACAGGAAGGGGATTCGGTGCCACCCAGGTGCTGCGTCCTGATGATGACCTCTTGGTTCTTTTTCAATGTACAATGTTTCTTGCCTACATGCAATAATCATAGATGGCATGAGTAATGGGAGGTAGATTTCCGACATGAAAATGGCATTGTGTATTCTTAGCAAGAGTCTGGCAAGTGAACTGTTAGATATCTATCAGAAAGTCACAGTGATTTGTCCCCAACACTAACTGGAGGCAACTCTTAACTCACATTCCTCCAGAACTGGTTGTGGTGTGGAGCTACACTAGGGGCGACCTGCAATAGGACGGAGTCCTGCCCAGTACATCAAATTTTGAGTTGTCAATGCATCTATACTTTTAGAGTTACAAACGTACCGATTAAATCACAGCATCTCAATTTGCGCACAGAAAAAATAATGCGAATTAACATCTGTATAGTTTCCTCATAAAAAATGGGACACTGAATAATTCCTCTTGAATTCACTTAATAAGCATATTTCTACAGTACCTTCCTCTGGGTCCTCTAAGGCATGGACCCTTCGGGCTGGACGGATGTTTCGTCTCCCGGACCTCATCCTCCTGAAGGCACCTGATATTCTCCTCTTCAGGGGACGCCTGTCCTCATCCTGGCCGCAACATCCTGGGAAATGCATGACAATAGAGAGAATCACTGACTTCTTTCTGGCCACAGACGATAGGGACATTAGAAATAATTTACTCACACTTCCAACTATTGGTGTCTTAGTCACCAGCTGCCCAGATGGCCCTCCTGAAGCAAAGTTGGACCTAGGAACATTGTGCAGTTTGGGGTACGCCTCATATCACCAACAGGTAGATTATGTTGGCAAACACCTTTGTTTAGATGAGACATTCTAGACACACAGCAAAGCCCAGTGAACAGTCTTGTAGCTTGGGCTCCAATCCCATTTAGAAGCCGCACCACTCAAGGAAAGTTACGGAGACCCCTCTGGCCATCAGGGTCTGTTCTGAGATGCGGGAATGTGAGGACGACCTCCTTATTGGTATTCTGTAATGAGGCTAAACACAATACTGGCAAATCCTCCAGAAAAACAAATAGCTGGTGGAATGTAAGTACTCAGAGTGTGTACTCATTGAATGCCAGCAAGACTGAGCTAGATAGACCCATGGTGTGGTTAAATGGAGAGAGGGGATATGGATGGCTCCACAGCAAGGGAGGGAGGGAGGTGACTTCTCTTCCTTTACAAGGGCGTGATGCTTCATAGCTCACAGACAGTATCCGTTATCATCTCCTGTGATGACAACAGCTGCCCTACGTCAGGAGAGGCAAAGCAGGGCTTTGACCCATATTTTACGGCAAACGGCACAAGCATTTAGAGATTCAGTGGGTCACCCAGACTCGCAACACTGCTGTGTGTGGGATCTGGAAGTAGTGGTTGGTGTCCAGAGCACAGAAATCACACCCCCTGAGTCACCTGAGATCCTGGACCCCTGAACCACACCAACCCTCCCTTCCTCCTGCCTAAAGTTTCAGTGGGAGGCAGCTGATGTCCTGGACGAGGTGACAGAACTACGCACAGTCCACATTCATCACACAGCCCTGCCTTCCCCATTTGAGCCCTGACACAGATACAGCAGTTTCCCTGAAACAAAGCCCCTCTGAAGGACCAGGGAAAGTCCGCACGTTGGGCCATCCTTCCTCAGTGTCTTCACACTATCAGTGTTCCACACAAAGCTTTCCCCATGATCAGTGACCACGCTGAGGGGCCAGAGGTCTGTGAGCCTCCCAAGCCAGCTCAGAACATTCTGGGTCGATGGCCATGTGACCACTTGGCCAAAAACTAGCTTCCCTTTAAGTGACCTACTCTGGATGAGCAGTTCATGCACATGACCCAGGAAAGTAGCCGTCTGTGCTGGTGCTTTGGTAGGTAGTTCAATGAATTACGGCTCAGACCTCCACTGTGTGCAGACTACTGATGTGAGCACTCGTCTGCGCAGCCTGAACTCGGGCCTGACTTAGAGCGAGAAGAGGCAGCACCAGCTCTGAGTGTCCCCTTCCCGCCCAGGGACCCCCTCACTACATCACAGCCTCTACAACCGCCTCATCCCACCCGACCCGGAAGAAGCAGGGGGCAGAGTCCCGTTCCTCTGAGAGGGACTCTTACTTAGTCATAGCCAGTGACCCTCCCTGAGAACTACCCAGACCCTCGTAATCCTAGTTCTTTGCACCCACTCGAGGCAAGGGCATGTCGCACTGACCTCCCAGGGAGAACCCACACAGACATGTCCCCTGTGCACTTCAACCCATGGATTCCCACCATGTTGTGTCCTTCTATTCTTAAAACCTCTGGACTAAGACTGCTGATGTCAGGTGTTGGATTTTACAACTACAGTCAGAGGAGTTGCCCTGACCCCGACCCAGTGAAAGGGGCATGTCTGTGCCTGCGCTTGATCTATTCCCTTGAAGAACGAGTGCAAAACTGGCACTAGGAAATGCTCCACTTTTCTAAGTTTAGGAAAATAAATGTCAGCCCTCTGGTTGGAAGAATCAGAAATGCAAATTAAGTGATACAAGTAAACTACAGATGAATTTATCACTCCACAGACAAATTGGGAATGGTGGAAAGAACTTAACAAAATGAGGAAAATATTTGCAGTCAAAGGTGAGCAGCCTGCTGAAGGAGCAGCATTCAGGCGATCAGTGGAAACGTACCTCCACAGCAGTTGAGATTTCCCATCGCTAGGATCTGAGGTGTGAGAGCCTAAGAAGGTCTCACCTCTTTCCTCTCAGTACACAGAGTGACAGTTGGAAGGGAAGGCAGTTGGGCATCATCATGTTACCATGGTGACCCGTCCTCATAGAACTTTCAGGGAGACCACTGTCTACACTAGCACAGGGGCCCAACTTCTGCTTTCTAGACTAGTGTGTGTTGACATGAACACATGTGGCATTTAAGAGTGCATGTTTGGTTTCAAACACTGAATCCCCTCATTATTATGCATGTCATGGAAATAGGTTACACGAGAAAAATGACCTGCCCACCTAAAATATTTGATAGTGGAAATTACAGGGTGAACACGAACAAGGCCAACATGTTGATAATCACAATTAATTCCATTCATGTTTGATATATGACTCTCAACCATTTTCACTATTCCTGAGACTCCAGACTTTCTAGAAAGAACAGCTTGAAATCAGTTCCACATAAAAAGCAGAAGTGATAGGAACTCAGTTTTAAAGTCATCTTTCTGTCTAAGCATATAACTATGAAATTATATAAATCCTTGCCTCATTCTTTATGCATATTCCTTATTTTTCTCTGCATGCAACTAAATCTATATACTTATTCATGTCTCCATCTCTGCCAATTCTCTGAACAGTTTCCTGACATTCTGCGTTTTCAAGAGTGGCTATTCACAGAGTAATTCAGAAAAACGAATCACTATATTTTACCAGTGGGTTGGGTGAATATATATAATTGATGCCTTTCCAAATGAATTTTACCTAACTCAAAACTCTAGAGGTCAAGTTGTGTTTTGTCTCTTAATGCAACACCTAATCACAATCTTACAATGTGGCCATGCACACTTGCTACAGCAAGGTATGTATCAGACCCCCAAATTTGGAACAAGAGACAATTTTAGGATAACGATGAAAGTATTGCATATTTCAAACAAAGTGGATACCCTTCACGGTGTGAAAGGCTGTAGTCCAAATCATTGCTGATTCAGGGCTAATTTCTAGAAATAAAAAATAAAATGGGTGGCAACGGGTCACTAATGAGGTATAAAACCTGCATTAACATACACGGTGCCATAGTTTCTCTAAGGATTACCCAAATGAGCAGAGGTGGGAAGAAAGTAATATGGTGTTGTTCTAAAGGAAGAATTTTGATTGTCTCTGCTTGAAAACAACGTGTGCCTGTGTGTATGCGCACCCACAGACAGAAACCGGAGGAGGAAACGAAGACTTGGACTTGCTGATGACGGGGCATATGCCCCTGCAATTATTGGGCTTTCAAGACAGAAATGCTTGTTGGTCATCTAGCGGGAAAAAAGCCAGTGACCTGTAAGGGAAATAAAATTAGAATCTCATCCACCATCTTGTACTAATTGGTACAAGAAGACAATGGAACGTTATAGTTAGTGAAGAACAGTGAGCCAGGATCTTGTACTCAGTTAGAGGAGCTCATGGGTATGGAAGGCACTGACGGCCACGCCTGCATGAACGACCCCAGATAATATTATTGTTTGCCGGAACCCCCTTCCAGGAGAATGAAAAACGTCAGAAAATAAAATTCCTAGAAAGATAATGGCATAAGGACATGTGGTAAGTATTAAATTTGAGGTTACTTTTTTGAAGGAACACTAAGTGAGGCTGATGGGAGAGATGGCGTGACTTGCTTAGGGTCACTGAAGTGACCGGGTGTAATAATTCATTAAGTTCTAACAGGTTTGGTATGCTTTTCTATGGATGTGTTTTATTTATATAAAATATTTGAAAGGAAATCGTAGTAAATAAATACATTCATGTAAAAGTCTCTAGATGTAAACATAAAACATAGACCTAAATCTATACATTCAGGGATGAATTAACCACCACTATATGTGCTGGGCTGGGAGAAGAGAAACAGGAAGGGGGTTCCTGTTCCTTGGCCTCATGGAATCCCCTGACGTTGTGCCAACTCCACCCCTCTGAGACTCAGGCCGAGGCCCCAGGTCTGGGCCTGCACAGGTATTGATGCCAGCTATGCAAGGAGAACACGGCTACTGGACTGCTGGGGAGTCACAGAGACGGAGGAGGGAACCTGGTGAGGGTGTGTGGGACCCAGGAGGATCCGCACACCCTGGAGAAGTGCCCATGGGCCCTGATTTCCCCAGGGGTCAGGTTCACGGGGCACTGAGGCCTGTGTGCTGCTCTCGGCTGAGGGTGAGGTCTCTGGCCTGGACTGTCTATAAATGTCTGACAGGAGCGAACTGAACCTGGATATTTAGCCAGGCCGGCTTCAGGTGACTGGTCCCCTGCTCAGTGAGACTGATGAAGAAGAAAGAGGGGGGACTCCAGGTCTCCAGGAAGGAAAGACCAAGTACAGCCCCTCCCATGCTCTGTGAAGAGCAGGAGGCCCAATGACAGGTGGGAGTGGTGACCCTGCCCCTCCACCCACACTCAAAGCCACCCATCATGAGAGCAGCACAGTAAATGTGGACAGGCTCCTGGAATACTTCCCTTTTCCTTTTTTAAATATGAGTCTTCTTAGACTGGCTATCATCAGCAAGACAAATAATAACAAGTGGAGAAAAAGGAACCCTCCTACACTGTTGGTGGGAATGGGAATCCTTTTTTGTGTCTTTTAACATCCTGAAGCTTTCTCTGTGCCTTGCAATATAAATACAATGATGCTGTGGTAATAATAATATTAATAATTATTTTATTAGAAAAGAAATTTTGGCTTAGTGTAGTCTGAAGTGAAAAGATCACAGATGACACAGCTGTTTTAAATGTGATGAAACCAATTGTACTCGTTATACAGACTTCAATATTGGAAAAGAAAAAAAAGAACATAGGCAGATTGTAATCAAACCCTTACCACATCCTAAAAGAACACTGCCCTGAGTTTTCAATGTTTTTGTCTTTTGATTGATTTGTTACATATATGTAAAAATCCAATAGACACTCAACCTGAAAAATGGTGCTGTGAGGCGACCCTGGCTCTCCACAGGCCTTTACAGAGGCTGAGAGGTCCCCACTGGTTGGCCTCATGTATATTTGCACATACAGTTACAATGAACCTACCCCACAATGAACAACCAGTTTAGATTTTCACATGCAGAGTCTCCCTCCTCCTACCGGAAGTGGTCTTTGATGACTTGCTGGTTCAATATACCAAGTCCGGCATCAGCAGGATCAAAACATATAAAGGAATTAATCTTTGGCCAATTATCTAACTGCACCTCCCACTCTCATACTTGATTTTCCCAGAGCCGTCACCTTACCTGCTTGACAACCCGATTGCTCCTTGTCCTTCACCTGCGCTGTGCATTCCTGTGACTCAGATCCTTCGTGTTGACATTTGGTCAGGGCTAACTCCATCCCTGCTCCCAGTTCCGTTTCCTAGGGCCCCATGCTTGAGCTTTAATGCTCTGCCCTTGACATCTTGAAATTTGAATTTGTGTTTGTTAAGTGAAGTCAGGAGGGAGCCAGATGGGACAATGGAACATGAACTGGAAATGTGGACACTTGGCTGACATGCCGTCTCTCTGCCATGACTCCAGAGTACCTTCGCCGCAGCCCGACTCCCATTCCCTGGGGCCCGCACCCTGCTTGGCCTTCTCTCTCGCTTCTTTACACACACAATGATGGCTGCTGCTCTCCACCCCTGACAGAGTCCTGGATACGAGTGTGGGGAGGGCTGAGTTAGGTACCAGCATTACACAGCATCTCACTGCAAGGACTGGTGTTCTCTCCACATAGGCTGGAAGCACCACCCTGCATCTGGTGGGCAACCATCCAGAGGTAGCTTCTTGAATGCCATGAGCCTCTCACCCACCCCCACTCAAATAACTAATGTGCCCTGGTGCAGAGGTTCAAATCCTTAGGAGCCATCCATCCACCATGGGTAGCGACAATGGGCTCGTGAGAAAACTCCTGGCTCACATTCCTCACACCCCTCCCCTAGCTGGGGTGAGGAACGTCATTTTGGTGGCTGGAAGGACTAATGCGTTTGTGAGGGTTTGCACTGGCCTTGAAATTACCTTTCTACCTGGATCTTTCAGTCAACTTCTTGCCTGGAGGGATCCTTTGTTCTCCTTCCAACGCTCTGGATTCTGACCTGTGATTTTTCTCTTCTGTCCTGCCGGGTGCACCCTTCAAGATCAGACACAAGATATAAATTGTTTAATTTTGCTGGTTCTGCATAAAAGTTAAATGCTCTGATATTTGCATTTAAAACCGGCATGATTTTAGATGAACCAGGAGCAATAAAAATTCATCCTAGTAGTTTAAAATGTGAATCTTTATTCACTCAGAACAACATTAAATAGCAAACATAAAACACTATACGTCAAGATAGCGAGGCCATAGAAGAAAGACAAAGATTCATGCATACTTTTAATGACACTATTTTTTATGGGTTTTAGAGAAGTAACTCCACAATTTATATTTGTTCTCGACCCTGTAAATTACATAGTTGGTCCTTATGGTGTTCAATCCTGAAGTTACATTTTTAATGTTATGTGCTGCTTTGATATCTAGTAAAACTGGGAGGGACTCAATTGTTTTAACTTAAACGAGTTCTCTTCCCTATTCTGCTCCAATGGATAGGGTCCCAAACAACCCCGTCAATGCACGGGGCCGGACACCGTTCCTGCTTATCCCTGAGTAGATTTCCCTGCCAGTCTGTGGACTTATTCACACAAGCCAATCACATCTTCCTGCAGGAACCAGGGAGCGTTCTTCCTCTAGTACTGCAAAGCCTGCCCTCCACAGCCCCTGTTCACTCCATTCCCAAGTACAATTCCTGTGGGACCTGCATGGCACGCAATATCTTCTACCCAGCTGTGCATGCGACTCTTAAACTGTTGTTATCTCATGTTTCTAGTGTCCACTGTCATGCGCTCATTCATGCTTATAACGTTAGTCTAGAAATCTCTCCCTCACGAATGGAGCGAAGAAGTGCCAAGCACAACTGCCTGCTTTTGGTGTACAACAGAAATCATCTTTCAGCTTAGCTTCTAGTCACTGACCGTGTTAGTTTTCTATTGCAGTCTAACAAATTAGCTCCAAATCTAGTGGTTTGAACAACAAAAGTTTTTTAACTCCCAGGGTCTGTGCTCAAGAACCTGGGTGTGGATTAGTTGTGTAACTCTGGTTGAAGATTTTTCAAACTACTGTCCAGGACTGAGGATTCATCTGGGGTTCCGCATGGGTGGATCCACTTCCAAATCCTCTCACACGGCTAGGGACTGGCTTTATCCCCCGCAGCACGTCTCTCAGTTCCTCTCCCTCCCCAGGGCTGCCTCACGTAAGGGCAGCCTGGTTCTCCTAGGGCAAGAAACCTGAGAGAACAAGAGAGAGGGGGAAAAATCCGAGATTGAAGGTGAAGTCCTTTAAAATCGAACCTCAGAAGTGACATCCTATCATCTGTACAGTATTTTTGTTAGAAGCAAGTTGCTAAATCACATGGTGGGAACTGTTTATATTAGGAGGTTAGGATCACTGGGGGCCATGTTAGTGGCTACTTACCACAGTCACCTCCCCGGTTCCCAATGATTCACGTCTCTCCTACAGGCAAAATATACTCTCTCCCTTCTAAGGTTTCTGGGCTAGTTTCCTACGGCTGCTGTAACAAAATGCTACAAAATGGATGCCTTAAAACAACAGAAATGCATTATTTTGTAGTTAGGGAGGCTAGAAGTCTGAATCAATGTGTTGGCAGGGCCATGTTGCCTCTAATGCTTCTAGAGGAATATCCCTCCTTTCCTCTCCTACTTTCCGGTAGCCTGAGATGTTCCTTGGTTATGACAGCATAACTCTTACTGCCCCCATGGCTGTCTTCTCTTTGTGTGTCTCCTTGTTTTCACATGCATTTTCCTCTCAGTGTTTCTTTTCTTCTTATAAAGACGCCACTCAGACCGAATCAAGGGCCCACCCTGTCCCAGCCTAACCTCATCTTAACTAATTACGTTTACAATAAGATCACATTCTGAGGTACTAGGGGTACAACATACCTCTAGGAAATACATTCAACCAATAAGATGTCCAAATATACTTTAATATTATGAAAAAAGTTTTCTTATTTTAAAAGCTTTTTTAAATTTGTCTTATATAAATTAACACATTTTACTAAATCCAACAGATAAAAATAAGGAAATATATAATAAATGTATAACTTACGAACAAACTAATAATGTAACGCCAATCAATGACAAATACATTCCAGAAGAGTTCTTGAAACTTACATGTAGATGTATCCTATATCAATATCTGGCAATCCATAATAGAAGGGAGGAATACTAACATAAACATATTCATAGTTGATTGAGAGAGAGTGGATGTTAATTCTAAACACAAATTCACACTTGACTTTTATTGAGAAGCTTTTAAAAGATAGAATAAACATTTACATATGCAGATCTAATAAGCGAATTTATTTAGGCTTTGGTTCAGCTAAGAATGTGTTCCGATTTAAGTAACAGAAAATCTAACTTGCAATAGCTTAAAAAAACAAGTATTCTTTTTCCTCACATAACACAAAATCTAGGAGTTAACATAATTTGCATAAATTCAGCCTATCAAAGATGCCAGACTGGGTCTCGCAGGGCATTGTCCCATACAAAGCTTTTAGGAATAGACGGCTTTATTCTGCACGCTTGTTACTTTTGTTCACAAGACAACTTTTCTGCTGCAAAATATACATTCATTTTCAAGACAGAATGACAGAGAAAAGAGGGCAGTGCCATCTATGTCTGCCTTGTTTTTGGAGGACAAGCAAAAGAAAGACACACTTTCTAAAAAGCTCTCACTGAAAAATAGGTATGTCTCAGGGGCCAGAGTGAGTCACATGGTCACTAGACTCACGGAACTGAAGTGGCAAATGGCCACCGTCTTCACGGTAGAGATCAGTATTCAGTGAAAGTGTTGATTTCACTAACTCTATTCTCTAATATTTAAAACAAATTTATTTCAGTACAAATGAAATGAAGAATAAAAAAACAAACCAAAAAATCTCTAATTCAAAAAAGTGACTTTTTGACATATTAAGCAATTCGTACTAATGCAAATGTCATCAGTGGTTAACCTTGCATGATAGAAAGAAGTCACTGTTTCCTGCCTCAATGTCTTGTACAACACTTTCCTGTAAGGAATATCTAGGTACTATTACATTCCTAGAAAAATCTCAGACATTAGCTCTGAGGAGAACCTCAATGAGAGACAAAAGATGTTCAAATAAAGCTTCGACCTCTTTGGCAAAGGAGAAAAGTTGAGAATCTATTTTTGGCATATCATTGGGTCCAGGAAGAAAGTGGTGTCATGGAACACTAAGTCCCCATGAGGCCGAGAACCCATCAATATTTCAAGTTTAGAATGTGACTGAAGTTCAACAAGACAGAGTGACTGAGGATGATTTAGTCTCTCTCTCTCTTTTTCTTTTTTTTTTTTGATAGAGACATTAAGCATGTTTTCGTTTGGAATAGCAAGGTTTAAATTATATTACGCAGGATGATGTTATTGCTGTATTTTTTTAAGATTTGAGTTCCTGAATAGTTTAATTGGTTAGAGTGGCTATGATTGATTGGTACTCTGTCCCCTGTCCATCTTGCATCTAGTGAACTCCCCGTCACATACAGGGTGAAAATCTGAAAACTTCCTATCTTGGGTTCTTTGCAATTGGCATCCTTGATACTAAATTGTGTTTTATCTCTAAGAAGCAGCGACTAAAGTTTGAGATGACAGAACTCTCAATTTTCTGTTGCTTTTTTCTATGTCTGCAGGCCATTGGATGGATTCACTTATTCCATATTCATACATGTCCAGGGGTAATTGCAGTCGTGGTGGTGGTGACATGTTATACAATGACATTCTCATTGTTGGAGAGCAACTACACAATGGTATGAATTATTTTCACAAGATTTCTGGTGACAGCCTCTGGAGAATATTCCTCCAATGCTTTCAATAATTTTATAACCACTGAGTTCTTACATTAGATGTCTTTTGCTCCTTAATATTCTTTGGATGGTTTAGGTTTCAGTTACTGAATCCTGACGGATCCAGTTTAAGTATGCGTGTTGACATCATGGTCATAACAACTGCAGAATATAAACAGAATGTATATGATTCGAGGCAATGAATGTGAGAAAACAAAATGAGAAAAACCGCTCAATTGAAAAGAAGACAAGAAAAGAAAGGAAATATAAGAAACAGTACAAATAAGTTCAAAATTTGAGTATACAGAAAGGTCTAAATGCAATGCTATTTAAAATAATGGTAAATACACAGAATTCTAGATTTACTAAATTTACATTAACAGAATAGAGTAAGGAAAATCCAACTACATGCTGTTTACAAAAGAACTAAATATAATTAAGAATATGTGTCATTAAAATATGAGCAAAATATGTCACATAAACACCAACCAAGTGAAAATTTTTCTAGCTGATCCTTTATGCTGCCACACATATTTAATATATATATATATATATATAAATCAAAAGTTGATAGAAATACATGAATAAATTAAGAAATACATAAATATATCGAGTGATTTGAAGATAACTTTCATACCTAATTAACTCCTTGGACATACATATTAGCATATGCACAAAAACATCCACAAGTGGCATTTACAGTCAAAGAACATAATTGACACAATAAATTTAATGGACTCCTAAAAATACATTTTAATACACATTTGATAAAGTTAAAAAATGAATGAATCGTTCATAAAAGTAGTCAAAAAGCTCCCTGCCTCCCCACAAACAGACAACAAAACTCCAAACCCATCAGTATCAGGGAGAAAGCAGTTTGATTAAGTTAGAGGTAAGATCTGTCTTCATTCTGTTAACATAGTATCCCCTATGGAGGCCTAGCACCATTTGTTGAAGACACTATGCTTTTTCCATCGCATGATCTCACCACTCTTATCATATTATAGTTGACATAGATGTTTAGGTTTATTTCTGTACTGTCAATTATATTCCATTAATCTATATTTATATCCTTGTGCCAGTATCAAACTGTCAGTCCAAGTTGATGCCTGAAACTTCGGATAATGCCAAACCCTAAATGTACAACGTTTTTTCTTACACATATTATATATACCTATGATAAAATTTAATTTAGAAAGTAGGCACAGTAAGGGATGAACAACAACTGATAATAAATTACAATTATAACAATATACTGTAATAAAGTTATGTGAATGTGGTCTCTATCTCAAATTATCTTATTTCACAAATTTTTTTTTAATACCGTAGATCTTACTTACCTGAGAATATGGCTTTTATTCCCCTTATTAAATCAAGAACTTGCACCTTTTCACTTAAAGGAAGCATTTTACCACTTTTCTTTGGCCTATCTGAATTGCCAGCATTACTAATCTTGCACGTTGGGGGCATTCAGTAAAACAAGGGTGACTTGAACACAAGCACTGCCATACCATGAGGGTCCATCTAATAATTGAGGTGGCTAAGTGAGTAATGGGGGGGTGTGGGAAACCGTGCTGACGCGCTAGCAGGTGTTGTTCTGTGAAATGTTGAACCTTTGACTTCCTTGAGTGGTCTGTGCTCCCAGCAAGGCAAAACTTGCTACTTTGAGAACACAGAACCAGACAAGGTCAGGAAGTGCGGAGCTGGCCGAAAAACAGGCCCTTGTGTATCCAAACATTGTAACTATTAGATTGCAGACAGTTCTGTTACTTTTTGATGCCCAGAGTATATAAGCTGCCAAAATAAACTTGGGGTGAGGCATTCTACTTAGAACTGCGGCAGTCTACTTAGAATTGCCTGCCCTCCGGATCCCATCTTTGTCTCTCTTCTTTTTTCTCAATCCTCACTCCCCACTTCAGGGACTGTTCCTCGCCTTGGCAGGCACCGACAGGGGGGTATTGTATACAGTGTGATGAACAAAGGGGTGGTTCACATCCTGGGCAGCATGTGTTGGAGTGGGACAGCATGAGATTTAATCACACTACTCAGAATGGCCTGCAATTTAGAACTTATGAATTGTTAATTTCTGGGATTTTCCATTTAATGTTTTGCTACCAGGGTTTACTGCAGGTAACTGAACCTGTGGAAAGTGAAACTGTGTGTGTGTGTGTGTGTGTGTGTGTGTGTGTGTGTGTGTGTGTGTCTGTGTGGGGGGGGCATGCTACCATTGTTTTATAGTAAATTTTGAAATTGGGGAGTTTGAGTCCTCCTACTTTATTCTTCTTTTTCAGGATTGATTTGGCTATGCTGGGTCCCTTGCAATTCCGAATGGATTTTAGAATCAGCTTGTCAATTTCCGCCAAAAGAATTAGCTGGGATTCTTAGAAAGATTCCTGTTGAATTTGTTGATTAGGTTGTGTAAGGCTTGCTGCGCGACAGTGAAGCTAAGAGAGTCAGGCAGGTGGAGAAAAGTGAGGGCTTTATTCTGCGCTCCCTGGCGGGCGAGGTGCAGCGGTCCGCAGACGGGGCCGGTGAAGTGGCTCCCAGGGCAGAGGAGGGAGGCAGATATGCGATTTGGGGGAGGGGGTTGGCTGAGTGAGGTGGGAGATGAGCAGGCCCCCACCCCCAGCGCAGATAGGGCCCCAGCGGCTGTGTCTGGAGTTGTTTATTGCACCAAGGTCTGCTGCCTCTTCTGGGAAATGCCAGGGGCCCCAGTTTCCGTCATGAGAGGAGGGGTCTGACTTGGCAGAGGGGTATGACTTTGCTCCCGGCCGCTTTGACCATGCCCCTAGCTGACCTCACAGGTTGAGGAATATGGCCATGTTAACAGTGTTCAGACCAAAATCGTGGAATATTTTCCCTATTAGATTGTCTTTAATTTGTTTCCACCAGTTTTGCAGTTTTTAGAGAATAAGTTTGGCTCTTATTTTGTTAAATATATTCCTAAGTATTCTATTATTTTTGATGCTGTTGCAAATTGAGTTGAAGTATGCAGAAATGCAATTGATTTTTATATATTGATCTTGAATACTGCAAATCTGCTGACTTATACATGCAAATACAGCTGGGCCTTGGTCAGAGTTGTTTCCTTATAACTTGGGTGACTTGTGGTAGGAAGGCACCTCTTGTTTATACCAGTCAGCCTGTGGTAGAATTGGTTTCCTTACATGTGGTTTCACTTAAAGTCGTAAAACCTACCCATGATGTTAAGTGAGGACTTACTGTAGTTCTTAAGCGGAATTCTTATAATGTCGTATACTGCAAGGTTATGTAATCTGTGAATAGAGGGCATATTGCTTTTGTCTTTCCAATATGAATGGCTTTTATTTCCATGTCTTACCTAATTGCTCTGGATAAAATATTCAGTACAATATTGAATAGAACTGGCCACAGTTGTCATCCTTTCGGGTTCACTGTCTTAGGAAGAAAGTATCCAGGCTTTCACTCATAAATATCATGCTAGTTATGGCTGTTCTATAGATGCTCTTTTCATCTAGCTGACCATGCCCCTAGCTGATAATTTAGAGAATTATCTTACATGCTTAGTTGGTTTAGGTATTTTTGTTGTTGTTGTTGTTGTTTGTTTTTGGTTTTTGTTTGTTTTTGTTTTTCATGAAAAGGCATTGAATTTTATGAAATGCTTTTACTGAAGTTGTAGCAATGATCATGATAGTGTATTTTACTCAATTAATATGATCAATTACATTAATTGATGTTTGAGTTTTAAATCAACTTTGTATTTCTGGGATATCTCACATGGCCATGGAATATGCTTTTTTCTGGATTTTGCTGAATATGATTTGCTAGTATTTTGCTGAGGATTTTTACATCCACATTCATAAGAAATATTAGCCTTTAGGTATATTTTCTTTTGATGTGTTTTGTTTTGGAATCAGTGTAACACTGGCCTCATAAGATGAGTTGAGATATGTTTCCTCTTCTACCTTTTGGAATAGTATGTGAAGAATTGGCATTAATTCTTTAACCTTTGGTAGAATTCAGTAGTGAGAACTTCTGGGCATTTCTTTCTTTATGAGTCATTTTTTGTTACCTATTCATATCTTTACTTAATCGGTTTGTTTATTTCTTCTTGAGTCAACTTTGTTAGTTTGTGTCTGTCTAGAAATTATTATTTCATCTAAGTTACCTTATTTGTTAGTGTACACTTTTTCATAGCATTCCTTTATTATCTTTGTATTTCTGTAAGTTCAGTAGTAATGCCCCCTTTTATATTTATGATTCTAGAATTGAGTCTTCTCTCTTTTTCTCTTGATCAATATAGCTAAATGTTTATCAATTTTGCTGACATTTTTAAAGAATCAACTTTGGTTTTATTGATTTTTCTCTATTATTTTTCTCTTCTCTCTTACACTAATTTCTGCCCTAATATATGTTACTTTCTTCACAATTTCTTTAGGTTTAGTTTGTTCCTCTCTTTTCAGCATTTGAGGTTGAAAGTTTAGATTATTGACTCGAGATATTTCTTTTTCTTAATATAGATATTTTATAGCTGTATATTTTCCTCTAAGTACTGCTTTAGATGCATCAAAAAACTTTATTTATTTTGTCTTTAGTTTTATTCCTTTCAAAATATTTTTGGATTTCCTTTTTGGTTTATTTTTTGACCCATTAGTATTTATGTGTGTTGTTCTGCTGCTAGTTCTGCTTTTATTCCATATTGTCAGAAAACATACTTTGTTTTATTTCTTTTCTTTTAAATTTATTTTCATTTGTTTTATGGCCTAGCTCATGGTGTATTCTAGAGAATGTGCCTTGGGTACCTGAAATGAATGTCTAACCTGCTATTGATGTATTGTTAGATCTATAGATGTCTGTTGGTTCTGGTTGGTTTACAGTGTTGTTTATGTCTTCAATTTTCTTGTTGCTCTTCAGTCTCATACATCTATCCATTACTGAATGGGAGGTATTGAAGTTCCCAACTATGATTATTGAACTGTTTAGTTCTCTCTCCTTTCTGTCAGTTACTGCTTCATGTATTTTGGTGTTCTACTATTAGATCTCATATATATAATTATATCATTGTAATTCTTCTATCTTCCTGATGGATTGATTCTTTTATTATGATGAAATGTTCATTGCTTTCTCTGGTAACCTCTTTTTTTGTTTTAAAGTCTATATTGTCTGATATTAATATCAGACAATACTCCAGTTTTCTTGTAGGTGCTATTTCCATGATTTATCTCCTTTCGTCCTTTAATTTTAAATTTATTTGTATCTGATATTAATATCAGACAATACTCCAGTTTTCTGGTAGGTGCTATTTCCATGATTTATCTCCTTTCGTCCTTTAATTTTAAATTTATTTGTATCTTTGAATCTAAATTGTGTCCCCTATAAAGAGCACATAGAGCATGCTTTTTTCATTTTAATTCAATATGACAATCTCTGTCTTATGACAGTGATTGCCTAATGTACTCACATGTAATGTTTTCATTGAAATAGCGGGAAACATCTTCCATTCTATTTTAGGTTTCTATGTTTCATGTCTTACTCTATTCCTCATTTATGGATTTTTTTGCATTAACTGAATATTTTTGTTGTAGTATTTTAATTTATTTAATGATTATTCACTATACTTTTCTAATTTTTTCCCCCAGTGGTTGCTTTAGGGATTACCACATACATCTTAACTTATCAGAATCAGTTTCAGATTTATACTAGCCAAATTCCAGGAGATTCACAGATGTGATTCTATATAACGTCATTCCCTTCTCTCTCTCTCTCTGTCTCTCTCTCTCTCTCTCTCTCTGTCTCTCTCTCTCTGTCTCTGTCTCTCTCTCTTATTGTTTTTATAAGTTATACCTGTTAATGTTACATATTTTTAAATAATACAATGTTATATTTGCTACTTTACCATTTATATTGATTTTCCTAGCCAATACAGCCTTGCTCCCACTCATGTTGTTTGTGCTATTACTGCAAATATATTATACATGTTACATTTGTATATGTTACAGGCCAAACAATACGTTATGGACGTACTATTTCATACAATCGCTTTTCAAATCTATTAGAAGAAGAAAAGAGAAAATATGCATGCCTTTAAATTGTTTTATATAATTATATTATTACCTTGACAGGTGCCCTTTGTCTTTTTCCTGTGGATTTTAACATCTGGGGTTACTTGCTTTTAACCTAAAGAACTTCTTTCAATATTTGTTGTATGGAAGGTCTACTAGCAAAAATCCTCTCAGCTTTTGTTTATCTTGGAAAGAAAGCCTTTATTTTATCTTCATTTTTGGAACACAATTTTGCTCCATTTATGATTTTGGGTTGACAGTTTTTTCTTTGAGCACTTAAAATTTGTTATCTCACTGTTTTCTGGCTGCCAATGTTCACACTGAGGATTCTGCTGTGAATTTTACTGTGCTTCCCCTGTAAGTGATGAGCCAGTTTTTTCATGGCTTGTAAGATATTCCTTTCATTTGATTTTTAGCATTTTTACTATGATGTGCCTGTTTGTGAACTTCTTTGTGTTTATTCTATTTGAAGTTCATTGAGCTTTCTGGATATGTAATTTATTGTTTTTCCATAAATGAGAGAAGTTTTCAGACATCATTTCTTTGAATACTTGTGTTGTTTCTTTCTCTTCTCTCACATTGGTGCTCTCAGTATGCAGATGTTGGTGGGTTTAATAGTGTTTTACATTTTTCGGAAGCTCTTCAGTTTTCTCCATTTGTTTCCTGCTCTTTGACTTGCATAATCTATATTGATCGGTCTCCAGGACTGCAATATTCTTTCTGCTTCAAGTTCAGCTCTCCTGTTGAGGTCCTTGAGTGAATTTTTAAAATTTCAGTTATTGTATTTTTTAACTCCAGAATTTACATCTGTAATAGTTTTAAATAATTTCTATCTTTTTACTGATATACTTTAGTTGATGCAACTTGTTATCATACCTTCCTTTACTTGCTTAATTTTGATTTTCCTTATAAACGTTACGACCATGTTTACAATGGCTATTTTTAAGTACTTTTCTGATAAATCTGACATCTGGTAATTCTCATGGGCAATTTTTGTTTTGTCTGATTTTTTTCCCAGTGTTTGGGTTATACTTTCCTATTTGTTTGTAGTAATTTTTGTTGGAAACTGAAAACTTTACATATTACAGCAAGTGTAGGTAAGTGTCCTCCCTTCCAGGGCTTGTTGTTGTTATTGGCTTATTCGCGTGTTCAGTACATGTTTGCATTACTTTCGTGAAGCCTATTTTTCCTCCCCCACTGTTAAGCCTCTGTTGTTCCTCCCCAAGGAGGTGCAGCTTTGCATGTACCTACAGTCGCCATAGGATGACGATGGTTTTGGTAGGGAATTTCTGATCTCTCTTTTTTTTTTTTTTTAGTTTTATTTTATTTTATTTTATTTTATTTTTACATCCCTCACACCGTGAACCCCCCTCCCCCCATCCACCACCACCCCGACCTCACACCGAGCCATCACATTATACATTATGTTAAGTGAAATAAGCCAGAAAGAGAAAGACAAGTACCATATGATCTGATCTCTTTTTGTTATTCTATGAACACACCGAGCTCTTAAACTTCGCTAATTGACTGTTAATTGCACAATTGTTTTAAACAATGTACTGAGGACACAAATATTTTTTACAACCAATCCTATAATATTATGACTCTTGTGAAAGAATAGTTTTGGAGGGCAGTGTTTAATACTTGTTCTGATCCCAGGAGGGTTCCCCCACGAGCAGCCTTATTTCTCAATTCTCTTCTGCAAACTAGACGACCGGCAATTCAGCCTGTGTATTAAGCTCTTTCATCACAACCTCCACTGCTCATGAGGCTTCATTTTATTCAGACTCAATTTCAAATGAAGTCAGGTGTTGGGAAGAGATTAGGAGCTGTTTATTGACTTGCTTGTCCCCCAAGAAATATCCCTTAAGCCCTTGCTCTGGATCTGTGGTTGGGCACAACTGCAAGATTTTCTCTGAGTGAAGAAAGAGTGAAACCCTGCTCTCGGTGCTTAACATTCAATGGAGGGTGGGGTAACATCTGGAAGACCTATTAGCTTGCATCTTCTGGATTTGAAGCAGAAGCTAAGACCGGGGTGACCAGGGCCCCAGTCTCCTTAGCTCACTGCACAGTAGAATTCAATGGAATAGGGGACTCCGTTTGTCACCCACACTTGGCTAAGACATCCTGAGCCACAGATGGGGGCCAGAATGAGAAAAGCTGGTGTCCTGCTCCTTTAGAAAGAAATCCCTTCACCTGCGAACTGTGGTAGGGGAGGGGCCCTGTGTCCTGTCAGCAGCAGTCTGCTGTGGAGGACATGTCTCACCCAGCTGGGAGTGGGGAGGCGGGGACATTCGTGATTCAAACAGCACAGGCTCTTAACTTTCACATCTAATTTATGTACATTAATTTATTTATTTTAATTTATTTATTGGGGTGACAATTGTTAATGAAATTACATAATTTCAGGTGTACAATTCTGTATTACATCATCAATATATCCCATTGTGGGTTCACCACCCAGAGTCAGTTCTCCTTCCATCACCATATATTTCATCCCCCTTACCCTCATCTCCCTCCCCCCACCCCCCTTACCCTCTGGTAACCACTAAACTATTGTCTGTGTCTATGAGTTCTTGTTTCTCATTTGTTTGTCTTGTTTTTGGTTTATATACCACATATCAGTGAAATCATAGGGTTCTCTGCTTTTTGTGTCTGACTTATTTCGCTTAGCATTATATTCTCAAGATCCATCCATGTTGTCACAAATGCTCCTATATCATCTTTCCTTAATGCTGAATAGTATTCCATTGTGTATATATACCACAACTTCTTTATCCAGTCATCTATCGAAGGACATTTTGGTTGTTTCCATGTTTTGGCCACCGTAAACAAAGCTGCAATGAACATTGGAGCACACGTGTCTTTATGTATAAATGATTTCAAATTCTTTGGGTAGATACCCAGGAGAGGGATTGCTGGGTCATATGGTAATTCTATTCGTAATTTTTTAAGGAACCTCCACACTGCCTTCCATAGTGGCTGCACCAGTCTGCATTCCCGCCAACAGTGTATGAGGGTTCCTTTTTCTCCACAGCCTGTCCAACACTTGTTGCTATTTGTCTTTTTGATGATAGCCATTCTGACTGGGGTGAGGTGATATCTCATTGTGGTTTTTATTTGCATTTCTCTGATGATTAGTGATGTTGAGCATTTTTTCATATGTCTATTTGCCATTTGTAAGTCCTCTTTAGAGAAATGTCTCTTCAGGTCCTCTGCCCATTTTTCAATTGGGTGGTTTGTTTTTTTGTTGTTGAGTTTCATGAGTTCCTTGTATATTTTGGATATTAGACCCTTATCGGAGGAACTGTTTGCAAAAATCTTCTCCCATTCAGTCGGTTGCCTCTTTATTTTGTCGATGGTTTCTTTTGCTGTGCAGAAACTTTTAAGTTTCATATAGTCCCATTTGTTTATTTTAGCTTTTACTTCCATTGCCTTTGGAGTCAAATTCATAAAATGCTCTTTGAACCCAAGGTCTATAAGTTTGGTACCTATGTTTTCTTCTATGCAGTTTATTGTGTCAGGTCTTATGCTTAAATCTTTGATCCATTTTGAATTAATTTTGGTACATGGTGACAGATAACAGTTCAGTTTCATTCTTTTGCACGTGGCTATCCAGTTCTCCCAGCACCATTTATTGAAGAGGCTATCTTTTCTCCATTGTATGTTTTTAGCTTCTTTGTCAAAAATTATCTGTCCATATTTATGTGGTTTTATTTCTGGGTTCTCAATTCTATTCCATTGGTCTATGTGTCTGTTTTTCTGCCAATCCCATGCTGTTTTGATTATTGTAGCCCTGTAGTAAAGCTAAAGTCAGGGAGTGCGATACCTCCAGTATTGTTCTATTTTCTTAAGATTTCTTTGGCTATTCGGGGTCTTTTGGGGATCCAAACAAATCTGATGATTTTTTGTTCTATTTCTTTAAAAAATGCCATTGGGATTTTGATGGGGATTGCATTAAATCTGTGTATTGCTTTGGGTAATATGGCCATTTTAACTATGTTGATTCTTCCAAGCCATGAGCACGGAATGTCTTTCCATTTCTTTGTGTCTTCTTCAATTTCTTTCAAAAATGTCTTATAATTTTCAGCATATAAATCCTTCACATCCTTGGTTAAGTTTATTCCTAGGTATTTTATTCTTTTTGCTGCAATTGCAAAGGGAATTGTTTTTTGTATTTCTTTTTCTGAGATTTCATTGTTAGTATATAGGAATGCAATGGACTTTTGTACGTTGATTTTGTAGCCAGCAACTTTACTCTATTCATTGATTGTTTCTAACAGCTTTTTGGTGGAGTCTTTAGGGTTTTCTATGTATAGCATCATGTCATCTGCAAAGAGTGATATTTTAACTTCTTCATTCCCAATTTGGACGCCTTTTATTTCTTTCTCTTGCCTGATGGCTCTGGCAAGGATAATTCATGTACATTTTCGTCAGTTTTTTTGGGATGTTTCTTCATGGCTATTTCTCTTTAGGATAATGTCTATATGCTTTAAACGATTGGTCTTTTTATTCCCCCGATAGTGTTTTTCTCTATTAATTTTACTAATGTAGGAGCAGGTTAGTGGAATTCCTTACACTTCAGGCCAGAAGTCAATCTCCCTTTATAGTGTTTCTTGATATTCATCAGTAACAGAGATAAAAACGGAATTTAAAGCAAAACACTTGTAATTTCCACAAAAGTGTTATGTATGTAGAAATGCAACTAGTAAAAGATGAACAAGCCATTTGTGTAGGCATTATAATAAAAATTTATTTTAAGACATTATAAAGACCTATGTAAATAAATACAGTTATAGAAAATTAATGAATTATAACTTAGATTTCAGTTCTCCCCAAATTGGCCTTCAGATTTTAATTTCTTTTTCCGTTCTAACCAACTGAGCTAACTGGTCATGCCCGATCTTCTGATTTCAATGAGATCCCAATCTGAAATTATTTTTGACACTTGAAAATCTGATTCTAAAAAAATTACATAGAAAAGCAAAGAAGCACAATACCGAAGAAAAATAAGAAATTTTAAGGAAGTTATATAACATGATGGTAAAGTGCACACACAAACACACACGCGCACACACATAGCACACATCACATGAAATGATGAGGAAGACAAGAATCTACCGAAAAACTCCCAAAGACCATAACTGGAATAAGTTAAGCAGGAAAATGAATACAGCAGTGTTAGATTTAACCTAAAGTATAAAATAAATATTTACGAAGCCATTCTAATATAAATGAATGAAAAATAGATGACTGGGAGAATAACAAATTTCCCATGCAGAGACATTGCAAATAATGCATGTAAATAGTTTATCCTGAAGGTGATGGGGAATAACTTTATTATTCTTTGGTGTTGACTACACATAATGCTTTTTTCCCAAAGAAACCAATATGGAAAGCGGAGAAGATTAACTTCACGGGGGAACAACTTTGTGGTCGTTGTCCAAATACTAGTGTCCTTTGTATAATCATGTAGCTAATATCAGACAGATCTTAGTGATGTGATTCTACTAAACACATAACCAGACTCCCAGATCCCAGATCGGTGAAGGTCGTTTAAAATTAGAAAAATGCGAGAATCTGTAACTGTCAAGAAGAGCTTAAGAACTATATTATTAAATGTACTGCATCTTGGGTAGGATCTTGGAATGGAAAAAGAACATTTGGTAAAAATAAAGGAAATCTAAGTACTGTATGGAATATACTTAATGCATCAATATTTATTCATTAATTGTGACATGTGTACCATAAAGTACTATAACAATGATAGAGGAATTTATCTGTGGGGTATATGGGAACTCCATGCTATCTTCACAACTTGTCTATAATTCTAAAACTATTTTAAAATAATGTATATACACTCGCAAAAGAGATAAGTGTTTCATAAATAAAACTCAAAGGGCACTATATAAAAGTGATTCAAATGAAAAATTCAAATGTATCAAAACTAATAATATCACTTCATAAAAAGACAACAAAAAGAAGCAAAAAAGTTATAAATTGAGAGATAATTTTAATCACGTAAATAAATGGCAATTGGTATATTTCAAATGTAAAGTAGTTAAAATATCAATATATCAATGAGAAAGATATCATCCAATAATATATGTGGCATGTATATGTATATCTATACATATATAATTTTAATAGACATAATATGTTAGGATATGTGCTTATATAATTATATGTATACATACCACATGAATATATAGAAAATATGAACATGCATATACATTGTAATATACTATGTGTAGTATAGAAAATATAAACATACATACAATACTCAAATATTTGCAGTATATAAAGATACATGTTTTATATATTCGTAAAGCAAAAGTGAATATACTTTGGCCAGAAACATATAAGAAGCCCTTAATATTGTTAATAATTAAATAAGCATAAAACTAAACCTTAATTTTAAATTTTTGTATGTACCAGAATGGCAGGTACTGAGAGTCTGGAAAAACCAAGTTCTATTGAAGACGTGGAGCCATTATAACTCCTAGTCAGTGCTGGTGGAAATGTGGATTGGTACAACCACTTTGGAAAACAATCTGCATTATTTTACAGTCTTTACATTTATGAATAAGAACACAGAGCATCCACTCATCACTGTACATATCCTGGGTAACTCGATCATAGGTTTACCTGGGGACACTTACAAAACAAGGTCAATGCCGTATTGTTCTTTAAAATAAACACGAAACAACTCAAATGATCATCAATAGGATAACGGATTTTAAAAGTCGCAGTCAGAGTGAAATCAAATATGGTAATTAAAAATAATGCCATTTTATAGAAAGCTAGTAATATAAAAACGGCATTGAGTATGTCACCATATTGATAATGCCCCCGTACTATATATATATAACATATGTAATAACCATTGGTTATAATATGAAGAAAGCAATGATAAGCTTAAACAAATTCAGGTAGCATTTAACTTTTAATGAAGGGAAACAAGAGGATTAAAAATGAGGAATAAAACACAGAAAATATCCTATATGATATATTTTTCAATTTTATACTTAATTAATAAATAATCTCAGATATTCCTATACTGAACAGTTGGATCGGGATCCTTGTCTTATTATATTGCTTACTTATCTACTTATTTCTAATGCATATGTTGCTATTTTTAAAAAAATACACTGCATGATTAAATTTAAAATTGAATTTGAAACATACTAAATTAAGGATTGTTGTTCAGATTTTTTTGTTTTATATATATGAAAAATTTTATAGCACTTTACCTTACTCACGATTAAATTAGAACTGGAGTCCCTTTAAAATTCTTTCATCTGATGATCAGATGAAAATGTCCTTTTATTTTCAAACATTTCAAGAAAATTACTTCTGATGTAATTCAAATATTAAAATATTTATTTAATGAGGTACTTATGTGAAAACAACTTTTAATGTCCATAAAGGGGTTGGGGCCATTTATGAGGAAAAAAAAAATGTTACTTACTTAAAAAAGACAATAAGTCCATTTAATTACTATTCTATTATAATAAAGTAGCAAAGAATTACTTTCAAAGAAGCAAATATCATTTTTTAATAGTATCACTTGCCCTCTTTCTCCTACAACCAATTAAATAGAACTATTAGATTTTACAAAGATAAGATTTCACTTTATTGTAGATAAATGGAAAATACAATTTAGATTTACCTAAAGAGACATGAGTGATCTACTAGTAAATAGATACTATTTCCACATAAATTCTTTATTTTTTTAAATTTTAACAGCTGCAGTTTGCAATTAGTTTCACAACATTTTCTTTGAAGTATTACAGAATAATTATTAAAATTATTAAAAGAGGAAAAAAATAACCTCTGGATTAGATTGAATTTATTATGTTGGATAGAAAGGTTTTAAGTCAGCTAAGCTAAGATAGATTTAACCAATTGTGTTTATTGTTTTTACCCACATTTAATTAAAATAAAAAATTAAACTTGGTTTATTTCACCCCCCCCCTTTTTTTGACATCTTTAATTCTTTCTGACTGTAGTGTTCCTTTTGGCCCTGTGGCTATACTAAGTATTATCACATAACCAGAATTATTACAAATCAGATTCTTTCTTTTTAAAAAACAGCTTTGAAGAATAAGCAATATACAAAGTATTGCACATATTTAACGTACGCATCTTTATGAGTTTGGATATATCCATACACCCCGGTACCATCGCCACCACCGTGGTGCTGCTAACAAACATCCATCACCTACAAAAATGTCCTGGTGTTCTTTTGGGTTTTTGCTGGTGTTAAATTCTTTCGTTTTTAATATTTTACACTATGAATGAAACCTTCTGTTTTTGCACTTCTAATTCCATTTCTTAATTTCAACTTAAACAACTGAAACTTAACTTCCATTTCACTAAACCATCCAAACAGTAGGAGCAAACCCATTTCTGCTATTCATTTCCCTTTTTCTCTTACTGTTTGCGTATTTCTATATTTAATGTGGGCCTCACAGTTTTCCATTTTTATGGCCCTTTGGTCATTTCCCATAATATCTTTAGAGAAATATCACATTGTTGAGAGAAATCTGTTTTCTACTTGCATTGATAAAAAACTGAATATAATTCCATAAATATTTGGATTTATGCCATATAGATTATTAAGTCTTTGTTTATTTCTTTATGTGGATTTTCCCACTAGCTTAAAAACAATATCTAAGCAGGGAGAATGACTATCTCTTTCACTGTTGAAATTTGAGTATTTACCCAAATGACTAGCGTATAGGCTGGTCTTCATGAAGCTATTCGTAAATGTGTTTTAAATCTAATAAATGTGAGGCTGGATATATTTTATACCTATTATTTGTCTTTTATTTATTCCTTTTGAAATTATATTTCTTATCATAAAATATGAAAGGAGACTTGGTGTTTTGTCATGTGTATTTACATATTGTGAAACTTAAAATAAAGACTATAATGTTAATATCATTATTTTCTTATTGTATGATATCCAGGTTTCTCTTAGTCAAATATGTTTATCCTTTTTTTGTGATTTAATATTATTTATATAATAAAAAGCCCATTCCTATATAAGTACAACATAAATATTCCATATTATTTTCTTAATTTATATTTATTCTTTATAAATAAAACAATCCAGTCAATTTGAATAATATTCGATGCAACCCGTGAGTTAAAATATAATTTTTGCCCCAAAAGTTACTTTCCAAACAATATTGATTGAGAAATATTTCCTTCAGCATTGATCGGGCTACTTTGTGTACATTACGTTACTTCATAATATTACCTATTATTCCTCTCTCAGGACTCTGTTTGGATATTGTCCCCTTTCTACAGTCTTTCTGTACTCTCTCCATTCGTCCTTTTCAGGCATATTTGGCATAGAAACTCTTTTAAAAATATATGTCTATCAGTGCACTTAGCCCAACGTGTAACATTCGTATACTTGTGTTTCAATAAGTTCTTGGTGAATGTATGACAATGAATAATATATTTATAATTGATAACCAACTAAATTATAATCCATTATAAACACATTATTCATAACATTTAAATTGTCATAATGGAATTCATATTTTACTCAAAGACATTTCTACCCTAAAATCTTTATTCTAGTAAACAATACCACAGATTATCTTGTCACTTTTCTAAACCTGAGGACTGTGGGCTCATCCTTGTTTCCCCGTTTTCCTTTACTTCTCACTTCCATTTTTCAAATATTACCTATCCTACCTCTGTTTTTTACTGTCTAATTCACCCCCATGCTCTCCATCTCCATAATCAATATTTTATTTCAACTATCATATTTTCTTGCTTGGATTATAGCAACATATTTTAAAAGTACGTTTTCTTCCCCTAATCCCACTATTGTTCTGTGCTGACACAGAATTCATTTTCGAAATTATCATCCTGCCATTTCTCTCTGAAGTACTACTATCTACCATATGCATTCCTGTATCTTTACAGTGCTTAACACACTGAAAATAAACCAAATATTTAATTTACTACTACATTTTAAATTAAAACTCACTTGAAGCAGAGAAAATAAATTATTTATCTTTGTAACACCATGTTCTAATACAGTGACCAGAACATACTACCTATTTTGTATATACATTTGAAATGAATTAACACATAAGAAATTTCACGGATTGCAAATATACATATGCACTGTTTATATGTTTTATTTCTAATTCATTCAAATAACACGTTGCTCCTCTTTGATATTTGAAGGTGTCAAAGGCATAGTGTAGACAAACATTAATGATACAGTTGAGAAACATGCATCTAGTGAGAGAGATATGAAAAAAAATGGTAAGATGAATACAGTGTGATGAGATCTAAGTTATGAAATGTATAGAATGCTAATGTGTCGCGTCCCGCGCAACAAGGGCAGTGAGGGTGCAAGAAGGGGCAGTTTGGGTTAAGTTTTTAAGAAAGAAACAGAGACTTAATGTAGTTACATCTCTCAGAAGGCCAGGGGTCTCTCAGTCTCAGAGGACTGGAGCCCCGAATAAAGCCAACTGGAGGCTTTTATTGATGAGTATGCAAGGGAGTAACAGTGTTTTTGGCGCGGTCTGTGAGACTCACTTATCATGTTATAGAAACATCCCAAACCAATTATTTTAACCTTCAAACAGCCGAAGTACAAGGTCCCATGATATCTTACCTAAGGTATGTACCTTCTCAATGTCAAGTCTCTCATATAGTAACAGCTCCTTAGAGATAATTGATCTTTGTTCTCCTCATTATTTCTCTAACAAATAGCTGCGAGTGAAAAGCCAGAGCCAGCAACAGACTTTCCCAGGCAGGGGGAAAGGGAGGCAAAGCCCTTTCCCATATTTGTCTAAGGCAGCTCATTGGGTGTCCCCACTCGGTTCCGCCTGGCTTAGGTTGTATCTCCCGTGAGATATCTTACCCGTCTTTGGCTGCAAACCATCTTTTGGGGACAGACAGAGACATAAGGTGTAAACGCAAGGATGGAACAGAGTCCCAGAAAGGCACAATCTCACAGACTCTTCTTTCCTTAAGGAAAGACACGGAGGGACAGTTGGCTAGGCTGTTGTGCGACTACACTAATGGGATGTAAAAGAGAAATAGCAAGTCTTTAGGTTCAAAAAGACTTCAGAGAATAAGAAATGATCTAAGCTGAGACTTGAATCCTAAACTGCAATTATCTACCCAGTGGCCAATGGGGGAAAGGGAAGGGATGAAGAGTCAAGACAGGATTGTAAAATGTGCAAAGGCTTGGTTTGAGAAAATAGAGAGAAGTTGTTGTGCTCAAAGGAATGTAGAAATACGAGCATAGTCAGAGAATGCAGTGCAGTGTGGTCAGTGTGGAGAGCTACTTGGAGTTTATATAATTTACAGCCGTGTATGCCATTGTTAAGGGTTGTGACCTTTACCTATAACATCAATGGAGAGACATTGAAGGACAGTCATTTAAGTAGAGCAGCAATGGCTCACTGAATTGTGAGTTTTTAAAAGTGGTTTCCCCAAGAAATAGGCTCTGGCATGGAGAGATGTCTCCAGAAAGTTGTGGAGAGAGTATGTGAGGGAATGAGAGTTCACACAGTGACGTCTTTATCCCATTAGAAGTCTAGAGTTGGTCGATCCTTCAGCATTATCTGAGCTGAGGGATTTGTCCTTCTTACTTCTCCAATAAGATGTGGGTTGATCCCGAAGAACACATCTAATTTGGGAGAAGGGACTCAGCTTTGAGCTATCAGCAAACACCATCCTGGAAGCTGTGGAATGAGTACCTCTGTCTTTAGCGAGGGGTGCAGGAGAGGAGATCTGGGTGGTGAACTATGGAATTTCTTCCAGTACATCCCTTGTGATGCTCAGATCCATTCACTTAATATAACACAAAAAGGACCAACAAAACCAAGAGGAGCTTTAGAGCTCGATGGCTCTTCACAGTCATCCTCACTTGAGGCAAGGGAGTCAGGAGCATGAATAGTTGCATCAGTTAGTCAGTTGGATGTAAGTGTCTTCCAACAAGGTCAATACTGAGCAAAGCAGTCCCCCTGTCAGAGGAAGGCACTCAACTGTAAGGGTCTGCAGGAGTCTCCCACCAGCAGGGAGGCTTAGTTCTTTGGTTCTGCAGGGGAACTGGGCAGAGTGCTGTAGCCTCCACTATAGAGTTGATGAATTCATCGCTCAAGTCCCTCCCAAAATTAGGAAACCAAAACTGGAGAGTCAAGATATCAAATACAGACAGTTCTTTCATGAAATGTTGATATAAAGGAAGATAAATATTTTTCGAGAATAGTAAAAGAGAAGGTGGACAGAATTATTGGCCCTTTAAATCCACTTTTGGCTGTAGGAATGGAGGCATTCAGATGTGTAGGAACTTGTTGTGAATGGCTCAGAAAAGTAGAAACTGTGGATATTTTTTGAGAAGAAAGTGGTAGTAATAATTAATATAGTCCCAAAGAGTTACTCTAGGAACAAAGAGGTGATTCAGGAATTGATTTGTAGTTAGCTTTTAGGTATAATTAATTTTGAAGACTGTGTGCCATGACATAAAACGTGCTGCTGTAATAATTTTTTCTTCCACAGCTTTGGGTAATACTGACCAAAAAGCACAGGACCAAATGATTGGCTTGATTCAGTACAAGATTTTACAAATCACGTGAGATTGTCCAAAAAAGAGCTACGGTGATGAGATAGTGGAGACAATATAGTTAGATCCTCACTTGACTAGGAAGGGGGGAAAAATCGGGAAAACACTGATAAATTAAGAGAAAACATAGAATATTAAGGGGTGAGCATTCAATGAGATCAAAGAAAACAGCACACGCTGTTTTTTATTGATTTATTTGATCACATCTTGATTATGTTGACTGTCTTATTGATTATGTTGGTGATAACTAGGGCAGGCCATGTAAAATGCTTAAACAAAACTAAATATAAGTAAAACAACTCCTTGTACATATAGGGACAAACGGCTATGATTCAGTTATGCATAATGCTGGCAGAAATAGTGAAAAATGAAGAACTAGAATTCTGAAAGGAAACACATTGCCTATGTGCTCGAGCTACCCAGGTGAGCTAAAAGTTAAACAGGACTTAGACACCATAAAGAACTTCACAGGGATTACAACTTTTATTACTATGTATTCTTCATTTTCATAGCTCAAGGTACAATAACTTGTCTCATAAGAGTATCATGTAGGATAATGCTAGCTGATTTATGTAAGAAAATGCAAATGCAACTGCATTTCAGTCTTCAATATCTACCTGATTTTTTCTGGGAAAAGATGTTAAGGATAGAAAATTCAACCTTATCATCTCTGAATAAAGTATCATGGGAATAGACTCAGTAGCTGAATTTGAAAAAAAAGAAAAGAAAACAAAGCTGAGTTGAATTGATCTTCGTGTAAGTCCTTTCTAGGTAGTAATGTTTAGTTCATTTACTGGATACTAGTGCTGTCTATGAAATAATCCTGTCGTATAAGTCAGTGTTAGTGACATTAATGCAATATAATGGAATTTGACAATGTATAAATGATATAGATGAACATAAAATGGGGAGTTTATGATAATTTAGATTTCCAACCAATGATTTACAATTACATATCCACAGTTAGCTCCACAATGCTGATCAGTTCTATATTGTATGATGATAAGGAAAAAATGATTGGTTTTGGAGAATTTCCAGGTACACAGGGTGCATATAGCACTTGTCACACGATTTTGAATTTACTTATCGTTCTTCCAGAATTTTATTAAGCGTCGCTTTATCTATTAAGTAAAATCAATAGTAACTGCTCTTTGTTTCTCACAATTGTATTTGGGCAATTGCTTCTCTCTAGGAACTAATTGGAATTTTAACCTAGGTTTAATTCAATATCTGTTTCTTCTCTCATTGTACTAGTTCTGCTTCACCTCTACTCCAATTCTAAAATTATAGGAAGTTCATATTTCCCCCAAAATGACTGTAGTCCCTTAAAGTCTATCAATACACTACATATGTCATAAATTCAGGCATAGGTTATGGTGGAGTGGGCTTAGAGAATTTCTTGGCTTGTTATACAAAAGTTAATCATAAAGTAGAACACTGTCAGTCATTCCCCAAGTGGATTTCCCATGAAATCACCTAATGTTTTGCTCTATCCTTTACATTGTACTATTCCATTTAGTCATGTATTTATCAAACACTACTGAAAATCTAAAATATGTCAGGCACTTTATAACAAAATGGCAAATGAAGACAGATGGTGCCTGCCTTATGAAGTTTATGCTCTAGATGAAAATAAACATAAGTAGAATTTTCAACATCAGCAAATGCTATAAAAGAGAGGTGTATGATGCTATTAGATGACAATTTACAAGTAGGACCCAATCTTGTAGACTCAGGGAAGGACTGGGAGAAGAAGGAGGAGTCAGACTGTGGGAAAACACCATGACGGGCATAACATGATTTGTACAGAGTGCAGAAGGTGAGTGTGAAATAAACATATAAAAATATAGGTAGCACGATGTGATAAGGATAAAAAATGGAAAATATGAGTAAAGTGTGCCGCAGATCATCCTCCACCATGCCAATGCTCTGTCATACATCACTCTGGTACCGTTATATGGCAATTTCTGGCAAATAAAAACATTAGTCTGTTCTTATCCACCTTATTCACTGTATCTGGCACCCTGCGACTTCTGGCTCTTTCCCAAAGTCAAAATGACCATCAAAGGAGAATGTTTTGAATTTATTCAGTACGTCAAAGCAGCCAAGAGAGTGCAAGTAAAGACACTCATGAAAGAGGACTTCCAGAACTGCTTCAGAAAGTGGCAAGAGCAATGGGATAAGTATGTTCAAAACAAGGAGAAGTATTTTGAGTGGGATTAATGGCAATATGTCTTTTAATGTAATGTTTTTTTAAAAAAATAAACATTCATCATATTGTTTGATCACACTTTCTACATATGTCTAGCAATAGGGGGACGTAGTGTGAAAGGCAGATATTACCTTATAGGACTTGATAAGAAATGTAATAACTATGTTAAAAAATAATGGGAAGCATTTATTTTATTTTATTATTTTTTTTTGATATGGCTGGGAAAATCATTTTTCTTTACGGGTAAACTGTTGTGGCTGCATGTGAAGAGTAGAGGAGAACCAGAAAAAATGGAGGGAATTTAACTAAATCATTACTGCAGTTGTCAACAGCAGAAAAAAAAAAAAAATATATATATATATATATATATGTATATGTATATGTATATGTAGAGAGAGAGAGAGAGAGAGAGAGAGAGATTAAGTGACAGTGATGAAATGGCGAGAAAAGGAAGATTTTCACAAATATTCAGGAGATACAAAGGACAAAATTGATTATATACTGGAGTAATGGAGTGATGGTAATGGAGGATTTTAAGGATGACTCCCATGTTTTGGAGGGATAATGGTGAACTCATTAAAAAAATTAAAAAAGGCAATCAGCCAGGGAAACACATTTGCTAATAGGTGTGGTTGTTATATGCCATAAAGCCATGGAAGGACAGAATCAAGGTTAGAAATGTAGATTTCTGTAGATCAAATAGTGTCATGACCCATTGCATTCAATGACTGTTCACCTTACCAGAGTTGTTCGTTGAAATGAAGAGACTGAAACCCAAACAGAATAGGATGAAAGTGTTTGAACGTTCTTTTCCCACTAACAACAATATGCTACATTACTAACTTGTCTGGTAGAATATAAGAATAAGTAGGCAGGTTGTAACTAATATATGTCACATTCCAAAATCGTAGTTACCTGATGAGGAAAAGATACTCCATAATATGATATTACAGATAAGGATTCTGAAGTTCAGAGAATTAGTTATTTATTTTCTTTTTCAAAATCTTAGATAATAAGTAACAAAGTTAGAATTTGTTAATAAGTAACAAATCAATCCTCTTGATTACTAGTAATATGCAGATGAGTCAATGAAATATGTTTATCATTTCATATAACTAAATTTTGCATTTCTGCTGCTTGTGTGATTGTAATTTGGTTATCAAGAAGATTAGCATAATTTACCAGTATGAATTTTCATAATAAGCCTTTTCCTATTTGAGGCACCATGTCATCTTTAGTTTTGAAAGATTACAATACCACTTGGCAATTGACTGGTAATTCAAAACTTTCCTATTACTTATCTATTTGATTCTCAATGTGGAGACACAGGAAGCAGGAATAAATTTCTTTACAGATGTGGTAGAAGAGATTCAGAAAGTGTAAATTGACCTGTTTTACTCCAGTGAATGATTCTTAAGAAATTAAGAGAACAGAATGATTAGTTTATGTAGGAATTTTATTTTATCCCATCGTTATTTTTCTCCAATTTAATATTGTGAAGTGATTTTTATTGTCATTGTTTTGTTTTGTTTTCCCTCATTTTGTGAGTGTGTGTATGGGGTAGAAGGTATAATTATCCTTTTTAAAAGATGGAATTAAATTTAATCAAGAAAGTGAAAGATTTGTGTTGAAAGTTATGAGAGTTTGAATAAATTGAAGACACAAATAAATGGAAAGATATCTTCTGACCATGGATCAGAAAAATTAATATTGTTAAAATGTCCACACTACCCAAAGTCACCTATATAGTCAATGCAATCCCCATCAAAATTCTAATGTCATTGTTCACAAAAATAGGGAAAACAATCCTAAACTTTGTGATGAATCACAAAAGACCCCTAATGGCCAAAGCAATCCCGAGAAAGAACAAAGACAGAGGCATCACACTTACTGATTTGAAACTATACAACAAAACTAATCAAAAGAGTATGGTACTGTGATAAAAATAGACACATAGACCAATGTAAACCCACACATAAACAGTCAGATATTAATTTCACAAGATAGCCAACAATGTACCATGGGGAAAGGATAGTCTCTTCCATAAATGGTGTTGGGAAAACTGCATAATCATTTGCAGAAGAATGAAATTGGACTCCTATCTTACACCACTTACAAAAATTAACTCAAAATGGATTAAAGGCTTGAATATAAGAAATGAAACCATAAAACCCCTAGAAGAAAACATAGGGGGAAAAGGTCCTTGATATAAGTCTTGGCAGTGATTTTTTGAAATGACACCAAAAGCTCAAGCAACAACAGTAAAAAAAAATAATAATAATAAATTATGTCAATCTAAAAAGCTTCAGTACAGCAAACGGAACAATAAACTAAATGAAAAGGCTACCCACAGCACGTGCGAAGGTATTTGAAAATCATATATCTGATAAGGAATTAATATCCAAAACGTATGAAGAACTCAGACAACTCAATTACAAGAAACCAAATAATGCAGTTTAAAATGGACGGAGTTATCTGGACAGATTCCCCCCCTCAGAAAACACACACAGATGATGAACAGGTTGATGAAAACTACTAAACATCACTAATCAGCAGCAGAACGCAAATCAAAGCCACAAGGAAACATCGCCTCAAAGCTGTTTGACCATCATAGAGAAGATGAGAGATAAGTGCTGGGAAGGATGTGGAGAAGCGGGAAACTTGAGGCAGTGTTGGTGGGAATGTAAATTGGTATAGATCTGCCATATCCTCTAGTAATCTGATTTGTGAGAATATATACAAAGTAAATTAAAACAGGATATTGAAGAATGATCTGTTCTCCCATGTCTGTTGCAGCATTATTGACAACAGCCTGGCTATGGAAACCACCTAAGCACCCATCATTGGCATTGAAGGCATTCTGCTAAGTGAGATAAGCCAGACAGAGAAAGACAGATACCGTATCGTATCACTTATACATAGAATCTGAAAATAAACAAACAAACAAAAACTCATAGAAACAGAGTAGAATGGTGGAAGAAATGGGGAGATGTTGGTCAGAATATACAGATGTTCAGTTATACATTTAATAAGAGTAATAAGCATGGTGGGTATAGTTAACAATATAGTATTATATACCAGAGAGTTGTTAAGAGAATAAATATTAAATGTTCTCATTACATGAAAGAAATTGTAATTATGTGAGGTGTTGGAGGTGTTAGCTAATGCGACAGTAGTAATCATTTCACAATATATCAGTGTATCAAATCAACATGGGATTTATAGACGATGTAATACAGAATTGTACACCTGAAATCTATGTAAATTTACTAACAATTGTCACCCCAATAAATTTAATTAAAAAAAATCAACATGTTGCTTACCTTAAACTGATACAATGTTGTATCTCAATAAAATATATCTCAATTATATCTCAATAAAAATTAAATTATGATTTGTAGAGCAAGGATGAACTAGTCTGCTTTTCTAAGGGAAAAAATGAGCAGAAGATATTAGTTTCATTTTTACTTTTAGCATTACCCATTCAAAAAAAGTTTTCCCTTACTATTGGTTTATGTGATTTTCATGCCTACAAAGTGTTAATCATGTTTTTCTCCAAGATTTTCATGACCAAATCCACGTGAGAAATTGAGTTCAGAGATCCTGGAAATGATTGGTTTACCTCTAACTAACTAATTCACATGGGATTCTAAATACTAAGATTGGCTACTTGAAACTAATCTGATCGAAAGCCAATTTGATGGTTTTCTAGACTGAACTTTGAATCTTCATAAATTAGCTAAGGTTTTAAAGTATTAAAACACACTATGCCATAATCTACTAAACACTTTCCTATGTCTTTATGAAGATCTTAGATCCAAATATAATTGTTGTGCTCTAAAAGAAGGATTTGCTTTTTTTTTTTTTTGGAAATGCTGATTTACAATGTAGTATTGACAGCATGTTTCACTTTAGGAAGAGTCTTAGAAATACTCTTTGTATAACTATAATAATAATAATTCATATTTTTTTCTTAAAAACATTAACTTTGCAAACATGCACACACATTTTAACTACTTCAGCGGAAAAAAACAGTGTAACTATGGCAAGTCTGTGAAGACACTATTATAAAAATATCATTGTGCCTTACTAATTCAAACACATCACTGTCTTTTGACCTACTCATCACATACAGGAGAAGTGTTTATATGTGCCATAGTTCTGAAAAGCAGTGAAGACTACAAAATACCACAATGCTCTCAATGTTTTTAACTGTCAAGATTGCATAAGAAACAGGGAAACATTGGTTACCTGTCTCTGAGTGTGTGAAGTGAAATATGTTTGTTGGTAAAAACAAGATAATGTTATAGCAATATCATTAGTCATCCTACAACCTTATCTACACTAGTTGTATATTATTTACAAGACACTAAATCAATGGTTCGTGTAGCTAGGAAGTAAGGGCAGTGTTTTTGACTTTAATAACACTGAGAAATAGTACGTACGTAAAGGCAAATGTCATGAAATTGAATAGCACTTTGAAACCACTGGGAAAAAAGGATACCCCCCTTCAAATATACAATGAATATAGATCCTATTACAATATGATTTCAAAAAATACACATTTAACAACAGTTATTAAAACACACATCATAATTCTGATCAAAATTGGCAGAGAAGAAATTATTTTTCTGTTTTTTTTTCCTCTTTATTGAATGCGTTGGGGTGACTTTAGTTAGTAAAATTATGTAGGTTTCAAGTGTACAATTCTACAATGCATCAGCTATATATTGCATTGTGTGCTTACCACCCAGTTAAATCTCCTTCCATCACCATACATTTGACCCCCTTTACCCTCATCTACCAATCCCCCTTACCCTCTGATAAGCACTAAACTGTTGTATGTGTCTATGATTTTTGTTTGTTTGTCTTGTTTATTTGTTGCTTTCAGTTGTATATCCCACATGTGAGTGCAGTTATATGGTCCTCACCATTTTCTGTGTGTCTTATTCACTTAGCCTGATAATCTCAAGATCCATCCATGTTGTCGCAAATGGTAATATTTCCTCTTCTCTTATGACTGAGTAATATTCCACTCTATCTATATATCTATATTTATAGATATGTAGGTAGATACATAGATATGTCTATCTATATCTATCTATCTCTATGTATACATATACATACATATAAATATATGCATATACATAATAATACATATACATAGATAAATCTATACATATACATAGATAGAATCTACATATGTAGATACATAGATATATAGATATAGATATCACATCTTCTTTATCCAATTATATATCGAAGGACAGTTTGATTGTTTGCATGTCTTGGCCACAGTGAATAATACTGCAATGAACTTAGGGATAACGGATATCTTTATGGATAAATGTTTTCTGATTTTGGGGGTAGATACCTAGAAGAGCAATTGCTGAGTCGTATGGAAATTCTATTCTTAATTGTTTGAGGAACCTCCATATTGCTTTCCATAGTGGCTGTACCAATTTGTATTCCCTTCAGCAGTATATGAGGATTTTTTTCTGCACAACCTCTCTAACATTTATTATTATTTGTCTTGTCGATAATAGCCATTCTAACAAAGGTGAGGTGGTTTTGATTTGAAAAATAAATTTTTAATGAAAAAATACATTCTTGAATTAATTTTGATAGCTGGAAAATTCTGTCATAGAATATTCACCTTGTGACTCCCCCCCAATAAAAGCAAAAGTAAGAATATCTGCATTTGGAACAAAATACCTGTTAAATTTTAAATTCCTGTAGTTTTGATTCATCAGTTTAAAGAAAGTTAGATGGGTAAAGTACATGAGTTTTCTGAAAGTCTTTAGGGAATTTTCATATCAGCCATAAAAATATTTCTCATAAAGTAGAATTTCTCAAAATTTCCTTGGTACTACTATTGTGAGTGTGGGAGTACTATCAATCTCTCCTTTAGAACATGCAGTGAAATACCCTAGAGTCTTAGAATAAAGGAACAACAATGATTTCAGTAAAGGAATAAACAGGAGCTAGATGAGAGAAAATGGCCTCTTCAATTCTAATAAAAGAAAAAAAACTGTATGTTCTAGAAGTGAATTTGTGCTAAATCTTGTCTGAAATCTAGGATTGTCCTCCAAGAGAGGTAAAGAAAAAGGAATGTTTTCATATACGATTGGTAAATAAGCTATATAAAATTATTTGCCATGTTAAGTATGCATTTTAATGTATGTCATTTTTAATTTTAATTTTAGAAATATCTCAGGAGATGTCTCAACATATATTAAATTACATCCTTTCTGAAATAATTCTTTCTTCAATTATTACTCCATTTGCAATTATCTGCAGATTCATTGCATAACAAACAAATTATGTAAATTTATGAATCTAATCATAGTGATATCTCAATTTCTTAACTAAGGACATTTTATAACAATGCAAACTTCGGTATATTCTCGATTCAAGTCCAGTTCAGAAATATGATTTGCAAATATTTTCTCCCAATGGGAAACTTGTCTTTTCATCTCTTAACAGTGATGTTCAGAGTCCAAAAGTTGTTGTTGCTGTTGTTATTGTTATTCTTATTGTTTTGATGGAGTCGATTTATCTTGTGCTGTTAAAAAAAAAAAAGGATTATGTGCTCACTTCAGCAGCACATAACATGGCTCCTGGGCAAAGAAGACATGCAAATTCATGAAGTGTTCCATATTTATCAATCAATAAATAATTAGTCTTCTGGTGTCAAGTCTCCTCACCTAAATTTATAAAGATTTTCTCTGATATTTTTTTTCTCTAACAGGTTTTTAAATTTAAATTTTAACATTCAGATCTTTGGTTCATTTGGAATTAATATATATCGATAAGGCATGAGGCTTATGTTGATTTGTTTTAACCAATTCTTCCAGTACCACTTAATAAAACGACTATCCATCCATTAAATCCCTGTGCTAGCTTCATTAAAAACCAAATGCCACATTTGTGTGGATCTTTTTATAAACTCTCCTTTCTGTTTCATTGATCCATGTGTCTAACTTTTCCCCAAGACCACAGTGTCTTGATCATTGTAGCTCTATTTTAAGGCTTAATATCTAACTTCACTTTTTTTTTGAAAGATGTTTTCACTATTTTATTTCTTGCCCCTCCATATATGCCTTGAAAGAAATTCATCTAGCTAAAAGAAAAAACAAAACAAAAAACAAAACAAAACAAAAGCTTGGCATTTGACCAGATTTTTATATTGTGTTAAATCTGTAGATCTGTTTGGGGAAAATTAACATCTCTTTGATGAGGAGTTTTCCAATCTAGGAACAGGGTATGTCTCGTACTTTATTTAGATCTTTTTTGATACTCTTTATCAGGATACAGCTGTTCCACGTTATTTTTTATAAATTTATACCTAAGTATTTAATTTTTGCTAGGGCTAATATAAGTGCTTTTTTTAAGTTTACAATTCCAATTGTACATTGCTTGTACATAGAAATTTTTAAAAATTGTTGTTAACTGTGTATCTTGCAACCTTGCTAAGCTCACTTATTAGTTCTGGGAGCTTTTCTGTAGATTTCTTTGGATTTTCTACAAAGGCAATCATGTCTATAATAGAAGCTGTTTTATTTTTTCCTTTACAATCTGAATGCTTTTTTATTCCTTTTTATTGCCGTATTGCACTTGCTAGGATTTTCATCACCATGTTGAATAAGAGTGTTAAGAGAATTTCTTGTCTTTTTCTTCATCTTAACAGAAAATCGTGAATTCACTTCCCCATTCAATGTAATGTTACATGTGCATATGACAGTTTTGGGGGTTTTTCTCCTTCAGAGAAATATAGTGGGTTATGCTGATTAATTTGCAAATATTGAACAGGTCTTGTTCTCCTAGAATAAATCCCACTTGGTTAGAGTATACTCGTCCTTTTGTATATTTCTGAATTTGATTTTTTAACATTTGTCAAGGATTTTTTTGGTGTCTAAATTCATGAGGGATATTGTCATGTAGTTCCCCCCCCTTTTGTTCCATCTTTACCTGGTTTTAGTAGTAACTGACTTACAGGTGTTCTATTCTCTTCTGCTTTCTAGAAGAGACTATGTGGAATCTGAATTACTTCTTCTTAAAATAGTTAATGAGTCTTCCAATCCAAATATTGTCAAGATATTCTTTTGCACATTTTTAAACTATAAATTTGAATACCTATTAGTTATATTGAGACTATCTGTTTCATTTAGGCTGTTTTGATATAATATAGAGTTCTGTATAGCAACTCTAATATTAGCATTAGCATTACATTACTATCTAATAGCTGCAGGGCTTCTAATAATATTGCTTCTCTTCCCCTGGTTTTCATAATTTCTCCTTTCTATTTTTTCCTTTATCTGTCTTGCTAAGATGTTTATAAATTTTATTGATTTTTTAAAGAAACAGATTTTGAGCTCATTGACTTTTCCATTGTTTTTCTCTTATCAATATTATTGATTTCTGCTTTTTCACTTTATTAAATTATTTGGCTGTATTGGAGTAACTGCTCTTTTTTCTAGTTTATTAAAGAGGAAAGTGGATTATTTTGAGATCTTTGTTTTCTAATATAAACATAAAACTATGTATTTCCTTCTAAGAATTCCATTTAGCTATATTCTTCTAATATTTATGAAGTGTGGTTAAAATATGGTGAATGTTTAAATTTAAAAATATATATTATAGTAAAAGATACATTAACATTAATCCCCCTCGCTTTGAACACACGTATCCCATCGTTCTTGCCACTCTCTGAAGCAGTTCTGGACGTCCTCTTTCATCAGTGTCTTTAGTTGCGCTGTGTCGGCTGCCTCAGTGACCTGAATCGATTCAAAACATTCTCCTTTGATGGTCATTTTGACTTTGGGGAAGAGCTAGAAGTCGCACAATGCCAGATCTGGTGAATAAGGTGGATGAGGACACACTGTAATGTTCTTATTTGACACAAATTGCTGTAAACCAGAAGTGCTGTGTGACATGGAGCATTGTCATGATGGAAGATGAAGTAAAGACACTCACGAAAGAGGACCTCCAGAGCTGCTTCAGGAAGTGGCAAGAACGATGGGATAGGTGTGTTTGAAGCGAGGGGGAGTATGTTGAGGGGGATTAATGACACATTAATGGCAATGTGCCTTTTACTGTAATATACATATGTTTTTTTTAATTTAAACATTCACTGTATTTTTCTATCACACCTTGTATATACTGTATTTAGATTTTTGTTCAATTCAAGGTATTTCCTAAATTCCTTTGAGACTTTTACACTGACACACAGATTGCTTAGAGGTATATTGTTTAATTTCACATATCTGGTGACTTTTCTCTTACCCTTTTATTTTGGTTCCTAGTTTAAGTCTATATGGTCTGAGAACACATTTTCTATGATTATATATATTTTTAATTTAGTTATGTTTTGATGTAAGACCTAGAATATGGCCTATCTTAGTAAATATTTCATGTGCACTTGAAACAAATGGTTTTTTTCTTGTTAGGTGAAGAGTTCTCTCAATGTCAATTAGATCCACTTGGTTTATGATGTTCAGTTCTTCTATATATTTGCTAATATTCTGTTAACGAGTTCTACCTATTACTAAGAAACGATTGAAATATCTATCAGTAATTTTATTTTATTTTTTATTTTCTCTTTCAGTTCTATCGGGTTATTTATTGTATTTTAAAGTTATGTAGTTTAGTGCATCAGGATTTCCAGGTCCTCTTGGTGAGTTGCTCTAGCAACATGCAATATTCATCTGTGCTCCTGGTAATTTTCTTTTGTCTGAAATCTACTTTATGTGACATTGATATAAGTGTTATTGTTCTCTGTATGTTCCCTTTGTATTTTCTTTTCCTATTTTTTTCCTGTCTTCTTTTGGTTCATTTTGATATATTTTAGCATTTCACATTAATTTAGTATGATTTTGACTATATCGCTTACATAATTTTCAAGGCTGCTCTAAAGCATTACAAAACATATCCGTGCTTTGCTACAATCTATCTAGAACCAATATTTTTCACTTCAGTAGCAATGGAGAAGGCTTACTACCATATTGGTTCCCTAAGTCTCCAAACTCTTTGATATGTATTACATAAAATCACATCACATAACACATCCATGCACATTGAGAACTTTCTCAGGTAATGTTATACTTTTTGCTATTAACTGTAAAACATTCTTAAAATACTCAAAATAAGAATAATAGTCTACCATAGTCACCAAGATTTTTACTTTTTGTTGCTGTTATTCTTCCTTTATTCCTAATTGTCAAGATTACTTGTGAAAGCATGTAACTTCTATTTGAAGAACTTATCTTGCCAATTCTTTAGAGTAGCTCCTCTTACTAAAGATTCTCTGAGTTTTCTTTCAGCTGTGAATGTTTTAACTAATCTTTACCCCTGAAGAATATTTTTGCTGGATAAATAATTATGGGTTCATAATTCTGTCCTTTTAGGGCTTTAAAATGTTACGCCAATTCCTTCCGGCTGTCATGATTTCTAGTGACCAGTCCACACAATTCATCACTTTTCCCCACAGCTAATATTCCCTTTTCTTCTGGCTGTATGTGAGATTTCTTTTCCCCTGAAATGTTCACCAATTTTAGTTTGATGATCAGTGTTCACATTTTGGGTATTTACCCCGTTCTGGGTTCACTCAGCTTCTTCAGCAGTAGGATGATGTCTTTCACCAAACTTGGAAATATTTCATCATATTTAAACTGTTTTACAGTCTTATAAATTTTTTATTTCTCTTACTGGAACTCTTATGATACAAATTTTACAATATTTGTTATTGTTCCATAGCTCATTTTTATTCAATATATTTTCTCTGTATTGTTAAATTGAATGGTTCCTATTGATTTAACTTCAAGTTCACTGACTCTTTTCTCTGCTATCTCCGTTCTGTTATGAGATCATCCGGTAAGTTTTCTTTTTCTGTTTCGTTATTGTATTTTTTAAGCTTTAAAATTTCCATCTATGTAATCTTTATATACTTTATTTTATAGTTATATTTTACATTTTAACATTTGTTTTCACAATTCCTTTATTGAACATTTTTTATAGAAGCTTCTTCCAAATATTTGTTAGATAATGCCATTATCTGAGCTTACGAATTGAAATGTATATGGTCTTAAACATTTTAATTGTATTCTAGCATTTTGAATATTATTTCATAAGGCTAGGTCTGTTTTAATTTCTATGAAGAATGTTGATAAGTATAAGTTATCAGTCACTTGCCCTTATTTGTTTCAGGCCATAGATCCAACACACATTCTATGCGCTGTGGTTTCAATGTGAGTTCAGTTTGCAAGCAGTGCTATTATTTCTACACCACCCTAACTGCCAGCCATTGGTGAGCCTTACTCCTGTGTGGAGGTATATCCATCAGTTGTACCTCAGTTTTCAAGTATCTTAATTCTGACTAGAGACATATCCACAAATGAGCAGATACCACTACAACCCACGCTGCATCTTATTATAACACAGCTGCTCCCCACTATAACACAGGCTGCTCCTTATTATAACACATCTGCTCCCCACTAAAACACACGCTGCTCCTTATTATAACACCTCTGCTCCCCACTACAACACAGGCTGCTCCTTATTATTACACATCTGCTCCCCACTACAACACACGCTGCTCCTTATTATAACACCTCTGCCCCCACTACAACACACGCTGCTCCTTATTATAACACCTCTGCTCCCCACTAAAACACACGCTGCTCCTTATTATAACACCTCTGCTCCCCACTACAACACAGGCTGCTCCTTATTATTACACATCTGCTCCCCACTACAACACACGCTGCTCCTTATTATAACACCTCTGCCCCCACTACAACACACGCTGCTCCTTATTATAACACCTCTGCTCCCCACTAAAACACACGCTGCTCCTTATTATAACACATCTGCTCCCCACTAAAACACACGCTGCTCCTTATTATTACACCTCTGCTCCCCACTAAAACACACGCTGCTCCTTATTATAACACCTCTGCCCCCACTACAACACACGCTGCTCCTTATTATAACACATCTGCTCCCCACTACAACACACGCTGCTCCTTATTATAACACCTCTGCTCCCCACTAAAACACACGCTGCTCCTTATTATAACACCTCTGCTCCCCACTACACCACACGCTGCTCCTTATTATAACACATCTGCTCCCCACTACAACACACGCTGCTCCTTATTATAACACCTCTGCTCCCCACTAAAACACACGCTGCTCCTTATTATAACACCTCTGCCCCCCACTATAACACGTCTCCCTTCACTGTAACATGCACTCCCCCCACTATAACACCTCTGCCCCCACTATATCACCTCTGCCCCCCTATAACACGTGTGCCCCCCACTCTAACATGGCAGGAAGGCCACCACTGAGTCTCTCTTGCTGGAGCACCCCAAGAACACGGCAGGTGCTCAGTAAACCAGTGCTGCGCCGGCTGAATGAAGGAACAAACTGTTATTATCTTCCCATCACGACTGTGTCATCCTCAGGAACACCCCTGGCCAGCCTGTCCCTGCACATCTAGTGTCAGCTCTGTCCTCTGTGGTGTGGGGTCAGGTGCCTGCAGGGGACCTTTCCGCGCCTCGGTGGGGGCCCTGTGCTGCTACCTGAAACACGACACCCAGGTGAAAGCCTGCTTTCTCCTGTGCAAGCGTCATCTTAAACTCAGAGATGCAGCTCCAGGAGGGCCTGCCCCCCAAACCTGGGCAGAACCCACCAGAAAAGTCTGGCTCTCCCCTGATGAGGAAGGTGCTGCCATCACTCCCTCCCTGAGAAATCCGGGGCCATTAGAATTGTACCCGCTCTCACGTGGACTCCAACTTTGAGCCAAGCGATGAGCATGGCCTTTAAAGAGTGGTATTGCTGTGGGCACCCGTTTGCTTGGTTAGTGCTCAGCCCAAGGGCCCACAGTGGGGAGACAGCGCCCGCTCCGGCTGCCCCCTCTGCACCCATTCTGAATTGCAGTGCTTGAACTTGGGGTCTCCACGTGGCCTTCCCTGGAGAAAAATAGCCTCTCCACAGTGAATGGCCAAGCTGTGCCAATGTGCACGAGACGTCACTGTGGGGGGGCACCCAGGAGAACGTGCACTGCCCAGAGCATAAATAAATAAATAAATAAATAAATAAATAAATAAAAATAACAAACATCGGCGTCAATGTAGAGAAACTGGAACACTTAAACATCGCTTGTGGAAATGTCAAATGATGCAGCCTATCTATATAACCGCTCAGGATTTCTTCAAAAATAAAAAAAAATTACCACATGGCTAAACAACTACTCCTAGATATATATTCCAAGGAACTGAAAATAGGTATTCAAATGGAAACTTTTACACAAATATTCATAGCAGCATCTTCACAATAGCCAAAAGGTAGAAACGATTCAAAAGTGCATCGATGAAAGGAGAAAGAAAATGTGGTAAATCCATAAGTTGCAATATTATTTGGCCAGATAAAGGAATAAATTAAATGGTACAGCCACTGTGGAAAATGGTATGGCTGTTCCTTAAAACTTAAAGACAGAATTAATGAATGATCCAGCAATTCCACTTCCGGGTATATACCCAAAAGATTTGAAATTAGGGACACAAACAGATCATGTGTACATCCGTATTCATAGTGGATTCACAGTAGCCAAAAGGTGGAAGCCACCCAAGTGTTTACAGATGAACGAATGGACAAAAAGTGGTATATACGAGGGGACTAGTATTCAGCCTTAACATCTAAGGAAATTCTGGCGTGGGTTACCACACGGCTGAATGTGGAAGTCATTACGCTAAGGGAGAAAAGACAGCTACAGAAGGACAAACATTATTTGATTCCACTTATATCAGCCATGTACCAAAAGCTAATTCAGAGACAGAACGTAGAATGTGGTTGCCAGGGGTTGTGGACAAAATGGGAATGTGGACTTATTGCTTTATGGATACAGTTTTAATTGAGGAAAATGAAATTCTGAAGTTGGATGGTGTTGGTGGTATTTGTACAACGACGTAAACGCAGTTAATACCATAGAAACATGTACTTCAAATGGTTTAAACAGTAAATGTTGTGCTGCATATAATTAATCACAATAAAAAAAATTAGTGAAGTACTGATACCTGTGAGAACACGGATGGGCATTGAAAACATCTTAAGTGAAAGAAGCCTGGCATGAAGGGCATCCAAGATAGGATTCACTTCTGAAGGTTAAATACAAATTTATGAAAACCAGGGAAAGCCTCAGTGACAGTTCCAGAAAAAGAGTCACATCAGAATGGTGAGAGACATTTTCACACAGCTGGGACAGGTGGTGAAAGCTGAAGTGGGGCCATGGAGTGGATTGTAATGTGGAAGCCACAATCATATCCACACGTGGGGGTCATGTGGTGATTCCCGGGGAAAGCACACCTTTTTGGGATGAAACTCACTGGAGAACTCGGTGTGAAATGTCGGAAAGTGATGACAGCGGCAGAATGTGAGTGCAGAGAAAGAGTACCCGTAGTGCTACGGAAAGTTTTCCAGACTTTTGAAATTACTGGAGAGTAAACTACTGGAAACAACCATGTCAGGACCACACCAGAAAAACAGAACGCATCCGAGCTCATGACAGACGCCAAGACCCATGCAGACCCCGTTCACCCAAGGGGGTGCAGCTGATCGCCCTTGTTAACTAGAGGCGATGAGGGAGAATATATTAGTACCCACTGTGCCTTGGGTACGTGACCTGGGATGTGGAAGACACAGCGGCCTTTTTAATTTCGGTTTTCCACATCACCCCAAAAGTCTGTAGTGACCAAAGCAGGGTGGTATTGGCATAAAACCAAACACATAGATCAACGAGCAGAATGGAGCTTAAGATTGAATCCACATAAATGACGCTGGGGACACTGGCCAGCTGTACGCAAAACAGCAGCACTGAACACGATCTGACACCACAAAGGAAAACCAGCGATTTCCCCACTATGTCCTTCCTCTGCAGGTCCTCTTGTGGCCGACACGCCTCCCCGCCCCCACCTGTCAGCAGAGTTCACGCACAGGAGGATTCTCCCTACCTCTCCTCCTGTGTCCACGCCTCCCGGGGAGATAACTGAGGCGAAGCATGCGCAGAAGGACGTCCCTTGTTGTCCCCGAAGCAGCGGCTCCTCCAGGATACACCAAGTTCCCTCACAACAGATGCCACCACAGCATGCGAGAGACATCATGGTGGCTCTCGCCCCAGCTGTCGCATGAGACTCGGGACCCTGGCTCTCATGAAGACGGGCTGCCCTCTGTCTCGAGAGGCTGGCCCCTGGCTCTCATGCCAGAGTCCTACCCCGTGCTCACTTAGTTCTCTGAAAAAGTGGTACCACAGGAAGTGATCACTTCAATTGGGCCTGGAGGAAACGTGCGTGGGAAACCGGTTTGGAGAAAGTACCCACATGTGTACTCACCTGTGTTCAGATGAGAGGAGACACCAGAGCTGGACCATGGACCTCAGATCCAGACCTCTAAATGGACCATTGCCCCACATAGCCAGACACCAGGGCCTGAGCAGGACCCCTTACCAGGGACCCTGGACCCTAATCTCCAACCCTGACCCTGACTTCTCACCCCCTGCCTCCAACCCTGCAGCTGTAAACCCCTGAACCCTTAAACATTTAACATCCCTGAACATGAACTATTACTATGAAAAACACCATGAGATCACATGCTTTGGAAGAGAAGAGGACGCCACCAAGAGACAGAGCAGATGTTAGATGCAGGAGGCTGCTGCTGGTGCCAGCCCATGTGTTACAGGGTCAGGGAGTCCTTACAGTGCTGTTCTCTAGGCAGTGACGGAAAACCCCGCTGCTCAGCAGGAACCTTGAATGAGTTGTCCTTTTGGTCTGGGTTCTCCAAAGGCCCAGAGGAAAAGAGTGACGTTTCTTCCGGTCTGGATACTCTCTGAGCTGAGAGCTCACACTGGTGTCTGCTCTGTGAAATACACAGGCGGTCATGTCAGTTTCATGCTGTAGGACTGCGGTCGAAACTGCAAAATCCTGAAACTAAAAGCATTAAAATTCAGATGCCCTTTCTCTACCTTTTGACTTAAAGCTGCAGATGAGCCACGTTTTATGTTAAGTGTGTAACCGAAATGTTATGAAAAGCTTTCCCCTTTCTTAAGAGTATCTCAGTTACCACTGAGAGGTCAAACCACCATTTCAATGCCCACACTAAGTACACATCAGTTGCCAAGAAAACATAGTAAAAGCAGACATTCTGTTCACAGATATTAATATTAAACGTTTAACATTTTCCAAGTCCAAAAAGAATAAACGACCCATGCTTGCTGCTCCCTGCATGGGGTTCTTCAGTGACAGTTTCCATGGGAGTCCCAGAAAGACCACAGAGCGTTTTACAACGCACATGCGTTGGGTCCTGTTTGCCCCCTGTGCACTGAGCTGTGTGTGGGACACTGGCAGCAGTGCCTCGAACTTATTTACTATAATGAGAGGACGAGGCAGTGTTACTGCATATGGGGCCTGGGTCTGCAAACATCGCATCGCCCACTCCTCCCACTGCATGCCTCTATTGTAAGGGTGAGATTCGGGGAATCAATAACACACTTAGACTTAGCTAGTTTGCAGTGTGACTCACCGCAGAGCTCGCTATCCAGCCACCTGTAATTAAACCCAGTTATTGATCCACCTGATATTCAGCTGTTTTCTCTTTGTTTCTCCCCTCAATGATTAACTGTTTGTTCCCTTTCTCAAGTAAACCCATACCTCGTGAACTAACATCCTAACCTGGGAAAGAGCAATTTCGTAATCCCCAGGCACCCGGACACTGGAATCCAATTTACAACTTCTTGCACTTTTTTACTGGTGATGCATTCGAGTCCCAGGCCGCTATGGCTAACTCCTAGTTTGGAGTCCGGACATAACTTTGTCTTCAAACAGACTAGACCCCAGGAAGGATGTCAGCCCTCAAACCAGCCTGACCGACTCCTCCTTTCCTACGTAAGAAAAAGCTAACCAGAAGTTAGGTGCAGCTGTCCACCCTCAGACACTGGACTCTGCGCCGGCGACTCCCCCTCACCCCCAACCCCCCGTGTTTCTCTCTTTCTTACCAGAGGCAGCCGTCATTGTTGGACACTGCCATGGGCATTCTCTCTCTGCCCTAACTGTCATAAAAGCTTCCTTTGTAGAGTCTGTGAATGCTTTCACCTTTTGTAAATTCCACGCCACAACACCTATCTGTCCACAGGGCTAACTTTGGAAATATGTGTATTTTTACAACGTGTACATTCTCGGTTATCCTGTCTTATTTAGGTTGTACGTGTCATTACATCTGACATTCATGTAACTACAGTGCGATGAAAAAGATTTCCATAACAATATCCCCTGAAAAAATTACCTTGCTGAGTGGAATGACTTATATCTCACATTAGTGGGCGTTCATTCAGTTTATAAGACCTTTCAAACAAGTACACGTTTACTAAAGTAAGGTGCATAAAGGCCCAACTAGCATAAAAATAAGGATAAAGTTGAAATCAATACACTAACCATGGACATGATCATTTATTACTATCAAGTATTATGAACTGTACGTAATTGCAGCTGTTGTACTTTTAGACGACTGGCATACGTGAATTCCCCATGCACGTAGGTTAAAATTCAATTTTATCTTATTAACCCGATTCTTAATTTGATGATTAGCTCAGCTAGAAGAAGTTGTTCTTCTGGACAGAGAGAACAGTGCCTCAGGGACAGACAGAAGGAAAGGAAGGAAGATGATTTGTGAAACAAAGAAAAGGGAGATGAGATCACTCCTCAGAAATGCTACAGCTACAGCTACTTGTAAAGGGTTATAACACTATTAGCATTGCAGGCTGGGAAAAATCTCCACCCCTGTGTCCTCAGGACAGTTCCCACAAGGAAATCCCTCTTCCTGATGGGAGGGAGTGATCAGCAGAGACACACCCTGGGAACGCCCTGGAAACGCCCTAGGCTCCACCTGTGACTCCACTCCTGATTGTTTCCCACCCTCATTAAAATATAATCCTAAATTTTGTTTGTTTCAGCACAGTCGCTCTCCTCCTGTGCCTGTGCACTCCTGCATTTTGGGGATATATTTTCTTTTTAAAAACAAATCCTCCTCCTGCTTGCCTTTGCTCAAGAGTTGTTCCTACATCCTGGAATGCCTTCCTGTGATGACTGACCTGCTCTCCAATAACACACTTACTGGGTCAGAGCAAAACAAATAATTGTGAAGCCCCCACAGTATTGGGGAAGCCTGCAAGGAGAATTAATGGCCAGGGCACTGCTGGCTCCTGGCAACCACCGCAGCTGGCAAGGACGTCTGCCGCCAGAGGTAAGCGGTGTTTTTGTTCACGCTGTGAGCCTTTCTGGTGTATGTATTTATGCAGGGTTTGAGAGAATTTAGAAGTACTGCACGTCCTTTTCCCCTCCTCTACAAGTAGACTGGCAGGAAAATATATTTGTGAACCTAGCTTCTCGAGAGTAGAGACTCACAGGTTTTCTTTTTTTTTTTAAATGAAATTAAAATATATCTCTTGTGAAAATACAAGTTATTTTTACTAAAACCTAAAATAAAATATATGGTTCTATTATTGATAAATATTAGTAAAATATTAATTTGTATGAGGATGTAGGAAATTAGGGTATATTGATTCCATCGGGCTTGCAGCTTACAGTTCAGAAATAAAAATATGTAGTGTGCAAGACGTTCATTTTCGGTTAGTTTAGAAAATCTCCCTATTTCAAAAAACAGTTAAAACCTCGTTCAACATTGCTCAATCAAAATTATAATGGCACCAAAGTTCCCATCATCTTTGTGGATTTGGGAGGCTAAGAATTGATCTTTCCCCTCTTGAAGACTCAGGAATTTTTTCCCCTTTTCACTATCAAAGAAAACATAGTGTATATGAGCCCCTCTCTTCTTGCTGTACCAATGGCAATGAATAGTGACGGAAATGGACTCACTATGTGGTTTTAGAAACAGTTATAAATTAGTTATTTGTCTTAAGGACTGCCTATCTATTTGAGACTGTGAGGGAGAGTTCTTTCAGGAGAGAAGAATCTTGTTGATTTTGAAGAACTAGGTCATGTAGGTTTGCCAAAATTAGTGAAGTATCCTAGTTATCAAATATATTTTTATTAGTTTCAGGTGCACAAGACAAAGTAATACTTAGACATTTATCATTTATATCCCTCACACTGTGTGAACCCTTCTCCCCCCATCCACTACCCCTCTGACATCGCACACAGCCATTACATTTCCACTGTCTCGATTCCTAATGCTGTACTCCACTTGTAAGTATATACATACACATATATACACATATCTATATATATAAAATTATAGTTGGCATTCATTATTGTTCAGCTTCAGGTGTAAAGTGCAGTGATCAGGCATCCACATCATCCCTGAGGTGGTCTCCCAAATGGGACACGTGTCCATCGGATATCCTACAAAATCTTTACAACATTATTGATTACGTTCCCCAAATCAATTTTCAAAACCCCGTGGCCATCTTGTGGTTACCGACTGTTTTCTAATCCCCTCACCTTCCCCCTTATCCCCCCCCACCCATCTAGCAACCCTCAGTTTTTCCTCTTTGTCCCCAAAACTGTTTCTGATTAGTTCATTCACTTATTCTTTTCTTTAGATTCTGCATATAAGTGAGATCATATGGTATTTGTCTTTCTCTGTCTGACTTATTTCACTTAACATAATGTTCTCTAGGTCCATTCCTGTTGTTGCAAATGGTAAGATTTCTTTCTTCTTTATGGCTGCGCAATACTCCATTGTATAAATGTACCACAGTTTCTTAATCCGGTCATCTACCGATGGGCATTTCAGATGTTTCCATGTCTTGGCTATTGTGTATAGTGCTGCAATAAGCATAGGAGTGCATAAAGATTTTTGAATTGGAGTTTTGGATTTCTCCGGATAGATACCTAAGAGTGGAATTACTGGATCATAGGGTAGTTCCATTTTCAGATTTTTGAGATACCTCCATACTGTTTTCCATAGTGGCTGCACCAATCTGCAATCCCACCAACAGTGCACAAGCGTTCCCTTTTCTCCACATCCGCGCCAGCACTTGTTGTTTGTTGATTTATTGATGATAGCCATTTTGACTGGGGTGAGGTGGTATCTCATTGTGGTTTTTATTTGCATTTCTCTGATGGTTAGTGAGGTTGAGCATTTCTTCATATGTCTGTTTGCCATCTGTATGCCCTTTTTAGAAAAATATCTCTTCAAGTCCTCTGCCCATTTTTTAATTGGGTAGTTTGTTTTTTTGGAGTTGAGTTGAGTGTGTTTTTTATAAATTTGCGACATTAACCCCTTATCAGATATATCATTGGCAGATACCTTTTCCCATTCATTGGGATCCCTTTTTGTTTTATTGATGGTTTCCTTTGCTGTGAAAACACTCTTTAGTTTGATGTAATCCCACATGTTTATTTTTTCTCTTCCCTCTCATGAGGGGATATGTCCACAGGTTTTCTTTAATGAAGTGATCACTTCAATAGGGCCTGGAGGAAATGTGCGTGGGAAACCAGTTTGGCGAAAGTACTCACATGTGTACTCACCTGTGTGTTCAGATAAGAGAAGACACCAGAGCTGGACCATGGACCCCAGATCCAGACCTCTAAATGGACCATTGTCCCACATAGCCAGACACCAGGGCCTGACTAGGACACCTTACCAGGGATCCTGGACCCTAATCTCCAACCCTGACCCTCCCTTCCCGCCTTCCCTTCCAGAGATGGTCATTTTTTGTGTCTCTATGTCTCTTGTGTCGTTGGTCCTGACAAGGAAACAGTGACAGAAAGCCACAGTGACAGAAAGCCTTTGTCTTCCTTGGTCAAGCTGTCAAAAGGCTTTTTGGTTTGAGTAGCTATTAAAATCCTACCATCAGTGGCCAGAGTATGGATCCTTTGAATTGGAAAAACTTCTAAATTGGAAAATGTGTTAGAGAACTCTCATAACAAAGCTGTTTTTTTGGACCCTAGAGATAGACCACATGTTTAATACTAACGGATACAAGGAAATTTAACTATTCTTAAGATTTTGAATTAGTTCTTCAGCTTCTTGGGTCTTAATAGATGCTAATGTCAACATTAGATTTAAAATACGCAGAAGAGAAAATCAAGAGATGTGTAAGTGTTAAAAATCTTTACGGAGATTTAAGATTTTGAGAACTGGTATGTTGAAACTGGCTTGAAAGGATTTAATAACCAATCAGAAACCTGAGAAAAATGGAAGCTGATTTTTCAGTCCGATAGACGTGAGAAAGTCTCAGCATCACCCTGGACCCTCTGCTGAGTAGATCTGAAATGGAAACAGAGCCCACAACTGTCCCAGGCCCGCTGAGGTAAATAAAATAAAAATTTCAAAGGGGCAGTTTTAACAATACAAGCCTCCCCTTTCCAGCCTGGCTCCCCTTTCCCAGCCTCCTTAAAGACTATGAAGCACAAATAAAACCCTGAGCACAATCCCCTTAGCAGTAGACAGGAAGACTCCATGCAGGAGCCTCACAACACTTTACCTGCCATGTGTGTTTAGCTTTTCCTGAATTACCTGTAAATCTCCCATTTTTACGTCTAAAGCCTAAGAGCCAACTGCCACCTTTGTCTAAAATGTCATATTTACCTGATTTCTCCTCACTGTCTTTGGAATTTTTGTGTGTGTGTGTGAATTCTAGGTGCTCATAGATTACAATTCCTGGTCTCTGTCAGCAGTTGGACAGAAGATAGCAGGGGTGCGAGGCCTTTGTCTGCTTTCTGAATTTAGGTAGGCAGAAAAAGTATCTGTGCAGCTACTTCCTGCACCTAGAGACTCGAGGGTTTTCTCTATTCTTTCCTCCATGAGATGTTCTTTATTCTTTCCTCCCAGAGATGTTCTTTGTTTCTTGTGTCTGTGTCTTGCGTATCCTTTGCCCTAAGAAGGAACTACCATGGGGACAGAACACAGGCACAGGCTCCAGTAAGACTGTCATTGGAGCCGGCCCCACTGGCTGGGGAGTTAAGTGTTTCTCTCCAGACCCGTGTCTGCAGAGACAAACTTTGCTGTGGGTCCCTCTCTAAAAGTATCTTTAGGTTTTTCTTTCCTTCTTGTTCTGAGTCCTGGGAGCTTGGCTTTGTGACCAAGGAAGCTAATCCTCTTTGGTCCCCACCTTCGGCCAGGTGCACTTACTCCATTGCACCTGGTGGCCAGTGAGATAAGCTGGGGTTCCCAGTGCACCTCTGCCTGGCTGTGCCAGCTCCCAGGGGACTGTGCTCTGAGGGGCCTCTGCCCATAAGGGGCATCTGTCCCCCCCAGCCTTCCTTACCCTTTAGTGCTGGTCAGATCCCGGTCTAGTAGCACCTGCTCGGGGCCACAGATTAGTGGGTTTGGGGCTGGAGGTGCCTCACATTTTGTGGGAGACCTGAGACACTCTGTCCACCCCACCATCCCTACTGCCTATGTGATGAAGGTCTGTGCTTTCTCTGACTGTCTTTGGGGGTGACCCTTTGGCTCTGGGAGGGCTGCTTCCTCTGCACTCGGTGTGGAGGGGCCTCTGGCTTCCTGGCCTGAGCTGTAAAGAGGCTGCTTGGTGTCTCACTATTTAGACCTCACTATCCACATCAAGACGATGGGTCCTTGGAATGGGGAAAACTTATAAATTTACATTGTGTTATAGAACTCTTGTGACAACCAGCTGTTTTCTTGGTAAAACATCGTGTGTGTTCTCTATAGTTGTTACTAACTCTGTTAATTTGTGATCTCTGTGTGAAACCAGTTTGTGTTTGTGTGTGGTAAGACGTTTTGTAGCTCCGTACGGTGTTACCAGTTTGTGATATTTGATTGGCTTGAACAAGTTAAATGATTATATAAAGTAAGAAATAAAATACAAACAAACAGAAATACTTTATGATCTGGTGAAATAGTTGATGTTAAAGCTGGTTTTAGTTTGGTTTGATTACATAGTCATGCGTTTGAAAATTATCAGCACAAAATACAATTTTTTCTAACTGGGTTTATAAAAATTAGTTATCTGTTAAAAATATGTCAAGAAAATAGCTTTGGTCATTACTGACTTTGAAATCTCAAAGTTTTAACTACTATATCAAATAGGTACAATTAAAATAAAAGGTAAACTTTTAAGTGATAATTACATTGTATATATACATGGAAAAGATTTTCCAGGTGTCTTTGGTAATTGGAAATGATAAAGTTTTATCCTATAAATTAAATGATGCATCATTATTGAATGTCTAGAGCATTTCCAAGTAGCAGAATAATGAAACACTAAGTACTGAACATTGATTTATCAACTTTTTTGCTATTTATTGTAGATGAACTAAATATTTTTGGGTGTATTAGTAAACATGTCTTCTGCCACGTTAGAATTTTTGTGCTAAGAGGAAACCTATTTCTAGAAGTTATGAAATATGTTCATAATTGCATCAAGCTAAAGAATCCTGGTGTAGCTGCAGGATTGGTCACTTAGTTTCCACTGCTGATTAAGATGGACATTTGAATTGTTTATGTCTCTGCTATTGTGAAGAGCGCTTCTGTGGATTCATGTATCCACCTTTAACAACTGTTTTCAATTTTGGGGGTATATTTCTAGAAGTGGGTCTGTTGAGCCACATGGGCATTTTTTTGTGGGGTGGAAATTTCCAAGTGTTGTATGCAGAAGCCACACCATTGTAATTTTTCACGTTCAATGTTTAAGGGTTCTAATTTTTCTACATTGTTGCTGCTGTTTGTTAGTTTTAGTTTCTGGATTATAACCCTTCTGGTACTATGTGAGGGGGTATCACATGTGGTTTTCATTTGCATTTGCATCAGGACTGAGGATGTGGAACATCTTACTGTGCTTGTTGACACTTTGCAGGTCTCATCTGGACAAGGTTCTATTCAATTCTATTTTAAAATGTTAGTCATTTTCTTTTTTTGTTCTTGAGTTGTAAAAGTTCTTTGTCTCCTGGATAGCAGACTATTATCAGATATATAATGCGTACCTGTTTGGTTCCATTTTATGGCGTGTCTTTTCGCTTTCTGGATTGCTTATTTTGATGCATGTATGTTTTTAATTTTGAGGAAGTCTAATTTATCTTTTTTTTGTTGTATGTGCTGTCATATCTAAGAAACCATCGCCAATCCAAGGTCATGACAATGTATCTCCACGTTTTGTTTGAGAGTTTATACTTTTACTGCCTGTATTTAAGCCCTTCATGTATTTTAAGTTTTGTGTGTGGTGTGAGGTTTGGGTCCAATTTCATTTCTCTTCATTTGGATGGTCATTTGCCCAGTACCATTTGTTGGAAAACCCTTCTTTCCCCAATGTCAGGGTGTCTGCCCTTTGTGGGTCTGGACATGGCCCTGCGACCACCCCCCTGCATGGGAGCGGTACAACTGCGGCTGAGTTTCTATTTGACGCCAACAGCATGGTAGGATATAACATGCGTGCATACATCCACCTGAAACCTTGACTCCGACGCCGAACGCCAAAACGTGGCCTCACCTCGCCTGTAACTACTCATCCTGAACGCAAGAAATACCTAAATCATGTGGTGGGACAACTGGACATTTCATTACAGAAAGTTTCAGTTCAGAAACTGGTGGCAGTCCTCTCAAATATTGAAAGGGGTGAGGTCCTTAAAAGATGATAATTGATATTGATTGTGACAAGACTGCCAAAAATGACAGTCCACTCAGAGAAAAGGCTCAGAAAGGGCTCCAAAATGAAACTCGTTCTGTGTTCAGACAGATCACAGCTACAGTGACAGTCCTGCCACTATTGGAAGTTTCTTGTTCATTTGATCTACTGATTTATACAAATATTAGGTTGTGCCTGAAAAATGGGAAGAGTCAGGACTATAGTTGATCACCAATTGTGAGCACGTCTGCCTTCCTGCCTCACTGCCATCATCCAGAGTAAATCGCATGGTGGCCTACAGACTCCCTGGTAATGCCTGAAGATGAGAACACTAACGTAAATCCTCAGATGTGCTTCTCCTGAAACCAAGTCAACTGTAGTTCATATATTTTATAGCTTAACTTTTAGATGGGGGAAAAGTTAACATACTTTACAGGACCGTGGATGATTGTCCCATTTTGGGGGTATCTGTTTGGCTTTCGAGGGTGTTGCCACAATTTTTTGCAAACTGTTCCAAAAAGGGACCCAGCAGATTACTTTGGCCTTGTAATGTTAATTCCTTGAAGGTGGTGACTGTAGATAGGAAAAGTTTTGGTATGAAACAAAATGCTATCCCAAGTCACACCCTTTCATCAAGTGACTTGACTCAGAATACAGGTAGGGAAGTATTTAAAGATGAAACACAGTAAATGAAGTCTGATTACTCAGAATCTTCGTTTAGGTCCTAAAGTATCTGATAATACATAGATAACAAAATATTGCTATTCAGTCCTTTTGCCATTTATTTCATTTATATAGTAACCATACTGAAAAGAAATCTCCAATTATCGGATTGTAATTTATACAAATTACACTCACAAAACTAATATTTGTAGCGTTTAAATTCCAGTCATAGAGCACTTTTAAAAATGTCTTTCTGAGGGTGGCCTGTTAGCTCACTTGGTTAGAGCATGGTGCTGCTAACACCGAGGTTGCTGGTTAAATCCCCACATGGGCCACTGTGAGCTGCGCCCTCCTTAGCAAAAAAAAAAAGGAACAGAAAAAATAGAAAAAAAGCGTATTTCTGTGTTTTATAAATTAAAGTTGTAAATGACAATGATAAATTTCATGTGTATGTTCAAAAATAATCTACTGATTTAGACCGACGGGTTTATTTCTGGGTCCTCAATACAATTCCATTGATCTCTATGTATATCTCTATGCCAGTGTCACCATGTTTTCCTTACTGTGGCTTTGTACTAATTACGAATTACGTTTGGGAAGGGTGAGCCTCCAACCTGATTTTGTGTTTGAAGATCCTTATGGCTCTTTTTTTCCCTGGAAATTTGCTGTGAATATTAGGATCAGCTTGCACGTTTTTCCACAAAGGCCTTGGGGCCTTTTCACAGGAATGACACTGAATCCTTACATCGCATCTGTTCTGTTGCCATCCTAACAATTTCCATCACCATGCAATGGCCTCACGTTTATGTAGGTAGTTTCCTTTAATTTCTTTCAGCAAACAAAGACATTATGTTTTGTAATTTTCAGTGTAGAAGCCTTGCACTATTCCTAAGTATTTTATCAACGTTGATGTGATTTAAAATGGAATTGTGTTCTTAAATTCTTTTTTAGATTACTCCTTGCTAGCGTATACAAATAAAACAGATTCCTGTGTATTGATATTTTGTCATTCAACGTTGAATTACTTTACAGTAATAATAATTTTTTTGTTGATTCTTTTGGAAGTTATGTATTTCAGATGCGACTTGTCATCTGTGCATAGACAGTTTCAGTTCTTCCTTTCACATAGAGAACATCACTACAACTCTATAAGGGACATAGATCTGTGTCTTCTGTTTTTGTGACCTACTTCTGATTTGACTGGTTAGGGGCTAGTAGTGTCCTCACAGGGCTAGGGTTGGGGCTGAGGGGCAGTGTGGTGCTGAGTCAGGGCTTAAAGTGAAGATTGTGGGTTACAGTTTGGTTAGGGTTTATGTGTATTGTTTATGGCTACATGTATGTTACATGGTTTATGAGATTGATTATGGGTTACATGGATGGTTTATGGCTATGTGTTTTTGGTTATAGTTTATAGTCACGGTTTATGGATATGGTTCATAGTTTGTGGTTTCTGGAGATAGTTTAGTATTACGTTGAGGGTTTAGGTTACGGTTTATGCTGTTGGTTATGGTTTATGGTTGTAAGGTTTTACGTTTATGTTAAGGTTTAGATTTAGGCTTAGGGCTAAGGGTTTAGTGTTTAGGTTTTACAGGTTAGGTGTTTGGTTTGGGGTTAGGGTTAGGGCTCAGTGATGTGCAATCTGTTGCTTTCCTGACCCAGCATCTGTTCTCTGGCCCCAGTCCAGCACCTCAGCTTCCAGGGAACTCAGTGGCTTCCAGTCCTACCTGACATATCAAAATCAAGACTTCCTGGGTGCAGGATATGAGGACACTGGGTAGGGATCGATCTCAGGGGAACTTCCAAACTGCTTTGTCCCCTTTCCTTCCCTGTCCCAGGAGAGGGAACTCCAGAGCAATGTGACGAGAATAAGTGGGAAGATGAGGTCCTGGATGGATCATTGCTTAGTATTTTCCTTATTTTAGGGTCCATTTTGTTCATGGAAATCACCCATTTCGACGCAATAGGTGTATCTTAACTTTAGTTTTACTTTCTCCTCTCTTTCCAGAATTGTTACAATCAACGTACACATGGTGATGCATGACTGTTCACTGAAGTCTGTATTTTATTCAGATTCCTGCTTTCAGGCCCAGTCTCAGTGCTGACACCTCTGTCTGTCAAAGCCCGCACCAGACAGGTTAATGGTGACAGCTGGGGGTACCTGGTGAGTGAACTGGGGTGTTATGATAGGAAATGAGACCAGGAGAAGAACATGAGGCCTGATAAAGTCGCAACACTGTGCTGATGACAGAGACTTTCCTCTCCAGCCCCAGTGAAGCTGCTGGTGGTTGTAGGCACAGGAAGTGACGGGGTTAGACCCCACCTTAGTTAGAAAGATGGAGCTGGTCCCAGTGTGCAGGTTGCCCTGGACGAGGGAAGGACGGCAGCAGGGAGACCCGTGAGAAGAGCGGTGAGAGGCGCTCTGGCCTGAGCTGAGACAAGGGCCTTGAATTTGGAGATGAGCAGGGTTTGAAGACCAGGGAGGGGCTGTGGTGAGCGCTGCCCTGTGGACGAAGCTGGCACAGATGCCAGAGTCAGCACTCAGGGGACTGGCTGTGTGGACACCAACAGGAGAGCGCATTCTGCCACCAGGAGACTATCTGCTAATAGTCCTTCTATTTGCTCATAGATCCTTCCAGCCCATGGAGGTAGAGAAAGGACTGAGAAGGGAAGAGGGAGGGGGAGTGAGGGACCATCTCCTGTGGGGCAGGAGCTGACCTGCATCACCTCACTGATCTCACAGCCACCCTGAGAGGGAGCCGTTATCCCCACCTGACAGGTGAGGACACTGACTTCCCATGTCTTTGTCTGAAGTCACACAGCTAGTGCTTGGAGGAGACAGAAGCCAGCTCTGCACCTGTCTGAGGCTCACGCACCCCTCCATAGGGAAGGTGTCACCCCAGACTCCATTCTGAGCAGCCAGGAAGCTCTTGTCAGTTGTGACCTCAGAGGAAGGGAAGATGGGGAGAAGCTCCCTCATGTCAGATCCTTCCTTCCAGACAACCTCACAGCTAATAGCTCACCAATGGTCGACTACCTCCTAGCCATCAGCCTCAATCCGCAGATCCATGGGGAGCATGCACACTGCATTTTTCCCCGACCCCAAGACAGACACTTCCTCGGTTTTTCTCACATTCCCTAAGCTCCAGGAAACTTGGTCCATCTCAAACACCTGAACCTGTCAGACGTTGACAAACTGGGAAAGAGCCTTGCCACCATCTTCTCACCACATCCACAGCAGCAATTGCTGGATCACCCCTCCTGCTTTCATTTGTCTCAGCTGCAAAAACAGCTGAACCCCCTGTCCTGCCACTCCACCCAGGCTCCGTGATATGGCACCTGATTTCCACTCCACCTCGTTTTGACTTTGTAACATCCTGCAGGAAAAACTCAGAGACTAACGAACTGTGATCCCTACCCTCTCCTCTTTTCCTCATTGCGTGAACCACACAACTCCAACCTCACTCCAGCCCCTTCTCTCTCCCTCCAAATCCTCTCCGTTATCTCTACCTTTCTCCTTATCTCTACTTGTCCATTTTAGAGCTCCTTTTCTTTGATTCCATCACCTGATTTTCAACCCAAGAAGACTTGAGTCCCATTATTGTCTTTATTATATGACTCTTCCCTCTCATAACACTTTGCCTACCATTACCCCTTATCTCTACCCAGCTCACAAGCTAATTCTTCATCTTCCATATATGCTTGCCTGCTCACCAATTGTACAGGGACTTACATCCTAGGTTTCCTTTCTCCAGATATTGAGATCACCCCCAATAGTCAATTTCTACCTCTCCCCACATATACTCTCATGCACCAAAGATGGTCGTTCTCCTTATCCGCTTTTAGTGTCACTGAACATCTCTGTGGGAGTAACGAAAGGAACGGCAGGGCTAGGAGTCTTCTTACATGAATTTCAAACCCTGCCACAGGATCTCAGCCAGGCCCAGAATCACAGACACCACCTCAGGAACCAAGTGGCGATCCGAGTTTACAGCTAAGAGTGGCTCTTGATTTGTTCTCCTCATAGGGCCTTTAACTATTATCTTTTATGGTCCTAGCCTTTGGTCTTTGCCTCTTCCACCTTTTCACCCAATTCCTGCAGAGCCTACTCCAGGTGTGCACAAATGGAGCTGTCCATAAAATGCTTCACCTACAACAACATTACCAGCCCCTTCCACAACGTCTCCCTCCTCTCTCCACCTTCATTCAGCCTGAAGAAACTACAGAATAGAGACACGGTGGCCTTTCTACATTTTAATAACAAACAAGTCTGGAAGGGTAGGTCTCTGAATGTTAGAGACCTTCATTTAATGTTAGGTCTCAGAGACCTTGACTTACAGACAGAGCCATGTTGGCTGACCTACACAAACAGAGCCATGCTTGTAACAACAAAAAATACCACAAAAGAGCTACTAGCTTGCTGTCATTCAACATTTCATGTTCAAACAATGCTATCCTGTCTGCACAGCCACTATAAAAACCTCCTCATCCCCTCTTCAGGACTGGAAGTCTCCTTTAGACATGCAGTCCGGATTGTAGCCATCTTTTGCACAGCCAATATACTGTTGCTCTCTTACAATAAAGCTTTCTTAAGTTGCCTGACTGTGTGCATTCCATTTCCAGCCAACCTATCAAAGAATACAAGTGATTCTCAAGTGACTTTTATATAAATCATGTTGTAATAACATTGGTTTGGAAAGTTTGGTTGAAATATGCTCTAGATTTGAGAGCTGAGGATTTTTCAGTGTAAAGGAATATGCCCCGCAATGTTTGTCTTCAACTTAGAAAAGCAGTCTTTTCTTATATAAGAGCTTATGAAATGAGCTATTTCACTGTCTGCCTCTATTGCTAAAAATCTTTCTTGGTGATTGAGCATTACATTTGGTAACCTATAATATGGAATGCATATGATTCTTTCCTATCTATATCTACGTATCTATGTACGTACGTATCTATCTATGTGTGTGTATCTGACATTTAAATAGATACCCACACATGCATGTGTATATACTCATAAACACACAAAAGAATGTAAAGAAAAACATATTCACACTTATTTGTCTTACCCATCATTTTATGGTTCTAACAGATTACTTGCTATATATTGCAAACAAAATATCTCCAAATATGTGGTAAAAGATCATAGGTTTACAATAAAGAACTAACTATACGTGTCTGTCTCAATCTTGCCCTTCCTGTACAAGTCCAACACATGCCCTCCATCAGTTTTTCTTTTTGAGTTCTTTGGGTGATTAATGTTTATTCTCCAAATACTGCTTCTGTATCTAAACGTTATTCTGCAATTGATGTTATATTTTAACTATTGCCTTCCCCATATGATAGATGAGGATGATCTCCCTTACATCCCCTATCTACCCTTTTTGGTAATTTATTGAATCACTATTCTGATTTGTCAACTATGCAAATTCAAACAAGATACGTACACCTGCATTTCCTATCCCACAAACCAGAGCCAAAATCTCTTGACTTCACATTTCGTTAAGATGAGGACACCTGTAAGGCTCAGGAGGAGGCTGACGGTCGGTAAGTACATGAGTTCTCTCCCTACCCAAGAAGGGTGCTAGAATTCCATTCCCTACTCTGTAGGTCCATTGCTGTGACTCCTCTGCCCCACAAAAAGGAAGTTCTGTCATGAAATTTAAATGAATTATCTGTCTTTCATGAATTTATTACATCTGGAATATTTTTCTAAGCTCTCAATAATTATATATTCCATTGAATCTGATTTTTATCTCTGGACCACATTTTCCAAAAATCTGATCTTCTACTGGTTTTCTTGGTACTTATACTAACTCATTTCAGTATTTCCTGGATTCCTTAGTGTCCTCAAATTCATACATTTTGACATACATTTATACATGTAAATAGCTTCTAATATTTTAATATTTTAGATTTAGAGAAGAGCTACAAAAATAGTACACAGTGCCCTTATTTCCATTAGCTAGAATTTCCTAATGTTAGCATGATCAAAATTAAGAAGTAAACATTTTACCAGAGGGTAAGGGGGGAGGGGAGTGGTAGATAAGGGTAAAAGGGATCAAATATATGGTGATGGAAGGTGAACACACAATGGAATTTATAGATGATGTAATACAGAATTGTACACCTGAAATCCATGTAACTTTACTAACAATTGTCACCCAAACAAACTTCAATTAAAAAAAAGAAATAAACATTGGTACAATACTGTTTTCTAAACTCGAGACTTTATTTGGATTTCACCAGTTTCCCCTAAAGTGTTGTCTTTCTGTTTCAAGATCCAGTCCAATCCAATCTTTGATTGCCATAGTTCTCCTCTAATCTGTAATAGTTCCTCAGATTTTCCTTGACTTTCAAGACTTTGACACATGTTAAGCGTAATTCTCAGCTATTTTATAGGCAGCTCCTCAATTTTGATTTTGTCTGATATATCCTTATAAGTACAATACAGTTATGGGTTTTTGAGATGACTATCAGAGAGGTGACACGCCCTTCTCACTGCACAATTTCAGGGAGGGCATGATGTAAATCTGTATTATTACTGGTTATGTTAAACTTGGTCATTTTATTAACGTAATGTCTACCATGTTTTTTCATTGAGAAGTTCCTTTTTCCCCCTTGATAAATAATATTTAATGGAGATACTTTACGACTGAAAGATACTATTTTTCCTTAAATTTTTGACCTGCTGATTTTTTTGTTAAATCTTATCCAGATATCATATCCTTCAAGGCAGCATGCTGATCCTCTTAGTAATTCAAGTACTTCCCTGCCCCTCAACTAAGGATAGATTGTCTTGTTCTCTTCTCCAGCTGCAATCTCTTTTCACTAGTATTCTAAGAGCAAAGTGTTTGGTTCCCCTGCCCCACAGATCAAGGCTCCTATTCAAAAGAGGAGGTAGAGAGAAAGTGTCCCAGTGGAGTTCAATGCTCCTTCTACAGAGGCGCTCTTCCCCATCACGTTTTTCACCAGGAGAAGCATTTCTTAGGATTCTCCAGCTCTTGTGTGAGTGCCTCCCAGGGTTCATGGAGAAAAAACCATGCGAAAGGATGCAGATTTCATTTCCCTGTGATTTGTTCCCAAGTTCTGATATCTCTCTCATTATTTTCAGGCTCACTCATATTCTTTCACTTATATTCAAATATCTGATTGTACACATTTAAGAACAAAGAAACAAAAATATTTATTGCAAGCTCTATCTGTGGAGAAGGGGCTTGTGCATGACAGGCCCCACCTCAGAATGAGCATTTAAGACATAAGACAAAAATTCCTTCAGACCCTTTTTTCCTTTACTTTGCCTTCCACAATATCAGAAATTAAGTTTTTACACTATAAGTTTTGCTCTATTCCACTCCTACTAAAAAATCTTTTCATAGCCCTCTGTTGGTGAGGCGAGGCGAGGCGAGGCAAAAAAGCCATGACGTGACATCTCATTGTGATTTTCATTTTCATTTCTGTGATAATTAGTGATGTTGAGTATTTTTTCATATGTCTATTAGCCATCTGTATGTCCTTTTTGGAGAAATGTCTATTCAGGTCCTCCGCCCGTTTTTTAATTGGATTGTTTGTTTTTTTGTTGTTGAGTTGTATGAGTTCCTTACGTATTTTGGGTATTAGTCCCTTATCAGAGGTGTTGTTTACAAAAGTCTTCTCCCATTTGGTTGGTTGCCTCTTTATTTTGCCAATGGTTTCTTTTGCTGTGCAGAGGCTCTTTAGTTTGCTATAGTCCCATTCATTTATTTTAGCTTTTACTTCCCTTGCCTTTGGAGTCAAATTCATAAAATGCTCTTTGAACCCAAAGCCCATAAGTTTAGTACCTATGTTTTCTTCTATGCAATTTACTGTTTCAGATCTTATATTTAGGTCTTTGATCCGTTTTGAGTAATTTTGCTACATGGTGACAGATAACAGTCTAGTTTCATTCTTTTGCACCTGGCTTTCCAACTCTCCCAGCATCATTTATCGAAGAGGCTGTCTTTTCTCCTTTGCACGTTTTTGGCTTCTTTGTCAAAAATCATCTCCCCATATTTATGTGGGTTTATTTCTGGGTTTTCAATTCTATTCCATTGGTATAGGTGCTCCGATGTTCATTGCAGCACTGGAAACAACCAAAGTGTCCTTCGGTAGATAAATGGATAAAGAAATTGTGGTGTATATACACAATGGAATGCTATTCTGCCATAAGAAAAGATGAAATAGTGCCATTTGCGACAACATGGATGGAACTTGAGATTATTATGCTAAGCAAAATAAGTCAGACAGAAAAAGTCGAGAACTATATGATTCCACTGATATGTGGGATCTGAAAGCAACAAAGAACAAGACAGACAAATAAACAAAAACTCATAGACACAGACAATAGTTTAGTGGTTACCAGAGGGTAAGCAGGGAGATGGGTGGTAGATGAGGGTAAAAGGATCAAATATGTGGTGATGGAAGGAGAAGTGACTCTGGGTGGTATCACACAATGTGATATATGGATGATGTAATACAGAAATGTACCCTTGTATAGAGCATATAAAATGTATCACATATGTCGGATTGAGGTGTGCAAAACAAGTTGTTTACTGGTAGGAACAGGACTATGGCTGCACATGTGTGAGACTGATAAGAGTAAAGTGAAAGTAAACGTGTTTATGTTTAGAGCATAAACATGTAAGTCAGCATGATTATATTTATGTGTGAAACTGAGCATAACAAAATTGAGTGGTAAACGTGTTCACTAAAACAACTTCTGGTTCTCACCTAAGAGGAAACAAGTCCAAGGAAGAGAGGACAAAAGCAGAGTTCAAGAGCAATACTATGAGTGGTCTGACTGGGAGCAAAGACCCTCTGCGAGGCTCTGAACCAGACAGTCCGGAATGATCCACTGCGATGTTCCTCTGGGAAATCCGACAGTCCTCTGTGGGGTGCAAGCCACAATACTCCGGGACTCTCTGAAGTTCTTCCTTGCAAGACCATCTTGCCTCAGACCTGTCCGGGGCCCTACCGTCTCTCCTGGACCAGCGACCTTCTCCACCTCAATTGACCCTGCGACATGGTTCATTATTAAATTCTATTCTATTCTGCATAATCTTCTCTGCTTAGGAGAGCATTGGCCTCTGGAGGGACATTGGTACCAAAATAAAGCTGTGCTACTCACTCTACCTGAACCTGTGTGAAAGGACTTTGTTCCCAACTTACGTCACGAGTACCACACAGTGACATACGGCCCGGTGGAGGGGTTAATGTCCTCTTGACTTTCGGGAAGAGACTGAAATGTCACTTACAGGCACTCATGACAACCCTTGAAACCTATGTAATTTTATTTTATTTATTTTATCTTATTTTTTAAATTTATTGGGGTGACAATTCTTAGTGAAATAACATAGATTTCAGGTGTACAATTCTGTATTATATCATCTATAAATCCCATTGTGTGTTCACCACCCAGAGTCAATTCTCCTTCCATCACCATATATTTCATCCCCCTTACCCTCATCTCCCTCCCCTCAACCCCTTACCCTCTGGTAACCACTAAACTATTGTCTGTATCTATGAGTTCTTGATTCTCATTTGTTTGTCTTGTTCTTTTGTTGTTTTTGGTTTATATACCACATATCAGTGAAATCATAGGGTTCTCTGCTTTTTCTGTCTGACTCATTTCGCTTAGCATTATACTCTCAAGATCCATCCATGTTGTCACAAATGGTCCTATTTCATCTTTCTTACCGCCGAATAGTATTCCATTGTGTATATATACCACAATTTATTTATCCATTCATCTATCGAAGGACATTTTGGTTGTTTCCATGTCTTGGCCACCATAAACCAAGCTGCAGTGAACATTGGAGCAACGTGTCTTTATGTGTAAATTTTTTCAAATTTTGGGGGTAGATACCCAGGGGGGGGATTGCTGGGTCATATGGTAATTCTATTCGTAATTTTTTGAGGAACCTCCACACTGCCTTCCATAGCGGCTGCACCAGTCTGCACTCCCACCAACAGTGTATGAGGGTTCCTTTTTCTCCACAGCCTCTCCAACACTTGTTAGTATTTGTCTCGTTGATGATAGCCATTGTGACTGGGGTGAGGTGATATCTCATTGTGGTTTTTATTTGCATTTCTCTGATGATTAGTGATGTTGAGCATTTTTTCATATGTCTATTTGCCATTTGTAAGTCCTCTTTAGAGAAATGTCTCTTCAGGTCCTCTGCCCAATTTTCAATTGGGTTGTTTGCTTTCTTTGTTGTTGAGCTTCATGAGTTCTTTGTATATTTTGGATATTAGCCCATTATCGGAGGCACTGTTTGCAAAAATCTTCTCCCTTTCAGTTGGTTGCCTCTATTTTGTCGATGGTTTCTTTTGCTGTGCAGAAGCTTTTAATTTCATATAGTCCCATTTGTTTATTTTAGCTTTTACTTCTATTGCCATTGGAGTCAAATTCATAAAATGCTCTTTGAACCCAAGATCCATAAGTTTAGTACCTATGTTTTCTTCTATGCAGTTCATTGTGTCAGGTCTTATGCTTAAGTCTTTGATCCATTTTGAATTAATTTTGGTACATGGTGACAGATAGCAGTCCAGTTTCATTCTTTTGCACGTGGCTATCCAATTCTCCCAGCACCATTTATTGAAGAGGCTGTCTTTCCTCCATTGTATGTTTTTAGCTTCTTTGTCAAAAATTATCTGTCCATATTTATGTGGTTTTATTTCTGGGTTCTCAATTCTATTCCATTGGTCTATGTGTCTGTTTTTCTGCCAATGCCATGCTGTTTTGATTATTGTAGCCCTGTAGTACAAGCTAAAGTCAGGGAGTGCGATACCTCCAGTATTGTTCTATTTTCTTAAGATTGCTTTGGCTATTCGGGGTCTTTTGGGGATCCAAACAACTCTGATGATTTTTTGTTCTATTTCTTTAAAAAATGCCATTGGGATTTTGATGGGGATTGCATTAAATCTGTATATTGCTTTGGGTAATATGGTCATTTTAACTATGTTGATTCTTCCAATCCATGAGCACGAAATGTCTTTCCATTTCTTTGTGTCTTCTTCAATTTCTTTCATAAATGTCTTATAATTTTCAGCATATAAATCCTTCACATCCTTGGTTAAGTTTATTCCTAGCTATTTTATTCTTTTTGCTTCAATTGCAAAGGGAATTGTTTTTTGTATTTCTTTTTCTGAGATTTCATTGTTAGTATATAGGAATGCAATGGAGTTTTGTACGTTGATTTTGTAGCCAGCAAGTTTACTCTATTCATTGATTGTTTCTAACAGCTTTTTGGTGGAGTCTTTAGGGTTTTCTATGTATAGCATGATGTCATCTGCAAAGAGTAATATTTTAACTTCTTCATTCCCAATTTGGACGCCTTTTATATCTGAGCTGAGCTGAGCTGAGCTGAGCTGAGCTGACCTGAGCTGACCTGAGCTGAGCTGAGCTGTGCTGAGCTGAGCTGAGCTGAGCTGACCTGAGCTGACCTGAGCTGAGCTGAGCTGTGCTGAGCTGTGCTGAGCTGAGCTGAGATGAGCTGTGCTGTGCTGTGCTGAGCTGTCCTGTGCTGTGCTGAGCTGTGCTGAGCTGAGCTGAGCTGAGCTGAGCTGAGCTGTGCTGAGCTGTGCTGAGCTGACCTGAGCTGAGCTGAGCTGAGATGTGCTGTGCTGTGCTGAGCTGTGCTGTGCTGAGCTGAGCTGAGCTGAGCTGTGCTGAGCTGTGCTGAGCTGAGCTGTGTGAAACCGTGCTGAACTGCTAGCAGGTGTTGTTTTGTGTAATGTTGAACCTTTGACTTCCTTGAGTGGTTTGTGCTCCCAGCAAGGCAAAACTTGCTACTTTGAGAACACAGAATTGACAAGGTCAGGAAGTAGGGAGCTGGCCAGGAAACCAGCCCTTGTGTATTACCTGTATTGTAACTATTAGATTGCATACAGTTCTGTTACTTTTTTGAGGCCCAGAGTATATAAGCTGCAAAAATAAACTTGGGGTGAGGCATTCTACTTAGAACTGAGGCATTCTACTTAGAACTGCAGGAGTCTACTTAGAATTGCCTGCCCTCCCGATCCCATCTTTGTTGCTCTTCTTTTTTTCTCAATCCTCACTCCCCACTTCAGGGACTGTTCCTCTCGTCGGCAGGCACCCACACTGCGCTGTGCTGAGCTGTGCTGAGCTGAGCTGAGCTGAGCTGAGCTGTGCTGAGCTGAGCTGAGCTGTGCTGTGCTGAGCTGAGCTGAGCTGTGCTGTGCTGAGCTGAGCTGAGCTGTGCTGAGCTGAGTTGTGCTGTGCTGAGCTGAGCTGTGCTGTGCTGAGTTGTGCTGAGCTGTGCTGAGATGAGCTGAGCGGAGCTGTCCTGTGCTGTGCTGAGCTGAGCTGAGCTGAGCTGTGCTGAGCTGAGCTGAGCTGTGCTGAGCTGAGTTGTGCTGTGTTGAGCTGAGCTGAGCTGTGCTGTGCTGAGCTGTGCTGAGCTGTGCTGAGATGAGCTGTGATGAGATGAGCTGTGCTGAGCTGAGCTGAGCGGAGCTGTCCTGTGCTGTGCTAAGCTGAGCTGAGCTGAGCTGTGAAGAGCTGAGCTGAGCTGTGGTGAGCTGAGCTGAGCTGAGCTGAGCTGTGCTGAGCTGAGCTGAGCTGTGCTGAGCTGAGTTGTGCTGTGTTGAGCTGAGCTGAGCTGTGCTGTGCTGAGCTGTGCTGAGCTGTGCTGAGCTGTGCTGAGATGAGCTGTGATGAGATGAGCTGTGCTGAGCTGAGCTGAGCGGAGCTGTCCTGTGCTGTGCTAAGCTGAGCTGAGCTGAGCTGTGCTGTGCTGAGCTGTGCTGAGCTGTGCTGAGCTGTGCTGAGATGAGCTGTGCTGAGATGAGCTGTGCTGAGCTGTGCTGAGCTGAGCTGAGATGAGCTGTGATGAGATGAGCTGAGCTGTGCTGAGCTGAGTTGTGCTGTGTTGAGCTGAGCTGAGCTGTGCTGTTCTGAGCTGTGCTGAGCTGTGATGAGCTGTGCTGAGATGAGCTGTGATGAGATGAGCTGTGCTGAGCTGAGCTGAGCGGAGCTGTCCTGTGCTGTGCTGAGCTGAGCTGTGCTGTGCTGAGCTGTGCTGAGCTGTGCTGAGATGAGCTGTGCTGAGCTGTGCTGAGCTGAGCTGAGCGGACCTGTCCTGTGCTGTGCTGAGCTGAGCTGAGCTGAGCTGAGCTGAGCTGAGTTGAGCTGAGCTGTGCTGAGCTGTGCTGAGCTGAGCTGAGCTGTGCTGTGCTGAGCTGAGCTGAGCTGTGGTGAGCTGAGCTGAGCTGAGCAGAGCTGTGCTGTGCTGTTCTGTGCTGAGCTGTCCTGTGCTGAGCTGGGCTGAGCTGTGCTGACCTGAGTTGAGCTGAGCTGAGCTGTGCTGTACTGTGCTCTGCCGAACTAAATTTAGCTGTGCTGAGCTGAGCTAAGCTGTGCTGTGGTGAGCTGAGCTGAGCTGAGCTGAGCTGAGCTGAGCTGAGCTGTGCTGTGCTATGCTGAGCTGAGCTGAGCTGAGCTGAGCTGAGCTGAGCTGTGCTGTGCTGAGCTGAGCTGAGCTGAGCTGTGCTGTGCTGTGCTTTGCTGTGCTGAGCTGAGCTGAGCTGAGCTGAGCTGAGCTGTGGTAAGCTGAGCTGAGCTGAGCTGAGCTGTGCTGTGCTGTGCTGAGCTGAGCTGAGCTGTGCTGAGCTGAGCTGTGCTGTGCTGAGCTGAGCTGAGCTGTGCTGTGCTGAGCTGTGCTGAGCTGTGCTGAGCTGAGCTGTGCTGAGCTGTGCTGAGCTCAGCTGAGCTGTGCTGTGCTGAGCTGAGCTGAGCTGTGGTGAGCTGAGCTGAGCTGAGCTGAGCTGAGCTGAGCTGAGCTGTGCTGTACTGTGCTGAGCGGTTCTGTGCTGAGCTGTGCTGGGTTGAGATGTGCTGGGTTGAGCTGTGCTGTGCTGAGCTGAGCTGAGCTGAGCTGTGCTGTGCTGAGCTGAGCTGAGCGGAGATGTCCTGTGCTGTGCTGAGCTGAGATGAGCTGAGCTGAGCTGGGCTGTGCTGAGCTGTGCTGAGCTGAGCTGAGCTGTGCTGTGTTGAGCTGAGCTGAGCTGAGCTGTGGTGAGCTGAGCTGAGCTGAGCTGAGCTGTGCTGTGCTGAGCTGTGCTGTGCTGAGCTGTGCTGGTTTGAGCTGTGCTGTGCTGAGCTGAGGTGAGCTGAGCTGTGCTGTGCTGAGCTGTGCTGAGCTGAGATGAGCTGAGCTGAGCTGTGCTGTGCTGAGCTGAGCTGAGCTGAGCTGTGGTGAGCTGAGCTGAGCTGAGCTGAGCTGAGCTGAGCTGAGCTGTGCTGTGCTGTGCTGAGCTGTGCTGTGCTGAGCTGTGCTGGTTTGAGCTGTGCTGTGCTGAGCTGAGGTGAGCTGAGCTGTGCTGTGCTGTGCTGAGCTGAGATGAGCTGTGCTGTGCTGTGCTGAGCTGTCCTGTGCTGTGCTGAGCTGTGCTGAGCTGAGCTGAGCTGAGCTGAGCTGAGCTGTGCTGAGCTGTGCTGAGCTGACCTGAGCTGAGCTGAGCTGAGATGTGCTGTGCTGTGCTGAGCTGTGCTGTGCTGAGCTGAGCTGAGCTGAGCTGTGCTGAGCTGTGCTGAGCTGAGCTGTGTGAAACCGTGCTGAACTGCTAGCAGGTGTTGTTTTGTGTAATGTTGAACCTTTGACTTCCTTGAGTGGTTTGTGCTCCCAGCAAGGCAAAACTTGCTACTTTGAGAACACAGAATTGACAAGGTCAGGAAGTAGGGAGCTGGCCAGGAAACCAGCCCTTGTGTATTACCTATATTGTAACTATTAGATTGCATACAGTTCTGTTACTTTTTTGAGGCCCAGAGTATATAAGCTGCAAAAATAAACTTGGGGTGAGGCATTCTACTTAGAACTGAGGCATTCTACTTAGAACTGCAGGAGTCTACTTAGAATTGCCTGCCCTCCCGATCCCATCTTTGTTGCTCTTCTTTTTTTCTCAATCCTCACTCCCCACTTCAGGGACTGTTCCTCTCGTCGGCAGGCACCCACACTGAGCTGTGCTGAGCTGTGCTGAGCTGAGCTGAGCTGAGCTGAGCTGTGCTGAGCTGAGCTGAGCTGTGCTGTGCTGAGCTGAGCTGAGCTGTGCTGTGCTGAGCTGAGCTGAGCTGTGCTGAGCTGAGTTGTGCTGTGCTGAGCTGAGCTGTGCTGTGCTGAGTTGTGCTGAGCTGTGCTGAGATGAGCTGAGCGGAGCTGTCCTGTGCTGTGCTGAGCTGAGCTGAGCTGAGCTGTGCTGAGCTGAGCTGAGCTGTGCTGAGCTGAGTTGTGCTGTGTTGAGCTGAGCTGAGCTGTGCTGTGCTGAGCTGTGCTGAGCTGTGCTGAGATGAGCTGTGATGAGATGAGCTGTGCTGAGCTGAGCTGAGCGGAGCTGTCCTGTGCTGTGCTAAGCTGAGCTGAGCTGAGCTGTGAAGAGCTGAGCTGAGCTGTGGTGAGCTGAGCTGAGCTGAGCTGAGCTGTGCTGAGCTGAGCTGAGCTGTGCTGAGCTGAGTTGTGCTGTGTTGAGCTGAGCTGAGCTGTGCTGTGCTGAGCTGTGCTGAGCTGTGCTGAGCTGTGCTGAGATGAGCTGTGATGAGATGAGCTGTGCTGAGCTGAGCTGAGCGGAGCTGTCCTGTGCTGTGCTAAGCTGAGCTGAGCTGAGCTGTGCTGTGCTGAGCTGTGCTGAGCTGTGCTGAGCTGTGCTGAGATGAGCTGTGCTGAGATGAGCTGTGCTGAGCTGTGCTGAGCTGAGCTGAGATGAGCTGTGATGAGATGAGCTGAGCTGTGCTGAGCTGAGTTGTGCTGTGTTGAGCTGAGCTGAGCTGTGCTGTTCTGAGCTGTGCTGAGCTGTGATGAGCTGTGCTGAGATGAGCTGTGATGAGATGAGCTGTGCTGAGCTGAGCTGAGCGGAGCTGTCCTGTGCTGTGCTGAGCTGAGCTGTGCTGTGCTGAGCTGTGCTGAGCTGTGCTGAGATGAGCTGTGCTGAGCTGTGCTGAGCTGAGCTGAGCGGACCTGTCCTGTGCTGTGCTGAGCTGAGCTGAGCTGAGCTGAGCTGAGCTGAGTTGAGCTGAGCTGTGCTGAGCTGTGCTGAGCTGAGCTGAGCTGTGCTGTGCTGAGCTGAGCTGAGCTGTGGTGAGCTGAGCTGAGCTGAGCAGAGCTGTGCTGTGCTGTTCTGTGCTGAGCTGTCCTGTGCTGAGCTGGGCTGAGCTGTGCTGACCTGAGTTGAGCTGAGCTGAGCTGTGCTGTACTGTGCTCTGCCGAACTAAATTTAGCTGTGCTGAGCTGAGCTAAGCTGTGCTGTGGTGAGCTGAGCTGAGCTGAGCTGAGCTGAGCTGAGCTGAGCTGTGCTGTGCTATGCTGAGCTGAGCTGAGCTGAGCTGAGCTGAGCTGAGCTGAGCTGTGCTGTGCTGAGCTGAGCTGAGCTGAGCTGTGCTGTGCTGTGCTTTGCTGTGCTGAGCTGAGCTGAGCTGAGCTGAGCTGTGGTAAGCTGAGCTGAGCTGAGCTGAGCTGTGCTGTGCTGTGCTGAGCTGAGCTGAGCTGTGCTGAGCTGAGCTGTGCTGTGCTGAGCTGAGCTGAGCTGTGCTGTGCTGAGCTGTGCTGAGCTGTGCTGAGCTGAGCTGTGCTGAGCTGTGCTGAGCTCAGCTGAGCTGTGCTGTGCTGAGCTGAGCTGAGCTGTGGTGAGCTGAGCTGAGCTGAGCTGAGCTGAGCTGAGCTGTGCTGTACTGTGCTGAGCGGTTCTGTGCTGAGCTGTGCTGGGTTGAGATGTGCTGGGTTGAGCTGTGCTGTGCTGAGCTGAGCTGAGCTGAGCTGTGCTGTGCTGAGCTGAGCTGAGCGGAGATGTCCTGTGCTGTGCTGAGCTGAGATGAGCTGAGCTGAGCTGGGCTGTGCTGAGCTGTGCTGAGCTGAGCTGAGCTGTGCTGTGTTGAGCTGAGCTGAGCTGAGCTGTGGTGAGCTGAGCTGAGCTGAGCTGAGCTGTGCTGTGCTGAGCTGTGCTGTGCTGAGCTGTGCTGGTTTGAGCTGTGCTGTGCTGAGCTGAGGTGAGCTGAGCTGTGCTGTGCTGAGCTGTGCTGAGCTGAGATGAGCTGAGCTGAGCTGTGCTGTGCTGAGCTGAGCTGAGCTGAGCTGTGGTGAGCTGAGCTGAGCTGAGCTGAGCTGAGCTGAGCTGTGCTGTGCTGTGCTGAGCTGTGCTGTGCTGAGCTGTGCTGGTTTGAGCTGTGCTGTGCTGAGCTGAGGTGAGCTGAGCTGTGCTGTGCTGTGCTGAGCTGAGATGAGCTGTGCTGTGCTGTGCTGAGCTGTCCTGTGCTGTGCTGAGCTGTGCTGAGCTGAGCTGAGCTGAGCTGAGCTGAGCTGTGCTGAGCTGTGCTGAGCTGACCTGAGCTGAGCTGAGATGTGCTGTGCTGTGCTGAGCTGTGCTGTGCTGAGCTGAGCTGAGCTGAGCTGTGCTGAGCTGTGCTGAGCTGAGCTGTGTGAAACCGTGCTGAACTGCTAGCAGGTGTTGTTTTGTTTAATGTTGAACCTTTGACTTCCTTGAGTGGTTTGTGCTCCCAGCAAGGCAAAACTTGCTACTTTGAGAACACAGAATTGACAAGGTCAGGAAGTAGGGAGCTGGCCAGGAAACCAGCCCTTGTGTATTACCTATATTGTAACTATTAGATTGCATACAGTTCTGTTACTTTTTTGAGGCCCAGAGTATATAAGCTGCAAAAATAAACTTGGGGTGAGGCATTCTACTTAGAACTGAGGCATTCTACTTAGAACTGCAGGAGTCTACTTAGAATTGCCTGCCCTCCCGATCCCATCTTTGTTGCTCTTCTTTTTTTCTCAATCCTCACTCCCCACTTCAGGGACTGTTCCTCTCGTCGGCAGGCACCCACACTGAGCTGTGCTGAGCTGTGCTGAGCTGAGCTGAGCTGAGCTGAGCTGTGCTGAGCTGAGCTGAGCTGTGCTGTGCTGAGCTGAGCTGAGCTGTGCTGTGCTGAGCTGAGCTGAGCTGTGCTGAGCTGAGTTGTGCTGTGCTGAGCTGAGCTGTGCTGTGCTGAGTTGTGCTGAGCTGTGCTGAGATGAGCTGAGCGGAGCTGTCCTGTGCTGTGCTGAGCTGAGCTGAGCTGAGCTGTGCTGAGCTGAGCTGAGCTGTGCTGAGCTGAGTTGTGCTGTGTTGAGCTGAGCTGAGCTGTGCTGTGCTGAGCTGTGCTGAGCTGTGCTGAGATGAGCTGTGATGAGATGAGCTGTGCTGAGCTGAGCTGAGCGGAGCTGTCCTGTGCTGTGCTAAGCTGAGCTGAGCTGAGCTGTGAAGAGCTGAGCTGAGCTGTGGTGAGCTGAGCTGAGCTGAGCTGAGCTGTGCTGAGCTGAGCTGAGCTGTGCTGAGCTGAGTTGTGCTGTGTTGAGCTGAGCTGAGCTGTGCTGTGCTGAGCTGTGCTGAGCTGTGCTGAGCTGTGCTGAGATGAGCTGTGATGAGATGAGCTGTGCTGAGCTGAGCTGAGCGGAGCTGTCCTGTGCTGTGCTAAGCTGAGCTGAGCTGAGCTGTGCTGTGCTGAGCTGTGCTGAGCTGTGCTGAGCTGTGCTGAGATGAGCTGTGCTGAGATGAGCTGTGCTGAGCTGTGCTGAGCTGAGCTGAGATGAGCTGTGATGAGATGAGCTGAGCTGTGCTGAGCTGAGTTGTGCTGTGTTGAGCTGAGCTGAGCTGTGCTGTTCTGAGCTGTGCTGAGCTGTGATGAGCTGTGCTGAGATGAGCTGTGATGAGATGAGCTGTGCTGAGCTGAGCTGAGCGGAGCTGTCCTGTGCTGTGCTGAGCTGAGCTGTGCTGTGCTGAGCTGTGCTGAGCTGTGCTGAGATGAGCTGTGCTGAGCTGTGCTGAGCTGAGCTGAGCGGACCTGTCCTGTGCTGTGCTGAGCTGAGCTGAGCTGAGCTGAGCTGAGCTGAGTTGAGCTGAGCTGTGCTGAGCTGTGCTGAGCTGAGCTGAGCTGTGCTGTGCTGAGCTGAGCTGAGCTGTGGTGAGCTGAGCTGAGCTGAGCAGAGCTGTGCTGTGCTGTTCTGTGCTGAGCTGTCCTGTGCTGAGCTGGGCTGAGCTGTGCTGACCTGAGTTGAGCTGAGCTGAGCTGTGCTGTACTGTGCTCTGCCGAACTAAATTTAGCTGTGCTGAGCTGAGCTAAGCTGTGCTGTGGTGAGCTGAGCTGAGCTGAGCTGAGCTGAGCTGAGCTGAGCTGTGCTGTGCTGTGCTATGCTGAGCTGAGCTGAGCTGAGCTGAGCTGAGCTGAGCTGAGCTGTGCTGTGCTGAGCTGAGCTGAGCTGAGCTGTGCTGTGCTGTGCTTTGCTGTGCTGAGCTGAGCTGAGCTGAGCTGAGCTGAGCTGTGGTAAGCTGAGCTGAGCTGAGCTGAGCTGTGCTGTGCTGTGCTGAGCTGAGCTGAGCTGTGCTGAGCTGAGCTGTGCTGTGCTGAGCTGAGCTGAGCTGTGCTGTGCTGAGCTGTGCTGAGCTGTGCTGAGCTGAGCTGTGCTGAGCTGTGCTGAGCTCAGCTGAGCTGTGCTGTGCTGAGGTGAGCTGAGCTGTGGTGAGCTGAGCTGAGCTGAGCTGAGCTGAGCTGAGCTGTGCTGTACTGTGCTGAGCGGTTCTGTGCTGAGCTGTGCTGGGTTGAGATGTGCTGGGTTGAGCTGTGCTGTGCTGAGCTGAGCTGAGCTGAGCTGTGCTGTGCTGAGCTGAGCTGAGCGGAGATGTCCTGTGCTGTGCTGAGCTGAGATGAGCTGAGCTGAGCTGGGCTGTGCTGAGCTGTGCTGAGCTGAGCTGAGCTGTGCTGTGTTGAGCTGAGCTGAGCTGAGCTGTGGTGAGCTGAGCTGAGCTGAGCTGAGCTGTGCTGTGCTGAGCTGTGCTGTGCTGAGCTGTGCTGGTTTGAGCTGTGCTGTGCTGAGCTGAGGTGAGCTGAGCTGTGCTGTGCTGAGCTGTGCTGAGCTCAGATGAGCTGAGCTGAGCTGTGCTGTGCTGAGCTGAGCTGAGCTGAGCTGTGGTGAGCTGAGCTGAGCTGAGCTGAGCTGAGCTGAGCTGTGCTGTGCTGTGCTGAGCTGTGCTGTGCTGAGCTGTGCTGGTTTGAGCTGTGCTGTGCTGAGCTGAGGTGAGCTGAGCTGTGCTGTGCTGAGCTGTGCTGAGCTGAGCTGAGCTGAGCTGTGGTGAGCTGAGCTGAGCTGAGCTGAGCTGAGCTGAGCTGTGCTGTGCTGTGCTGAGCTGTGCTGTGCTGAGCTGTGCTGGTTTGAGCTGTGCTGACCTGAGTTGAGCTGAGCTGAGCTGTGCTGTACTGTGCTCTGCCGAACTAAATTTAGCTGTGCTGAGCTGAGCTAAGCTGTGCTGTGGTGAGCTGAGCTGAGCTGAGCTGAGCTGAGCTGAGCTGAGCTGTGCTGTGCTGTGCTATGCTGAGCTGAGCTGAGCTGAGCTGAGCTGAGCTGAGCTGAGCTGTGCTGTGCTGAGCTGAGCTGAGCTGAGCTGTGCTGTGCTGTGCTTTGCTGTGCTGAGCTGAGCTGAGCTGAGCTGAGCTGAGCTGTGGTAAGCTGAGCTGAGCTGAGCTGAGCTGTGCTGTGCTGTGCTGAGCTGAGCTGAGCTGTGCTGAGCTGAGCTGTGCTGTGCTGAGCTGAGCTGAGCTGTGCTGTGCTGAGCTGTGCTGAGCTGTGCTGAGCTGAGCTGTGCTGAGCTGTGCTGAGCTCAGCTGAGCTGTGCTGTGCTGAGGTGAGCTGAGCTGTGGTGAGCTGAGCTGAGCTGAGCTGAGCTGAGCTGAGCTGTGCTGTACTGTGCTGAGCGGTTCTGTGCTGAGCTGTGCTGGGTTGAGATGTGCTGGGTTGAGCTGTGCTGTGCTGAGCTGAGCTGAGCTGAGCTGTGCTGTGCTGAGCTGAGCTGAGCGGAGATGTCCTGTGCTGTGCTGAGCTGAGATGAGCTGAGCTGAGCTGGGCTGTGCTGAGCTGTGCTGAGCTGAGCTGAGCTGTGCTGTGTTGAGCTGAGCTGAGCTGAGCTGTGGTGAGCTGAGCTGAGCTGAGCTGAGCTGTGCTGTGCTGAGCTGTGCTGTGCTGAGCTGTGCTGGTTTGAGCTGTGCTGTGCTGAGCTGAGGTGAGCTGAGCTGTGCTGTGCTGAGCTGTGCTGAGCTCAGATGAGCTGAGCTGAGCTGTGCTGTGCTGAGCTGAGCTGAGCTGAGCTGTGGTGAGCTGAGCTGAGCTGAGCTGAGCTGAGCTGAGCTGTGCTGTGCTGTGCTGAGCTGTGCTGTGCTGAGCTGTGCTGGTTTGAGCTGTGCTGTGCTGAGCTGAGGTGAGCTGAGCTGTGCTGTGCTGAGCTGTGCTGAGCTGAGATGAGCTGAGCTGAGCTGTGCTGTGCTGAGCTGAGCTGAGCTGAGCTGTGGTGAGCTGAGCTGAGCTGAGCTTAGCTGAGCTGTGCTGTGCTGAGCTGTGCTGTGCTGAGCTGTGCTGGTTTGAGCTGTGCTGTGCTGAGCTGAGCTGAGCTGAGCTGTGCTGAGCTGAGCTGAGCTGAGCTGAGCTGTGCTGTGCTGAGCTGAGCTGAGCTGTGGTGAGCTGAGCTGAGCTGAGCTGAGCTGTGGGGAGCTGAGCTGAGCTGAGCTGTGCTGAGCTGTGCTGTGCTGAGCTGTGCTGGGCTGAGCTGTGCTGTGCTGAGCTGAGCTGAGCTGTGCTGTGCTGAGCTGTGCTGAGCAGGACAGCTCAGCTCAGCTCAGCTCAGCTCAGCTCAGCTCAGCTCACCTCACCTCACCTCACCTCAGGTCAGCTCAGCTCAGCACAGGACAGCTCAGCACAGCACAGCACAGCACAGCTCAGCTCAGCTCACCACAGCTCAGCTCAGCTCAGCTCAGCTCAGCTCAGCTCAGCACAGCTCAGCTCAGCTCAGCTCAGCTCAGCACAGCTCAGCACAGCTCAGCTCACCACAGCTCAGCTCAGCTCAGCACAGCTCAGCTCAGCTCAGCTCAGCACAGCATAGGACAGCTAAGCTCAGCTCAGCTCAGCTCAGCTCACCACAGCTCAGCTCAGCACAGCACAGCTCAGCTCAGCTCAGCACAGCTCAGCTCAGCTCAGCACAGCTCAGCATAGCTCAGCTCAGCACAGCTCAGCTCAGCTCAGCACAGCACAGCTCAGCTCAGCTCAGCTCAGCTCAGCTCAGCACAGCTCAGCACAGCTCAGCACAGCACAGCTCAGCACAGGACAGCTCAGCTCAGCACAGCTCAGCTCAGCTCAGCTCAGCTCACCACAGCTCAGCTCAGCTCAGCACATCTCAGCTCAGCTCAGCTCAGCTCAGCACAGCTCAGCACAGCTCAGCTCAGCACAGCTCAGCTCAGCTCAGCACAGCACAGCTCAGCTCAGCTCAGCTCAGCTCAGCTCAGCACAGCTCAGCACAGCTCAGCACAGCACAGCTCAGCACAGCTCAGCTCAGCTCAGCACAGCACAGCTCAGCACAGCTCAGCTCAGCTCAGCTCAGCACAGCTCAGCACAGCTCAGCTCAGCTCAGCTCAGCACAGCTCACCTCAGCTCAGCACAGCACAGCTCAGCTCAGCTCAGCTCAGCTCAGCTCAGCACAGCACAGAACAGCTCAGCTCAGCACAGCTCAGCACAGCACAGCTCAGCTCAGCTCAGCTCAGCACAGCTCAGCACAGCTCAGCTCACCACAGCTCAGCTCAGCTCAGCACAGCTCAACTCAGCTCAGCTCAGCACAGCATAGGACAGCTAAGCTCAGCTCAGCTCAGCTCAGCTCAGCTCAGCACAGCTCAGCTCAGCACAGCTCAGCTCAGCTCAGCTCAGCTCAGGTCAGCACAGCTCAGCACAGCACAGGACAGCTCAGCACAACACAGCACAGCTCAGCTCAGTACAGCACAGCACAGCACAGCTCAGCACAGCTCAGCACAGCACAGCTCAGCTCAGCGCAGCACAGCACAGCTCAGCCTCCATGCGTCTGTCCCAGTCCATGACCCAGCCTGTGCGTCCCTCCTTTCGCCCCCCCAACTCCCAACCCCTGTCTCTCTGGCTTCTGTCACCGCCAGGGTAGTGGCAGATGCCCCATGGAGCCACGGGTGGCGCAAAGGGGCCTCGACGTGGGTAAGGATTAACCCGCTGCCCTTGCCCGCGACGTCCTGAGGAGGCGGAGAGCAGGCGGGAGGCGTGGCAATGCTGGAGCCGGCCAACGGGGAGAGGGGAGAGGCTCGCCGCAGGCCAAGGCAGTGCCGGTCCTTGGCACCTCGGGGTTCTTGTCACAGGGGTGACAATCTTACTGCCTGCACCAGGGCCCAGAGACAGAGGCCCCAGTTGTCCCCGGACCGCAGGCCGAGGAGACGCCCAGCCGCCCCACCCCACCAGAGGCCTTTGTCTCTGCTGGCAGGCACCGCGGCCCCTCCCCCAGTGCCCTTCCTTCTTTCAGGAGAGCCCTGCGCCCTCGGTTCCCCCCCGCCAGCCGCGGCGGCCCCTGGCGCACAGCCACAAAAGAGAACCGACAAACCAGTGGAATGAGGGAGCGCCACACTTGCGTGCACGCGTGGCCCGCGCCCCGGGGCTCCAGGACTGACCACCACAGAGGAAAAGCAGGCAGGCCGGCAGGCACACAACCCACAGGAGGAGGGTGCCTGTCCCTGAGCCTCTCCTCCCGCGTGCGGGACCCCATGCGTGCCTCGGACCCCACCGGCACTCCGCAGATCCTGGAGGCCTGCCCGGGGGTCCCAGGTTGACTGCCCACCCCCCGGGCACTGCCTGCTTAACGGAGCCCAGCCCCGGGCGCCACAGCACTCCGGTGGGGGAGCTGCCACTTCAACACAGCCTCCGTGCGTCTGTCCCAGTCCGTGACCCAGCCTGGGCGTCGCCCCCAACTCCCAACCCCTGTCTGTCTGGCTTCCGTCACCGCCAGGGTAGTCGCAGAGGCCCCGTGGAGCCACGGGTGGGGCGAAGGGGCCTCGCTGTGGGTAAGGAGTAACCCGCTGCCCTCGCCGGCGACGTCCTGAGGAGGCGGGGAGCAGGCGGGAGGCGTGGCAATGCTGGAGCCGGCAGGCGGGGAGAGGCTCGCCGCCGGCGCGGCCCAACAACCTGGCGCGCGCTCACCACGCAGGCCGGGCGGCTGCTCTTGGTGCGCCGCGAGCCCGGTCCCAGCGTCTACGGCCATACCACCCTGCACGCGCCCGATCTCGGCTGATCTCGCAGCCAAGCAGGGTCGGGCCTGGTAGTACTTGGATGGGAGACCGCCTGGGAATACCGGGTGCTCTAGGCTTTTGCCCGCCACTTCTTTTGCGGCCGCCACGCCCCTGGACCCTCTGTTGCCGCCAACACCGCCGCGGGACCCCTGGCCAGCGGGGCTGGTCGTGGGGGGGTGGGGGTGGTTAGTGGGAGCGTGGGGTCGGGGCCGCCGCCTGGACCTACAGCCTCGCAGCCCCGGCCTCACGCCAGGCGCCTCGGCCCGGTCTGCCCCCCACAGCCCCTTCTATATCCTCTTTTTTCCCCCGCAAGCGCAAGCGGTCAACCGGCAGCCCTTCGCCGCGCCCACTTCGCCGCCCCCAAAGCCCAAGCCCAGGGCTGCCTGCCGGCACCCGCCTCCAAACTGCCTCGGGCGGCTTTCTCCAGCCAAGGCAGTGCGGCTCCTTGGCACCTCCGGGTCCTTACTCCTGAACCAACCCGTACCCCTGATCCTAATTCTAGCCCTACCCCGGACCCTACCCGTACCCCTACCCCTGACCCTACGCCTACCTTTACAACTGACCCAAACCCTACCCCTGAACCTACCCTATCCCTACCCCTGAGCCAACACTTACCCTGGCCAGACCCTACCCCCACTCCTACCCCTGACCCTACTTCTAACCCTGACCCTACTCCTACCCCTATCCCTACTCTACCCCTACCTATACTCTGACCCTACCCCTAACCGTACCGCTGACCCTACCCTTACCTCTACCCTGATCCTACCCCTACCCCTGACCCAACCCCTACCCCTGACCGAACCGCTACACCTGACCCTAACTCTAGCCCTAAACCTGACCCAAACCCTACCCCTGACCCTACCCCTACCCCTACTTGACCCTACCCCTATCCCTACACCTGACCCAACACTTACCCCTGAACCTAACCCTACCCCTACACCTGACCCTACCCCTACCCCTACCCCTGACTGAACCCCTACCCCTACCCCTGACCCAAACACTAACCCACACCTGACGCAACCCCTAACCCTGATTCTAAATTTACCCGTCCCCTTGACCCTACCCCTACCCCTATCCCTGACCAAACCCCTACCCTTGACCATACCCTTACCCCTAATCCCTGACCATTCCCCTACCCCTGAACCAACCCCTGTTCCTACCCCTGATCCTACCCCTACACCTACCCCTCACCATTACCCTACCCATAGCCCTGACCCTACCCCTACTCCTGACCCAAACCTACCCCTGACCCTACCCTTACCCATATCCACCCATCCCACCCCAGACCCTATCCATGCCCTTGACCCTACTCCTACACCTGAACCTACCCCTAACACTACAACTAACCCTACCCCTACCTCTGACTCTAACCCTACCCCTACCTCTAACCCTACCACTAGCCCTTACCCTACCCCTACCACAAACCCTACCCGTACCCCTGACCCTACCCCTACACCTGACCCTGCCCATTCCCCTGACCCTATCCCTTCTCCTACCCCTGAACCTACCCCTACCCTGACGTTACACTTAACACTACTCCTGACCCAACCCCTACCCCAGACTTACCCCTACCCCTACCCCTGACCCTACCCCTACCCCTGACGAAAACCCTAACCCTGACCCTACCCTTACCCATACACTTGACCCATCCACTCCCCCTGACCCTATCCCTACCCTTGATCCTACCCCTACACCTGACCCTACCCCTACCCCTACCTCTGACCCTACCCCTGCACCTGACCCTAACCCTACACCTATCCCTGACCCTACCCCTACCACAGACTCTAACTCTACCCCTACCCCTGACCCTATCTCTACGCGTGACCAAACCCCTGTCCCTGACCCTACCCCTTCCGCTTCCCCTGACACTACACTTATACCTGACCCAACCCCTCCCACTACCCCTGACCATACCCCTAACCCTGATGCAACCACTACCCTTAACCCTTCCCCTACCCTTGACCCTACTCTGACCCCTGCCCCTGACCCAACCCCTAACCCTGAACCTACACCTACCGCTACCTCTGGCCCAACACCTAGCCCTGACCCTACCCTTACCCCTACCCCTGAACCTACCCCACTCCTGACCCTATCGCTACCCCTGACCCTACCACTACCACTGACCCTACACCTAGCCATACCCCTGACCCTACCCCTAACCCTGACCCAACCACTATACCTACCTTTTCCCTTATCCCTGAAACTACCCCTACACCTACCCCTGACTGTAACCCGACTCTTAACCCTGACCTTACCTGACACTACCCCTACCCCTGACTCTAACTTTAATCCTACCCCTGAACCTACACCTACCCCTACCCCTGACCCAAACCCTACCCCTGACCCTACCTGTACCCCTAACCCTGACCCTACCCCTACCCCTACCACTGAATTTACCCCTACCCCTACCCCTGACCCAAACACTTCATCTTACCCTACCCCTTTCCCTACCCCTAACCCTGACCCTAGCCATACCACTAACCCTGACCCTAACCCTATCCCTACTCCTGATCCAACCCCTACCCCTGACCTTACCCCTACCACTACCCCTGACCCTACCTTTACCCCTACCTCTGACCCTACCCCTATTCCTACCCCTGACCCTACCCCTACCCCTGACCCAACCCCTACCCCTGACCCTAACGCTACCCCTGATCCAACCCCTACCCCTGACCCTACCCCTACCCCTGACCCAACCCCTATCCCTGACCCTACCTCTACCCCTAACCCTAACCCTACCGATAACCCTGACCCTACCCCTACCCCTGACCTAACCCCTAAGTCTGACCCTACCCGTACACCTGACCTAACCCCTACCCCTAACCCTATCCCTACCCCTGAACCTACCCGTACCCCTGAAGCTTCCCCTACCCCTGACCCTACTCCTACCCCTGACCCAACCCCTACCCCTGACCCTAACCCTACCCCTGATCGAACCCCTACCTGTGACCCTACCCCTACCCCTGATCCAACCCCTATCCCTGACCCTACCTCTACCCCTAACCCTACCCCTAACGATACCCCTGACCCTACCCCTACCCCTGACCTAACCCCTAAGTCTGACCCTACCCTTACACCTGACCTAACCCCTACCCCTAACCCTATCCCTACCCCTGAACCTACCCCTACCCCTGACCCAACCCCTACCCCTGACCCAACCCCTATCCCTGACCCTGACCCTAACCCTACCCCTACCCTGACCCTACCCCTCTCCCTGACCCTACCCCTACCCCTGATTCTACCCCTACCCCTGACCCTACATATACATATATACATATATGATAATAATAGACAGTATATGTTAGGATATGTTCTCATGTAAATATATGTATACATACCATATAACATATATAGCAAATATAAACATGCATATACATTGTAATATACTATGTGTACTATAGATAATATAAAAATATATCTTATGTTTGCATAATAATGTATAATCTATAACATACAATACTCAAATAGATGCAGTATATAAAAACATATTTATGATATTCAAAAAGCAACAGTGAATATACTTTGGCCAGAAACATATAAGAAGCCATTAATATTGTTAATACTTAGATAAACATAAAACTAAAGCAAAATTTTCAATTTTTGTATTTACCAGAATGGCAGATATTGAGAGTCTGGGAAAACCAAGTTTTATTGAAAATGTGGAGCCATGATAAGTCCTAGTCAGTGCTGGTGGTAATGTGGATTGGTACAACCACTTTGGAAAGCAATTTGCATTATTTTAAAAGTCTTTACATTTATAAATAAGAACACAGTGCATCCACTCATCACTGTACATATTCCGGGGTAACTTGATCATAGGTTTACCTGGGGATATTTACAAAACCAGGTCCCTGCCATATTGTTCTTTAAAATAAACACGAAACAACTCAAATGATCATCAATAGGATAACGGATTTTAAAAGTCGCAGTCAGAGTGAAATCAAATATGGTAATTAAAAATAATGCCATTTCATAAAAAGCTAGTAATATAAAAAAGGCATTGAGTATGTCACCATATTGATAATGTCCCCGTACTATATACATAATACATGTAATAACTATTGGTTATATATGAAGAAAACAATGATATGCCTAAACAAATTCAGGTAGTATTTAACTTTAAATGACGGGAAACAAGAGGATTAAAAATGAGGAATAACACACAGAATATATCCTATATGATATATTTTTAAAATTTATATTAAATTAATAAATAGATCTCAGATATTCCTGTACTGAATAGTTGGATCAGGATCCTTGTCTTATTATATTGCTAACTTATTTACTTATTTCTAATGTATATGTTGCTACTTTTAAAAAATAATATATGTGACATAAAATATACAATTTTAATAGACATAATATGTTAGGATATGTGCTTATATAAGTAGATGTATACATACCATATAAAATATATAGAAAATGTGAACATGCATATACATTGTAATATACTATGTGTACTATAGAAAATATAAAATACATGTTATGTATGCATAATAATGTATAATATATGACATGCAATACATAAATAGATGCAGTATAGAAAAATACGTACCTCATCACTCCATATACAAGAATAAACTAAAAATAAATTAGATTTAAATGTATGAGAATGAAACCATCAATTCGTAGAACAAAATATATGCAGTAAAGATTTTGACATTGCTCTGAATAACATATATCTCCTGGGCTAAGGAAATAAACACAAACACACACACACACACACACACACACACACACACACACACACACAAACCGGAGACCATCAAATTAAAAACTTTTGCATGGCAAAGGAAACCATCCACAAAATGTAAAGACAACAACTGAATTTCAGAAGATAGTCACCATAATATCCAATAAGAGATTATCATTCAAATAGATAAAGAGCTCATATAACTCAACACCCAAACAACAAAGAATCCAATTAAGAAATGGGCCAAAGAACTTAACAGCTATACAAAGAACTTAACAGACATACAGGTGGATAATAGACATATGAAAGATGCTCCAAGTCACGAATCATGAGAAAAACTGCAAATCAAAATCACAATGTAAAATCAACTCACACCTGTCAGAATGGCTGCAACACAGAATGATTCAACAACCAGGAAATGTTGGCCAGGATGTGAAGAAAAGGGAATCCTGCTGTGCTGTAGCTGAGGTGGGAAACTGGTGCAGGCGCTATGGAAAACAATTCTGAGGTTCCTCAAAACATTAAAAATAGAACTGGCTTATTACCCAGCAATTCCCCTTCTGGGTATTTATCGGAAGAAATTCAAAACATGAATATCAAAGACATATGCACCCATATGTCTACTGCAGCTCTATTTACAACAGGCCCGATATGGTAGCAACGTAGTTCCCATTCAATAGACAACTGGATCAAAACAAGAAAAACATCGTCAACAACAACAACAAACAACCACAGGTGGCACATATATGAAATGGAACACAACTCGGCCAGAAAAAAAATGTTACCATTTGTGACAACATGGATGGACTTAGAGGGTATTATTCTAAGGAATATCTCAAACAGAGAAAGACAAATACCATGTGATCTCACTTGTATGTGGACTCTCAAGAAACAATAATAAAATGGAAACAGATGGATAGGTACAGAGAACAAAATGATGGTTGCCAGAAGGGAGGGGGCTGGGGCCTGGGTGAATCAGGTAAAGGCTTTAAGATGTACAAAATGCTGATTACAAAACAGTCACGAGGATGTGAAGTACAGCATAGGGAATCTACTCAATAATGCTCTAACAACTACGTATAGTGCCAGGCAGGTACTAGCGAAAACAGGGTGATCACATCATAAATTATATAAAGGTTTCACACTATGTAGTTCACCTGAAACTAATATAAAATAATGCTGAATGTCAGCTGTCAATGAAACATGACAAAAAACCATGCTCTGAGATTTGGCTGGTTCTGCGGGAAAGATAATTTTTACATAGCAAAGCAGAAAATGTTGACGTCAGCCGCAGCACACTCAGAGCCCACGGACACAATTCCTTTTTCTAAGACATCATTCATATAGCAAAGGAACAAATCAGACTTCCACACATTTCCTTTTCGTCTCTGATTCCATATGTGCCTTCGTCAGTCTTCAAGCATCAAGTACCACCTAACCACTCGCAGGGACCCTCTCCCATTAGATCCAACCCGAGTCTTTGTAGTAATGCGTAGAGTCTTCTTCCTCACTGCTAGAGTCCGAGAAGTTCTCCACCGGCCAGTCTTTGCAAACAGAAAGATGAGCAATACATTTATTAGAAAGAGTGTCTGTCTCCCCCATTCGGCCTCCTCCAATTGAGGATATGAGAAGACACAGAGCATCACCCTCATCTTCCCTGCAGGTTCTCAGACCATCCCGGGACTCTGTGAGGTCAGAGCCCTTCAACGAGGCATTGGTCAGAGATGCCAACCTTCCAATCAGTGATACGTGGAAGGAATCACCTTCTTGGTCCCACTGGCCCACAATTGCTCTCCCCTCCAAACTCATCAACCTGCAATTGCAGCTGTTATATACAAACTTGAGTGTGGCTCCTGTGACTGCACAACTCGATATTTATCTTCTTTTAATTCATTAAGTTAATAAATGATCAAGTGAAATAAATTGAAAGTGGCACCGCTGGCCACTGGCTCCCCAAACGGATTGGCCAAAGCAAGAACTGAAAGATGTGGAAGGTGTCTTCTCCCCTCCCCAGATTGTTCCTGCAGAGTTGTTCACAGATCTGAACTGATCATTCACTCATAGGAATTCAAGGACTCATGTGAATGTGCCAGGTGCTTCTGCAGACTCTGGGGACACTCAAAGAGTAAGGTGACCACCAGCTATTAAAGGATTCGCAGCAGGGGGCCCGACTGCAAGCTGAGAAGACCAGCAGGGCTGGTACCCCTCTGCTAGGTGGAATCAGAGTAATGGTCTGAGTAGGGGCCACTTTGCTGTCCTCAGGAATCCCCTCTTCATCCACCTGAACACTGGATTAGAGCTGCAGGAAGTTAGTGGCAAAGACCCCTAAGAGGGTGAATGACTTGTACTGTGAAAACTACACAGAATTGCTGCAACAGTTAAAAAGGACACAAAATTTGAATGATGCGCTGTGTTCCTGGCTTGGAAGGCTTAGCATCGTTACCATTCCCATACAACTCAAAGGGATCTGCGAGTCAGTGCAACTCCTATGAAAAGCTCAATGCCATTTCTACAGAGACAGAAAAAACAACTCAAAAAATGGTTATGGAACTACAAAGAATGCCTGTAGCCAAAAGCATCTTGAGAAGGAAGAACAAAGATAGAAGCTCCATACTTTCTGGCTTCAAAACACATGGCAATGCTACAGGAATCTACAGAAAACAGTATGCTGCTGGTATAAAGGCAGACACATTGTTCTGTGGAACAGAAGACAAAATTCTCAAACACACATATATGACCAAATGATTTTCAAGAACGGTGCCAATATCACTCCATGGAAGAAAGGAAATCTCTTCAGCAATCAACACAATGGAAAAGCACCCACAGAATAGGAGAAAACGCTTGGAAACCTCATCTATGAAAAAGAGCTAATATCCAAATATGTATGACACGCCAAAACTTCATTATGAAGAAAAAAAGGAAAGGACCCGATTGAAGAAGGGGAAAACACTGAAAAAAAAGAAATTTATACACAGAAGACATATAAGTGACCAACAGACCTTTGAAAACATGCTCGACAGCACAAAGCACCAAGGAAATAAGAATCAAAAGGACAGTGGACTACTGCCCACCCGCGTTACACTGTATTAGTCAGAAGAAAACACTTCAGTACCTAGAGGCCAGTTTCTATCATCGTATCCCCAGTTCTCATGGCCACCAAAAAGCTGACATTACAGTGTCTCTGCATTTGAAAGCCAGCAAGAAAGCCCCTATTTTGTCATGTTCTCTACTTTTTGTCACCAAATGAGGAATTCTAGAATACGTACCACCGACAGTGTCCACTGGAGTGTCCTGAAATGATAGAAAATATGACAAGGATCAGATCATGTGGGTTGTGTTTGCACAGGTCTTTGGTTTCCTTAATGACAATAGAAAACCAATGGGAACACTGGTGGCTCAAGGGAACCAAAAACAAGAAATCAAGCAAAAGTACTCATGTCAAAAGCCATGAACTTTTGCTGCAGGAAGTATCTCACACAGGCATATTGGGTTGCCAGTTACACAGTTGTATTCCAAAACAAACAAACAAACAAACAAAAAATGCTGCATAGGGAAAAGATCACTCCCATATATTCTGTTACTAATGCTCCCATTGTTGAGTGCATATTCAAAACAAGTATCAGTTGGTAACAAATTCACACTCAACATTCTCCTCAGCCAGAAGATTTGTCTGTATTATTGGGAATGGACTTGCTAACATTTTCAATCTTCGTTGGACTGAGTGTATTAAAGGGGATTTCTGTCTCAGAGGGTGGAAAACAAGCTTACGGTGATAGGTTTCATGTCCTCATTGCAATCATCAGGAAGTTCATCTTCCTCTGGGATGACGGGGAGAGCTACAAGAGTGAACACAGAGTGAATGTGTCATCGGTGATACTACTCAAACCTACTCAGGGAGATGAGCTTGATGTGGACGTGAGAGAGACTGTGTGGCTATGGGTTTTTCATATCTATGGGCTGAACATGTGCCGTGCTGAACTCCTTGGTGGAAGAAGCAAGGCCAAGGAGAGGCGAGGAAAGAAGTGAGACATGGGGCCTTTGGTGTCTAGCTAAATAGAATGTAATTAATTTGAAATACTCTTAAAACCGGTAGACAAATAAATGCATGTTGTGTTTCAGTGTGAGATTTTCATGAATTTTTCTGCGCATTTTAAAACACAACACAGTCATCCTTTTTCCTGAAATGTTACAAGACCATTTCAGTTTTCCATGAATTCATATATGCTGTCCTCTCTTCATCATCTCTATTATTGGATTTTCTTAACTTTTTGACAGTGATGAGAAAGAAATGCTATTTACGCTGCTTTTCATAATTTGTGACTATATAGGTCTGGAGCATGGATTATATGTACAACGCTACGGACTCGTCACTACTATCTAGATCCAATCTTTTTCATCATATCCACCTCAGTTCCCTTTAACAAATCACTCTACTTTCTCCCTCCTTCCAACCATTGTTATCTCTCCTTGTCTCTCAACTGTGAATCTGCCTGTTGCAGGGACCTCATGTAAGTGGAATCACACATTATTTGTCTTTCTGTGTCTGCCTGGTGTTACTAAGCACAATATTTTTTAAATGTCCTTTCATGTTGCAGCATATTTCAAAGTTCAATTCCCGTTCACGACTGAACGACAGTCCACTCTGGGTATATATATCAGACTGTATTTATCCACTCATCACTTGATGGACTTTGGAAAAGTTTGCAACTGTTGGCTGTTGTGAAGCATGTCGCTATGACATCCGTGTGCTGATATCCTGGGATCCTCCCACAGTGACACCTAATCTTATGATCTTCGCCCAACATATAGAATATCCCCGCAGCAGACGTAAACCTTAACTGAACTGTGCACATTTAATCAATAAAACATTGGTGTCATTGCAATGACTGTAACAAACGTATCACAGGAAGGTGAGGTATTATGAATACGGGGCACTGGCTTGGTGGGCTGTGGGAACGTTGTGTATCGTCTTGTCAACTCCTTTGTGAATCCCAACCTGTTCTCAACAAGGTGTATCCATGTTTCCAAATCTGGAGACATTGTATTCCGGAGGGATCTATTCAGCAAAAGGTAAACACTCAGCTAATGTGAGCATTAGCTCAGGACATTGTTTACTATTCAACGTGAACGATATTTTGAGTTGTCAATGCATCTTGACTTCATAGTTACAGCAGTACTAATTTCGTGAAGATACTTAAATTTGCAGGCATAAAAGAAGAACACGGCTTAGCATTTTTATAGTTTTCTGTTAAAACTGGGACACAAAATTCTTAATTCTGAATTAACCTAATGAGCATAGATCCGCAATACCTTCTGCAGGGTCCCTGTGAGGGTAGAACTTGAGGCGTGGCCGCTCACGCACTCTTCTTTCCCATCTCTGGCTGGAAACTGATGAGTGGGTTCTGTTTATGGGAAGACAAGTTCCGTCATCATCGCTGCTACTTCCTGAGGAATACACAACAATAGATAGAGCCTGTGACATCTTAGTGGCAGGAGACCATAGGTACATTAGGAATAATTTATTCACACTTCCAACTATTGTTCCCTTCATTCACCAGCTAGCTGAGCATGTGACCCAGTAGACTTAAAGATGGACCTAGATATATCTTGTAGTTTGCTGAGCAACCAAATCCCCAACACACAGGTTTTGTAGGAAAAATCTTGAATGAGCTGAGGCATTATAGAAACGTAACAAAACACAGAGACTACGCCTAGTACACTGAGTTCCAATCGTTTACAGAAGTTGCACGTATCTGAAAGATATGGAGACCGCACTTGGACTCAGTGCCCCATTTTGAAGTGAGAAAATGTGAAGAGGACCTCCTTGTTAGTATTATGTGATGAGTCTAAACAAAATTAAATACCGGTGAAGCTTCCAGGCAAATAAAAGACTGGTGTTGTGTAATTGCTCTGACTTTCCAATCATTGAATGGCTGCAAGAATGAGCTAGACACTTGTAGAGGTTAAGTTCAGATAGGATACTTGGATGGCTCCACTGAAAGGGCACATGGGAGGTGACTTTTCACCCTCTATCTGGGTGTGATGCTTTACAGCTCATGGAGAGTATCTGTTATCATCTCTTGCGATGCCCACACCAGCGCCACCTCAAGGGAGGCAAGTTAGGGTCGTGACCCATATTTTACACTGGAGGGCGTAGAAACCTCGCGTGAGTAAGCAACTGTCCCTGACTCACAACACTGCTATGTGATAGATCGGGTACCACTATTTGGTTGCTGTCCTGGGCATAGAGATCAGAGACCCTGAGACAACTGAGATCATGCCTGGGACCCCTGAACAACATCAACCTTCAAGTCTCCATGCCCCAAGGTTTCTGCAAGGGAGAGATGATGCCCGGGAGCAGGTGGTGCAGCCATGAGGAGTCCAAATCCACAACACAGCCCCGCCTTCCACGTTTCAGTCCATGACCCAAATACAACAATTTTCTCCACACCAAGACCCTCTGAAAGTCAAGGGGAGAACACAATGGTGGCTCTCTGCCCCTAATGACGTCACACACTCAGCTATTTCTCACCCTGTGTCCCCTCACCAGAAAACCACCCTGAGTGACGAGCAGTCTGAGGGCCTCCCACGCCAGTAAAGAAGATTCTGCCATATGAGAACCAACTCCCATATGACGGCTTTGCCAAAAATAGCTTCCGTTTCATTCACCTACTCTGATGAGCAATTCATGTACCTGACCCGGGAAAGCGGCCTTCTGCCCTGGTGCATTGGGAATTCATAATTCAATGTATTAAGGCCAAACCTCCACTGTCTGCTGACGACTGATGTGAGCACCCTTCTGCACGTGCAGTGACTGCATGTGTTCTGAGTGTCCACATCCCTGCCGAAGACTTCCCTCACCTCAACACAGGATCCAACTGCCCCTTCATCCCTCCAGAGCTAAGAGGCAAGAAACAATTCCCCATGTCCTCTGAGAGAGACACTTCATTAGTCACAGCTTGTGACCTGACCCCAGACCCTCCTAATCTTTCATCCATGTTTATCCCACCCACTCATCGACTGGGTCGCGGCTACCACTCTCCAGGCCAGAAGGCACCCGGAGACACAGGGACCCTGTGTACCTCAACCCATGCCTTCCCACTATGAAAATCAAATGGGAATATTAAATGTGAACCCATTGTGGAAACAGTATTGAAGTTCCTCAAAATATTGCAAATAGATGCACTAATCGCACTTCTGTTTATCCATCCCAAGCAATTGAAATCAGGATCTCCAGGAGGTAACTGCATGGCCCTGATCACTGCTGCTTTGCTCATAAAAACCCATATCAAGAACCAGCCCTACTGTCAATGGACAGAGGAAAGCATAACGAAAATACATTTAATGCAATATTATTCACCTTGAGAAAGAAGGGAATCCTGCCATTTGAATCATCTTGAATCAACCTATTCTATGTGAGACAAGCCATTCTCAGAAATAAACAAAGTGAAATACTTTATGATTCCATTGAAATGAGTATGTAAACTAGTCCAACTCATAGAAACAGGAAGTACAATGTCCTTGCCAAGAGTGGGGTGGGTATATGGAGTTACTGTGAATGGGTGTACAGTTTCGGCAATGAGAGATGAAGAACATGTAGAGATGGCCTGTACAACTATGTACATCTAGGGAACTCTACTGTACTATATACTTAAAACGTTCAGAGGTTGGACTTCATGTTGAGTATGTAAAGCACATTAAAAAAAATAAGTGAAAAAGGATAAAAAGGAAACAAACTAAAGAAAGAATAAAAAGAGTGAGAGTGAGAGAGTGGGGTAGGGAAAGTGAGGTAGAAGGAATCACATAGAATGAAAGAAGCAATCAAAACAGAAAGTCATGAAGGAAGGAGTCAGTAAAGTACAAAGGGTCTGGTTGTGCCACAGGCAGATAATGAAGAAATGAAGACCACAGAACAGGAGGGAGCTCCACTCTCCGGGTTGTAAAGAAGATGTTGATACAGTGTTTGCTCCAGCAACATGATAGTGTCCTATCGAATCCCCATCCAAGAAACAGCAAAACAACATCTCAAGTGTGGGCAAGGCTGGACACAGGGATACATGTCATACTCCTTCTCCTGACCTTGAAACCTCCACCTGAGCACCACGTGACCTGGGTGCCTTGCCTGTGTCTCCCTCTGCTACTCTGAATTGTTGTCATCGTTATGTCCTGGAAAAGCTCTCAGAGCTTACTAACACATCTATCCCACTCGGTGGCACTTGATTAACTCTTGAAGCCCAGCTGTTGGTGATAATCGTTTTAACATGTCACCCTACACATCAGGGTTCCCTTCAGCACAAGGGGTAAACTATCATGGAGATTGAAGGAGACTGCTAGGATAAACTTTTCCCTAGTAGGAAGTTCCAGGGGTAAACAAGTGACATTTTATATTCAAGCTGTCTCATTCTTTTCGGCTTGTAGTCAAAATATTGAAACCTAAATGATAATCAAATTTTCCTAAAATACATCTTAATCAGAGTAGTCCTGCTCCAAACAACACTCAAAATTAGTTTATATATATTGCCTTAAAGTACATCCGTTGACTTGAATTTTTCCAAAGCCCTTCCAAAGAAACCATGACCAATTTTCTCCCCGAGTGTTCTAGAGGGATACGAGTGGCCGTGCCCCGTCACTTCAATGATTTTCTCTTTCCCTGACTTACAATGCACAACCTCTCTCATCCTCACAGGAAGGGGATTCGGTGACACCCAGGTGCTGCGTCCTGATGATGACGTCTTTGTTCCCTTTCAATGTACAATGTTTCTTGCCTCCATGCAATAATCATAGATGGCATGAGTAATGGGAGGTAGATTTTCGACATGAAAATGGCATTGTGTATTCTTAGCAAGAGTCTGGCAAGTGAACTGTTAGATATCTATCAGAAAGTCACAGTGAACTGTCCCCAACACTAAGTGGAGGCAACTCCTAACTCACATTCCTTCAGAACTGGTTGTGGTGTGGAGCTACACTAGGGGCCACCTGCAATAGGACGGAGTCCTGCCCAGTACTCAGCTGTGTTTCGCGGAGGAGTCCATCTCAAGCATTTGAGAGAAATGTGTTGTGTGTGAAGGAAGTGCCAGCAGTGACACATCATGTGCATTCGAAATGCCTCAGAGGTACTAAAAGGTGACAGTCATAATTGAATGAAACTGGCATTGACACAGGGATAGGAGTTCTGATCCGAGTTTGTCACTTTAGAACCCAGCGGGCACTGTCCTGTGTGCCGATGGGTTTTTCTAGGTTAATTGCCATCTACATGGCATACAGTGGGTGACCACATTTATCTTATTGTGATGAATACATACACCCATAGGTATCCGCTCATGATGACATGAGATAGGAATGTATTTGTGTGAGCTCTCTTTTTTTAAATTAAAGTTTATTGGGGTGACAATGGCTAGTGAAATGGAAATTTTTATTGAGAAAGTGAGCACCAACAGTTGTGGAATTTACACGAATATTAATCTCAGGAAACACTCATCCCACAAAAATTTTACCAGACACACACACACACACACACACACAAAAAAAAAAAAAACAAACAAACAAACAAACAAAAAAAAAACTATAACTCTCATGGAAACACATAGAGACAGTCACTCCCACAACCGCACATTGGACAACCAAAGTGGAACTGGACAACTTGGAAACACTTCAGTACCTAGAGGCCAGTTTCTATCATCGTATCCCCAGTTCTCATGGCCACCAAAAAGCTGACATTACAGTGCCTCAGCATTTTAAAGCCAGCAAGAAAGCCCCTATTTTGTCATGTTCTCCACTTTTTGTCACCAAATGAGGAATTCTAGAATACGTACCACAGACTGTGTCCACTGGACTGTCCTGAAATGATAGAAAATATGACAAGGATCAGATCATGTGGGTTGTGTTTGCACAGGTCTTTGGTTTCCTTAATAACAATAGAAAACCAATGGGAACAGTGGTGGCTCAAGGGAACTCAAAACAAGAAATCAAGCAAAAGTACTCATGTCAAAAGCCATGAACTTTTGCTGCAGGAAGTATCTCACACAGGCATATTGGGTTGCCAGTTACACAGTTGTATTCCAAAGCAAACAAACAAACAAACAAAAATGCTACATAGGAAAAAGGTCACTCCCATATATTCTGTTACTAATGCTGCCATCGTTGAGTGCATATTCAAAACAAGTATCAGTTGGTAACAAATTCACACTCAACATTCTCCTCAGCCAGAAGATTGTCTGTATTATTTTGGAATGGACATGACAACGTTTTCAATCTTAGTTTGATTGAGAGTATTAAAGAGGATTTCTGTCTCAGAGGGTGGAAAACAAGCTTACCGTGATAGGTTTGATGTCCTCATTGCAATCATCAGGAAGTTCATCTTCCTCTGGGATGTCGGGGAGAACTACAAGAACACAGAGTAAATGTGTCATCAGTTATACTACTCAAACCTACTCAGGGAGATGAGCTTGATGTGGACGTGAGAGAGACTGTGTGGCTATGGGTTTTTAATTAATTACGAGCTGAACATGTGCCGTGCTGAACTCCTTGGTGGAAGAAGCAAGGCCAAGGAGAGGCGAGGATAGAAGTGAAACATGGGGTCTTTGGTGTCTAGCTAAATAGAATGTAATTAATTTGAAATACTCTTAAAACCGGTAGACAAATAAATGCATGTTGTGTTTCAGTGAGAGATTTTCATGAATTTTTCTGCGCATTTTAAAACACAACACAGTCATCCTTTTTCCTGAAATGTTACAAGACCATTTCAGTTTTCCATGAATTCATATATGCTGTCCTCTCTTCATCATCTCTATTATTGGATTTTCTTAACTTTTTGACAGTGATGAGAAAGAAATGCTATTTACGCTCTTTTTCATAATTTGTGACTATATAGGTCTGGAGCATGGATTATATGTACAACGCTACGGACTCGTCACTACTATCTAGATCCAATCTTTTTCATCATATCTACCTCAGTTCCCTTTAACAAATCACTCTACTTTCTCCCTCCTTCCAACCATTGTTATCTCTCCTTGTCTCTCAACTGTGAATCTGCCTGTAGCAGGGACCTCATGTAAGTGGAATCACACATTATTTGTCTCTCCGTGTCTGCCTGGTGTTACTAAGCACAATATTTTTTTTTTTTTTAATTAATTTTATTGGGGTGACAATTGTTAGTAAATTTACATAGATTTCAGGTGTACAATTCTGTATTACATCGTCTATAAATCCCATTGTGTGTTCACCACCCAGAGTCAGTTCTCCTTCCATCACCATATATTTGATCCCCTTTACCCTCATCACCCACCCCCCACCCCCTTACCCTCTGGTAGCCACTAAATTATTGTCTGTGTCTATGAGTTTTTGTTTCTCATTTGTTTGTCTTGTTCTTTTTGGTTTATATACCACATATCAGTGAAATCATAGGGTTCTCTGCTTTTTCTGTCTGACTTGTTTCACTTAGCATTATTCTCTCGAGATCCATCCATGTTGTCACAAATGTTCCTATATCATCTTTCCTTAACGCCGAATAGTATTCCATTGTGTATATGTACCACAACTTCTTTATCCATTCATCTATCGAAGGACATTTTGGTTGTTTCCATGTCTTGGCCACCGTAAACAAAGCTGCAATGAACATTGGCGTACACGTGTCTCTATAGAGAAATGCTTTTATATTTTTGGGGTAGATACCCAGGAGAGCGATTGCTGGGTCATATGGTAATTCTATTCGTAATTTCTTGAGGAACCTCCACACTGCCTTCCATAGCGGCTGCACCAGTCTGCATTCCCACCAACAGTGTATGAGAGTTCCTTTTTCTCCACAGCCTCTCCAACACTTGTTACTATTTGTTTTGTTGATGAAAGCCATTCTGACTGGGGTGAGGTGATATCTCATTGTGGTTTTCATTTGCATTTCTCTGATGATTAGCGATGTTGAGCATTTTTTCATATGTCTATTTGCCATTTGTATATCCTCTTTGGAGAAATGTCTCTTCAGGTCCTCTGTCCATTTTTCAATTGGGTTGTTTGTTTTTTTGTTGTTGAGTTTCATGAGTTCCTTGTATATTTTGGATATTAGCCCCTTATCAGAGGAACTGTTTGCGAAAATCTTCTCCCATTCAGTTGGTTGCCTCATTATTTTGTCAATAGTTTCTTTTGCTGTGCAGAAGCTTTTCAATTTCATATAATCCCATTTATTTATTTTAGTTTTTACTTCCATTGCCTTTGGAGTCAAATTCATAAAATGCTCTTTGAACCCAAGATCCATAAGTTTAGTACCTATGTTTTCTTCAATGCAGTTTATTGTGTCAGGTCTTATGCTTAAGTCTTTGATCCATTTTGAATTAATTTTGGTACATGGTGACAGATAGCAGTCCAGTTTCATTCTTTTGCACGTAGCTATCCAATTCTGCCAGCACCATTTATTGAAGAGGCTGTCTTTCCTCCATCGTATGTTTTTAGCTTCTTTGTCAAAAATTATCTGTCCATATTTATATGGTTTTATTTCTGGGTTCTCAATTCTATTCCATTGGTCTATGTGTCTGTTTTTCCGCCAATACCATGCTGTTTTGATTATTGTAGCCCTGTAGTACAAGGAAAAATCAGGGAGTGTAATACCTCCAGTATTGTTCTTTTTTTTTAATATTGCTTTGGCTATTCGGGGTCTTTTGTGGTTCCAAACAAATCTGATGATTTTTTGTTCTATTTCTTTAAAAAATGCCATTGGGATTTTAATGGGGATTGCATTAAATCTGTATATGGCTTTGGGTAATATGGCCATTTTAACTATGTTGATTCTTCCAATCCATGAGCACGGAATGTCTTTCCATTTCTTTGTGTCTTCTTCAATTTCTTTCAAAAATGTCTTATAGTTTTCAGCATATAAATCCTTCACATCCTTGGTTAAGTTTATTCCTAGGTATTTTATTCTTTTTGCTGCAATTGCAAAAGGAATTGTTTTTTCTATCTCTTTTTCTGAGATTTCATTGTTGGTATATAGGAAAGCAATGGACTTTTGTACGTTGATTTTGTAGCCAGCAACTTTACTATATTCATTGATTGTTTCTAGTAGCTTTTTGGTGGAGTCTTTAGGGTTTTCTATGTATAGCATCATGTCATCTGCAAAGAGTGACAATTTAACTTCTTCATTCCCAATTTGGATGCCTTTTATTTCTTTCTCTTGCCTGATAGCTCTGGCGAGGACTTCCAACACTATGTTGAAAAGCAGAGGTGATAGGGGACAACCTTGTCGTGTTCCTGAACGTAGAGCAAAGGGCTTCAGCTTTTCACCATTAATTATGAGGTTAGCTGAGGGCTTGTCGTATATGGCCTTTATTATGTTGAGGTATTTTCCTTCTATACCAATTTTAGTAAGTGTTTTAATCATAAATGGATGTTGTATCTTATCAAATGCTTTTTCTGCATCAATTGATAGAATCATATGGTTTTTGTCCTTTATTTTGTTTATGTGATGTATCACATTGATGGATTTGCGAATGTTGAACCATCCTTGTGCCCCGGGGATGAACCCCACTTGGTCGTGATGAATAATCTTTTTAATGCATTGTTGTATTCGATTTGCTAGAATTTTGTTTAGGATTTTAGCATCTGTATTCATCAGAGATATAGGTCTGTAGTTTTCTTTTTTTGTGTTGTCCTTACCAGGTTTTGGTATCAGGGTAATGTTGGCCTCATAAAATGAGTTAGGGAGTACTGACTCTTCTTCAATTTTTTGGAAGAGTTTGAGCAGGATTGGTATTAGATCCTCTTTGAAGGTTTGGTAGAATTCACTGGTGAAGCCATCTGGTCCAGGAGTTTTGCTTTTGGGAAGGTTTTTGATGACTGATTCAATTTCGTTACTGGTGATCGGCCTGTTTAGATTTTCCACTTCTTCTTGGTTCAGCCTTGGAAGGCTATATGTTTCTAAGAACTTGTCCATTTCTTCTAAGTTATTAAATTTGGTGGCATATAGTCCTTCATAGTATTCTTGGATAATCCTTTGTATTTCTGTGGTGTCCGTGATAACGTCCCCTTTTTCATTTCTGATTTTGTTAATTAGTGTCTTCTCTCTTTTTATCTTAGTGAGTCTAGCCAAGGGTTTGTCAATTTTGTTAATCTTTTCAAAGAACCAGCTTTTTGTCACATTAATTTTTTCTATTGTCTTTTTGTTCTCTATTTCATTTAGTTCTGCTCTGATTTTTGTTATTTCCTTTCTTCTGCTGACCTTGGGTTTCGCTTGTTCTTCTTTTTCTAGTTTTTTAAGGTGTAACATGAGGTTATTTATTTGGGATTTTTCTTGTTTCTTGAGATAGGCCTGTAATGATATAAATTTCCCTCTTAAAACTGCTTTCGCGGCATCCCAAAAATTTTGGTAGGATGTATTTTCATTGTCATTTGTTTCTATGTATCTTTTGAGCTCTCCTCTAATTTCTTCTTTGACCCAGTCATTCTTTAAAAGTATGTTGTTTAATCTCCATGTATTTGTGTTTTTTCCTGCTTTCTTTTTGCAGTTGATATCCAATTTCAAAGCTTTGTGATCAGAGAATATGCTTGGTATGATTTCAATCTTCTTAAATTTGCTGAGGCTGATTTTGTGTCCCAATATATGGTCTATCCTTGAGAATGTTCCATGTACACTAGAAAAGAATGTATAGTCTGATGTTTTAGGATGAAGTGCTCTATATATGTCAATTATGTCCAATTCATCTAATGTGTCATTTAGGGCTGCGATTTCGTTATTTGTCTTCTGTTTGGATGATCTATCCATAGCTGTCAATGATGTATTTAAGTCCCCTAGTATAATTGTGTTTTGGTCAATTTCTCCCTTTAGTTCTGTTAGTAGTTGCTTGGTATATTTCGGTGCTCCCTGATTGGGGGCATAAATATTGATGACTGTTATGTCTTCTTGTTGTATAGTCCCCTTTACCATTATGAAATGTCCATCTTTGTCTCTTGTTATCTTTTTCACCCTGAAGTCTGTTTCATCGGAAATCATTATGGCTACACCTGATTTTTTCTGGGTACCATTTGCTTGAAGTGTCAATTTCCACCCTTTCACTTTGAGTCTATGCTTGTCCTTGTAGCTGAGATGTGTCTCTTGTAGGCAGCATATGGTTGGGTTTAGTTTTTTGATCCAATCTGCTACTCTGTGTCTCTTTATTGGTGAGTTCAGTCCATTTACATTTAGGGTGATTATTGATATGTGAGGATTTCCTGTCATTCTGTCTTTAGTTTTCTGGTAAGGCTGTGTCTCCATTGTTTCTTTGCCTTTTTGTTGTTGTCTGTTATTTCTGTGTGGTAGTATTCTATGATGTTTCCCTCTGTTTCTTCTTTTATTACAGTATATATTTCAGATTTGGATGTTTTTTGAGTGGTTACCCTTGAGTTTATGTAAAAGAAAGTTTGATATTTAGAGTATTCCAGTTTCTTCAGTCCGCTTACTTTCTCTATTCCCATATTCCAGTTCAGGCCTTTACGCTCCCCCTTTTTATGTTTTGGTTGCCACAAGTTGTCCCTGTTGATGGTGGTCTAATAGCCTCCTTTAGTATTTCTTGTAGTGCAGGTCGTGTATTAGAAAATTCCCTCAGCTTCTGGATGTCTGGAAAGGTCTTTATTCCTCCTTCATATCTAAAGGAGATCTTTGCTGGATATATTATTCTTGGCTCATGATTTCTCTCTTTCAATAGTTTGAATATTTGGTTCCATTCCCTCCTAGCTTGTAGAGTTTCTGCTGAAAAATCTGATGATAATCTAATGGGCTTTCCTTTGTAAGTTACCGTCTTCTTTTCCCTGGCTGCCTTGAGGATTCTTTCTTTATCATTGATTTTAGACAGCTTCAATACAATGTGCCTTGGTGAAGGCCTGTTGGGATTGAGGTAATTAGGTGTTCTATTTGCTTCTTGGATTCGAGGATCCAGTTCTGTCCACAAGTTTGGAAAGTTCTCATCGACGATTTGTTTGAATATATTCTCTGTTCCCTTCCCTCTTTCTTCTCCTTCTGGTATGCCCATTATTCTTATATTGCTCTTTCTGATGGAGTCAGAAAGTTCTTGTAGAGTTCTTTCATTTCTTTTAAGTCTCAAGTCTCTTTCTTCTTCCCTCTGTGTAAATTCCAGGTTCCTATCTTCGATGTCACTGATTCTTTCCTCCATCTGGTCAACTCTACTACCTAAGCTGGATATTTTATTGTTAATTTCTTCTATTGAGTTCTTAATCTCCAGAAATTCTATTTGGTTCTTTTTCAAGATTTCAATCTCTTTTGTAAAATGCTCATGGTGTTCTTTGATTGTGTTTCTGAGTTCATTAAACTGCCTTTCTGTGTTTTCTTGCATCTCGTTCAGTTTTTTCAGAATTGCGATCTTGAATTCTCTGTCATTTAAATCACAAAGGTCCATATCTCTAAGTTCCTTTTCTGGAGACTTCTCACTTTCTTTCTGAGCTATCTTGTTGCCTTGGTTATTCATGGCAATCACTGATTTACTATTTCTCTTCCTAGACATCTACAGGAGTGTGTTCTGCAACAGGTTGATAGGTATGCAAAGAGCTTTTGGAGTTCCAAAGCTCTTTCTGCACCAGATTCAGAGCCCGTTTGTTTCAGCAGTTCTGTTTACTCCTGCAGGGATCCGCCCAGATAGGTGGGGCCAGGGGCGGGGTGAGTTGTGAGAGGTGGCCCAGAGCAATGGCGGCGACCACCACCACAGCCAGTCCTGCTTCCACAGCTCCCTCCCCTTTGCCGGAACTAGTTGAGCTGCGAATCTGTGTCTGCGGTCCACAGTTCTCAGAGCAGCAAATATTCTGTCCTTTGATCCGACACTGCTACTTTATGGCTTCTAGCACCGGGCAGGTGGGGGCGGGGCGAGCTCTGGGAGGGTAGGGAGGGGGCGGCTAGTCTCCGTGCCTAGGGCTTCCGTTCTCCGCTCGGCAGTGAGGGCTTAAACCACCGATTTCAGCCCTCTTCCCTCAGTCTTTGCTCCGAGGTCTGCCGTGAGCGAGCGTTGGGTTGCGTTGGGTTCAGCGGTTTTGTATGCTGCCCCCTCAGCCCTGTGGGCCGTAAGCGGAGCCCTAGCAGTCCGAGTCCTTCCCTCTCCCGCAGCTGCGGTAGTTCCGGGAGCAGCGAGCTCCGAGCACTGAGCTAGGTCTGCGTCCTGCGCCCGCGCGGCTTCGTCTCCGCACTTCTCCTCTCCCTCCTCCCCCGCTCGCGCGATTCACCCACCTGGAGGTGAATTCAGTAGTCGGCCTCTTCGTCTTGCCTGTCTGCTGTGCAAGGAGTCCTTTGTGGAGTTATTGTTGTCCGATTCGTTGTAAATTCCAGGGGAGCGTTACAGAGGCTCACCTCACGCCGCCATTTTTTTTGATCCTACAATATTTTTTAAATGTCCTTTCATGTTGCAGCATATTTCAAAGTTCAATTCCCGTTCACGACTGAACGACAGTCCACTCTGGGTATATATATCAGACTGTATTTATCCACTCATCACTTGATGGACTTTGGAAAAGTTTGCAACTGTTGGCTGTTGTGAAGCATGTCGCTATGACATCCGTGTGCTGATATCCTGGGATCCTCCCACAGTGACACCTAATCTTATGATCTTCGCCCAACTTATAGAATGTCACCGCAGCAGACGTAAACCTTAACATGAACTGTGCACATTTTAATCAATAAGACATTGATGTCATTGCAATGACTGGCTTGGTGGGCTGTGGGAACGTTGTGTATCGTCTTGTCAACTCCTTTGTTAATCCCAACCTGTTCTCAACAAGGTGTATCCATGTTTCCAAACCTGGAGACATTGTATTCCGGAGGGATCTATTCAGCAAAAGGTAAACACTCAGCTAATGTGAGCATTAGCTCAGGACATTGTTTACTATTCAACGTGAATGATATTTTGAGTTGTCAATGCATCTTGACTTCATAGTTACAGCAGTACTAATTTCGTGAAGATACTTAAATTTAGGCATAAAAGAAGAACGTGGCTTAGCATTTTTATAGTTTTCTGTTAAAACTGGGACACCAAATTCTTAATTCTGAATTAACCTAATGAGCATAGATCCGCAATACCTTCTGCAGGGTCCCTGTCAGGGTAGTACTTGAGGCGTGGCCGCTCACGCACTCTTCTTTCCCATCTCTGGCTGGAAACTGATGAGTGGGTTCTGTTTATGGGAAGACAACTTCCCTCAGCATGGCTGCTACTTCCTGAGAAATACACAACAATAGATAGAGCCTGTGACATCTTAGTGGCAGGAGACCATAGGTACATTAGGAATAATTTATTCACACTACCAACTATTGTTCCCTTCATTCACCACCTAGCTGAGCATGTGACCCAGTAGACTTAACGATGGACCTAGATATATCTTGTAGTTTGCTGAGCAACCAAATCCCCAACACACAGGTTTTGTAGGAAAAATCTTGAATGAGCTGAGGCATTATAGAAACGTAACAAAACACAGAGACTACGCCTAGTACACTGAGTTCCAATCGTTTACAGAAGTTGCACGTATCTGAAAGATATGGAGACCGCACTTGGACTCAGTGCCCCATTTTGAAGTGAGAAAATGTGAAGAGGACCTCCTTGTTAGTATTATGTGATGAGTCTAAACAAAATTAAATACCGGTGAAGCCTCCAGGCAAATAAAAGACTGGTGTTGTGTAATTGCTCTGACTTTCCAATCATTGAATGGCTGCAAGAATGAGCTAGACACTTGTAGAGGTTAAGTTCAGATAGGATACTTGGATGGCTCCACTGAAAGGGCACATGGGAGGTGACTTTTCACCCTCTATCTGGGTGTGATGCTTTACAGCTCATGGAGAGTATCTGTTATCATCTCTTGCGATGCCCACACCAGCGCCACCTCAAGGGAGGCAAGTTAGGGTCGTGACCCATATTTTACACTGGAGGGCGTAGAAACCTCGCATGAGTAAGCAACTGTCCCTGACTCACAACACTGCTATGTGATAGATCGGGTACCACTATTTGGTTGATGTCCTGGGCATAGTGATCAGAGACCCTGAGACAACTGAGATCATGCCTGGGACCCCTGAACAACATCAACCTTCAAGTCTCCATGCCCCATGGTTTCTGCAAGGGAGAGATGATGTCCGGGAGCAGGTGGTGCAGCCATGAGGAGTCCAAATCCACAACACAGCTCCGCCTTCCACGTTTCAGTCCATGACCCAAATACAACAATTTTCTCCACACCAAGACCCTCTGAAAGTCAAGGGGAGAACACAATGGTGGCTCTCTGCCCCTAATGACGTCACACACTCAGCTATTTCTCACCCTGTGTCCCCTCACCAGAAAACCACCCTGAGTGACGAGCAGTCTGAGGGCCTCCCACGCCAATAAAGAACATTCTGCCATATGAGAACCAACTCCCATATGACGGCTTTGCCAAAAATAGCTTCCATTTAATTCACCTACTCTGATGAGCAATTCATGTACCTGACCCGGGAAAGCGGCCTTCTGCCCTGGTGCATTGGTAATTCATAATTCAATGTATTAAGGCCAAACCTCCACTATCTGCTGACGACTGATGTGAGCACCCTTCTGCACGTGCAGTGACTGCATGGGTTCTGAGTGTCCACATCCCTGCCGAAGACTTCCCTCACCTCAACACAGGATCCAACTGCCCCTTCATCCCTCCAGAGCTAAGAGGCAAGAAACAATTCCCCATGTCCACTGAGAGAGACACTTCATTAGTCACAGCTTGTGACCTGACCCCAGACCCTCCTAATCTTTCATCCATGTTCATCCCACCCACTCATCGACTGGGTCGCGGCTACCACTCTCCAGGCCAGAAGGCACCCGGAGACACAGGGACCCTGTGTACATCAACCCATGCCTTCCCACTATGAAAATCAAATGGGAATATTAAATGTGAACCCATTGTGGAAACAGTATTGAAGTTCCTCAAAATATTGCAAATAGATGCACTAATCGCACTTCTGTTTATCCATCCCAAGCAATTGAAATCAGGATCTCCAGGAGGTAACTGCATGGCCCTGATCACTGCTGCTTTGCTCATAAAAACCCATATCAAGAACCAGCCCTACTGTCAATGGACAGAGGAAAGCATAACGAAAATACATTTAATGCAATGTAATTCACCTTGAAAAAGAAGGGAATCCTGCCATTGGAAGTATCTTGAATCAACCTATTCTATGTGAGACAAGCCATTCTCAGAAATAAACAAATTGAAATACTTTATGATTCCATTGAAATGAGTATGTAAACTAGTCCAACTCATAGAAACAGAACGTACAATGTCCTTGCCGAGAGTGGGGTGGGTATATGGAGTTACTGTGAATGGGCGTACAGTTTCGGCAATGAGAGATGAAGAACATGTAGAGATGGCCTGTACAACTATGTACATATAGGGAACTCTACTGTAGTATATACTTCGGAACGTTCAGAGGTTGGACTTCATGTTGAGTATGTAAAGCACATTAAAAAAAATAAGTGAAAAAGGACAAAAAGGAAACAAACTAAAGAAAGAATAAAAAGAGTGAGAGTGAGAGAGTGGGATAGGGAAAGTGAGGTAGAAGGAATCACATAGAATGAAAGAAGCAATCAAAACAGAAAGTCGTGAAGGAAGGAGTCAGTAAAGTACAAAGGGTCTGGTTGTGCCACAGGCAGATAATGAAGACCACAGAACAGGAGGGAGCTCCACTCTCCGGGTTGTAAAGAAGATGTTGATACAGTGTTTGCTCCAGCAACATGATAGTGTCCTATCGAATCCCCATCCAAGAAACAGCAAAACAACATCTCAAGTGTGGGCAAGGCAGGACACAGGGATACATGTCATACTCCTTCTCCTGACCTTGAAACCTCCACCTGAGCACCACGTGACCTGGGTGCCTTGCCCGTGTCCTCCTCTGCTACTCTGAATTGTTGTCATCGTTATGTCCTGGAAAAGCTCTCAGAGCTTCCTAACACATCTATCCCACTCGGTGGCTCTTGATTAAGTCTTGAGGCCCAGCTGTTGGTGATAATCGTGTTAACATGTCATCCTACATCAGGGTTCCCTTCAGCACAAGGGGTAAACTATCATGGAGATTGAAGGAGACTGCTAGGATAAACTTTTCCCTAGTAGGAAGTTCCAGGGGTAAACAAGTGACATTTTATATTCAAGCTGTCTCATTCTTTTCGGCTTGTAGGCAAAAGACTGAAACCTAAATGATAATCAAATTTTCCTAAAATACATCTTAATCAGAGTAGTCCTGCTACAAACAACACTCAAACTTAATTTGTCTCAACATATATATATATATATATATATATATATATATATATATATATATATATATATATATATATATATATTGTGTGTGTACGTATCCTTAAAATTCATCCGTTGACTTGATTTTTCCCAAAGCCCTTCCAAAGAAACCATGACCAATTTTCTCCCCGAGTGTTCTAGAGGGATACGAGTGGCCATGCCTTGTCACTTCAATGATTTTCTCTTTCCCTGCCTTGCAATGCACAACCTCTCTCGTCCTCACAGGAAGGGGATTCGGTGCCACCCAGGTGCTGCGTCCTGATGATGACCTCTTGGTTCTTTTTCAATGTACAATGTTTCTTGCCTACATGCGATAATCATAGATGGCATGAGTAATGGGAGGTAGATTTCCGACATGAAAATGGCATTGTGTATTCTTAGCAAGAGTCTGGCAAGTGAACTGTTAGATATCTATCAGAAAGTCACAGTGATTTGTCCCCAACACTAACTGGAGGCAACTCTTAACTCACATTCCTCCAGAACTGGTTGTGGTGTGGAGCTACACTAGGGGCGACCTGCAATAGGACGGAGTCCTGCCCAGTACATCAAATTTTGAGTTGTCAATGCATCTATACTTTTAGAGTTACAAACGTACCGATTAAATCACAGCATCTCAATTTGCGCACAGAAAAAATAATGCGAATTAACATCTGTATAGTTTCCTCATAAAAAATGGGACACTGAATAATTCCTCTTGAATTCACTTAATAAGCATATTTCTACAGTACCTTCCTCTGGGTTCTCTAAGGCATGGACTCTTCGGGCTGGACGGATGTTTCGTCTCCCGGACCTCATCCTCCTGAAGGCACCTGATATTCTCCTCTTCAGGGGACGCCTGTCCTCATCCTGGCCGCAACATCCTGGGAAATGCATGACAAGAGAGAGAATCACTGACTTCTTTCTGGCCACAGACGATAGGGACATTAGAAATAATTTACTCACACTTCCAACTATTGGTGTCTTAGTCACCAGCTGCCCAGATGGCCCTCCTGAAGCAAAGTTGGACCTAGGAACATTGTGCAGTTTGGGGTACGCCTCATATCACCAACAGGTAGATTATGTTGGCAAACACCTTTGTTTAGATGAGACATTCTAGACACACAGCAAAGCCCAGTGAACAGTCTTGTAGCTTGGGCTCCAATCCCATTTAGAAGCCGCACCACTCAAGGAAAGTTACGGAGACCCCTCTGGCCATCAGGGTCTGTTCTGAGATGCGGGAATGTGAGGACGACCTCCTTATTGGTATTCTGTAATGAGGCTAAACACAATACTGGCAAATCCTCCAGAAAAACAAATAGCTGGTGGAATGTAAGTACTCAGAGTGTGTACTCATTGAATGCCAGCAAGACTGAGCTAGATAGACCCATGGTGTGGTTAAATGGAGAGAGGGGATATGGATGGCTCCACAGCAAGGGAGGGAGGGAGGTGACTTCTCTTCCTTTACAAGGGCGTGATGCTTCATAGCTCACAGACAGTATCCGTTATCATCTCCTGTGATGACAACAGCTGCCCTACGTCAGGAGAGGCAAAGCAGGGCTTTGACCCATATTTTACGGCAAACGGCACAAGCATTTAGAGATTCAGTGGGTCACCCAGACTCGCAACACTGCTGTGTGTGGGATCTGGAAGTAGTGGTTGGTGTCCAGAGCACAGAAATCACACCCCCTGAGTCACCTGAGATCCTGGACCCCTGAACCACACCAACCCTCCCTTCCTCCTGCCTAAAGTTTCAGTGGGAGGCAGCTGATGTCCTGGACGAGGTGACAGAACTACGCACAGTCCACATTCATCACACAGCCCTGCCTTCCCCATTTGAGCCCTGACACAGATACAGCAGTTTCCCTGAAACAAAGCCCCTCTGAAGGACCAGGGAAAGTCCGCACGTTGGGCCATCCTTCCTCAGTGTCTTCACACTATCAGTGTTCCACACGAAGCTTTCCCCATGATCAGTGACCACGCTGAGGGGCCAGAGGTCTGTGCGCCTCCCAAGCCAGCTCAGAACATTCTGGGTCGACGGCCATGTGACCACTTGGCCAAAAACTAGCTTCCCTTTAAGTGACCTACTCTGGATGAGCAGTTCATGCACATGACCCAGGAAAGTAGCCGTCTGTGCTGGTGCTTTGGTAGGTAGTTCAATGAATTACGGCTCAGACCTCCACTGTGTGCAGACTACTGATGTGAGCACTCGTCTGCGCAGCCTGAACTCGGGCCTGACTTAGAGCGAGAAGAGGCAGCACCAGCCCTTAGTGTCCCCTTCCCGCCCAGGGACCCCCCTCACTACATCACAGCCTCTACAACCGCCTCATCCCACCCGACCCGGAAGAAGCAGGGGGCAGAGTCCCGTTCCTCTGAGAGGGACTCTTACTTAGTCATAGCCAGTGACCCTCCCTGAGAATTACCCAGACCCTCGTAATCCTAGTTCTTTGCACCCACTCGAGGCAAGGGCATGTCGCACTGACCTCCCAGGGAGAACCCACACAGACATGTCCCCTGTGCACTTCAACCCATGGATTCCCACCATGTTGTGTCCTTCTATTCTTAAAACCTCTGGACTAAGACTGCTGATGTCAGGTGTTGGATTTTACAACTACAGTCAGAGGAGTTGCCCTGACCCCGACCCAGTGAAAGGGGCATGTCTGTGCCTGCGCTTGATCTATTCCCTTGAAGAACGAGTGCAAAACTGGCACTAGGAAATGCTCCACTTTTCTAAGTTTAGGAAAATAAATGTCAGCCCTCTGGTTGGAAGAATCAGAAATGCAAATTAAGTGATACAAGTAAACTACAGATGAATTTATCACTCCACAGACAAATTGGGAATGGTGGAAAGGACTTAACAAAATGAGGAAAATATTTGCAGTCAAAGGTGAGCAGCCTGCTGAAGGAGCAGCATTCAGGCGATCAGTGGAAACGTACCTCCACAGCAGTTGAGATTTCCCATCGCTAGGATCTGAGGTGTGAGAGCCTAAGAAGGTCTCACCTCTTTCCTCTCAGTACACAGAGTGACAGTTGGAAGGGAAGGCAGTTGGGCATCATCATGTTACCATGGTGACCCGTCCTCATAGAACTTTCAGGGAGACCACTGTCTACACTAGCACAGGGGCCCAACTTCTGCTTTCTAGACTAGTGTGTGTTGACATGAACACATGTGGCATTTAAGAGTGCATGTTTGGTTTCAAACACTGAATCCCCTCATTATTATGCATGTCATGGAAATAGGTTACACGAGAAAAATGACCTGCCCACCTAAAATATTTGATAGTGGAAATTACAGGGTGAACACGAACAAGGCCAACATGTTGATAATCACAATTAATTCCATTCATGTTTGATATATGACTCTCAACCATTTTCACTATTCCTGAGACTCCAGACTTTCTAGAAAGAACAGCTTGAAATCAGTTCCACATAAAAAGCAGAAGTGATAGGAACTCAGTTTTAAAGTCATCTTTCTGTCTAAGCATATAACTATGAAATTATATAAATCCTTGCCTCATTCTTTATGCATATTCCTTATTTTTCTCTGCATGCAACTAAATCTATATACTTATTCACGTCTCCATCTCTGCCAATTCTCTGAACAGTTTCCTGACATTCTGCGTTTTCAAGAGTGGCTATTCACAGAGTAATTCAGAAAAACGAATCACTATATTTTACCAGTGGGTTGGGTGAATATATATAATTGATGCCTTTCCAAATGAATTTTACCTAACTCAAAACTCTAGAGGTCAAGTTGTGTTTTGTCTCTTAATGCAACACCTAATCACAATCTTACAATGTGGCCATGCACACTTGCTACAGCAAGGTATGTATCAGACCCCCAAATTTGGAACAAGAGACAATTTTAGGATAACGATGAAAGTATTGCATATTTCAAACAAAGTGGATACCCTTCACGGTGTGAAAGGCTGTAGTCCAAATCATTGCTGATTCAGGGCTAATTTCTAGAAATAAAAAATAAAATGGGTGGCAACGGGTCACTAATGAGGTATAAAACCTGCATTAACATACACGGTGCCATAGTTTCTCTCAGGATTACCCAAATGAGCAGAGGTGGGAAGAAAGTAATATGGTGTTGTTCTAAAGGAAGAATTTTGATTGTCTCTGCTTGAAAACAACGTGTGCCTGTGTGTATGCGCACCCATAGACAGAAACCGGAGGAGGAAACGAAGACTTGGACTTGCTGATGACGGGGCATATGCCCCTGCAATTATTGGGCTTTCAAGACAGAAATGCTTGTTGGTCATCTAGCGGGAAAAAAGCCAGTGAACTGTAAGGGAAATAAAATTAGAATCTCATCCACCATCTTGTACTAATTGGTACAAGAAGACAATGGAACGTTATAGTTAGTGAAGAACAGTGAGCCAGGATCTTGTACTCAGTTAGAGGAGCTCATGGGTATGGAAGGCACTGACGGCCACGCCTGCATGAACGACCCCAGATAATATTATTGTTTGCCGGAACCCCCTTCCAGGAGAATGAAAAACGTCAGAAAATAAAATTCCTAGAAAGATAATGGCATAAGGACATGTGGTAAGTATTAAATTTGAGGTTACTTTTTTGAAGGAACACTAAGTGAGGCTGATGGGAGAGATGGCGTGACTTGCTTAGGGTCACTGAAGTGACCGGGTGTAATAATTCATTAAGTTCTAACAGGTTTGGTATGCTTTTCTATGGATGTGTTTTATTTATATAAAATATTTGAAAGGAAATCGTAGTAAATAAATACATTCATGTAAAAGTCTCTAGATGTAAACATAAAACATAGACCTAAATCTATACATTCAGGGATGAATTAACCACCACTATATGTGCTGGGCTGGGAGAAGAGAAACAGGAAGGGGGCTCCTGTTCCTTGGCCTCATGGAATCCCCTGACGTTGTGCCAACTCCACCCCTCTGAGACTCAGGCCGAGGCCCCAGGTCTCGGCCTGCACAGGTATTGATGCCAGCTATGCAAGGAGAACACGGCTACTGGACTGCTGGGGAGTCACAGAGACGGAGGAGGGAACCTGGTGAGGGTGTGTGGGACCCAGGAGGATCCGCACACCCTGGAGAAGTGCCCATGGGCCCTGATTTCCCCAGGGGTCAGGTTCACGGGGCACTGAGGCCTGTGTGCTGCTCTCGGCTGAGGGTGAGGTCTCTGGCCTGGACTGTCTATAAATGTCTGACAGGAGCGAACTGAACCTGGATATTTAGCCAGGCCGGCTTCAGGTGACTGGTCCCCTGCTCAGTGAGACTGATGAAGAAGAAAGAGGGGGACTCCAGGTCTCCAGGAAGGAAAGACCAAGTACAGCCCCTCCCATGCTCTGTGAAGAGCAGGAGGCCCAGTGACAGGTGGGAGTGGTGACCCTGCCCCTCCACCCACACTCAAAGCCACCCATCATGAGAGCAGCACAGTAAATGTGGACAGGCTCCTGGAATACTTCCCTTTTCCTTTTTTAAATATGAGTCTTCTTAGACTGGCTATCATCAGCAAGACAAATAATAACAAGTGGAGAAAAAGGAACCCTCCTACACTGTTGGTGGGAATGGGAATCCTTTTTTGTGTCTTTTAACATCCTGAAGCTTTCTCTGTGCCTTGCAATATAAATACAATGATGCTGTGGTAATAATAATATTAATAATTATTTTATTAGAAAAGAAATTTTGGCTTAGTGTAGTCTGAAGTGAAAAGATCACAGATGACACAGCTGTTTTAAATGTGATGAAACCAATTGTACTCGTTATACAGACTTCAATATTGGAAAAGAAAAAAAAGAACATAGGCAGATTGTAATCAAACCCTTACCACATCCTAAAAGAACACTGCCCTGAGTTTTCAATGTTTTTGTCTTTTGATTGATTTGTTACATATATGTAAAAATCCAATAGACACTCAACCTGAAAAATGGTGCTGTGAGGCGACCCTGGCTCTCCACAGGCCTTTACAGAGGCTGAGAGGTCCCCACTGGTTGGCCTCATGTATATTTGCACATACAGTTACAATGAACCTACCCCACAATGAACAACCAGTTTAGATTTTCACATGCAGAGTCTCCCTCCTCCTAACGGAAGTGGTCTTTGATGACTTGCTGGTTCAATATACCAAGTCCGGCATCAGCAGGATCAAAACATATAAAGGAATTAATCTTTGGCCAATTATCTAACTGCACCTCCCACTCTCATACTTGATTTTCCCAGAGCCGTCACCTTACCTGCTTGACAACCCGATTGCTCCTTGTCCTTCACCTGCGCTGTGCATTCCTGTGACTCAGATCCTTCGTGTTGACATTTGGTCAGGGCTAACTCCATCCCTGCTCCCAGTTCCGTTTCCTAGGGCCCCATGCTTGAGCTTTAATGCTCTGCCCTTGACATCTTGAAATTTGAATTTGTGTTTGTTAAGTGAAGTCAGGAGGGAGCCAGATGGGACAATGGAACATGAACTGGAAATGTGGACACTTGGCTGACATGCCGTCTCTCTGCCATGACTCCAGAGTACCTTCGCCGCAGCCCGACTCCCATACCCTGGGGCCCGCACCCTGCTTGGCCTTCTCTCTCGCTTCTTTACACACACAATGATGGCTGCTGCTCTCCACCCCTGACAGAGTCCTGGATACGAGTGTGGGGAGGGCTGAGTTAGGTACCAGCATTACACAGCATCTCACTGCAAGGACTGGTGTTCTCTCCACATAGGCTGGAAGCACCACCCTGCATCTGGTGGGCAACCATCCAGAGGTAGCTTCTTGAATGCCATGAGCCTCTCACCCACCCCCACTCAAATAACTAATGTGCCCTGGTGCAGAGGTTCAAATCCTTAGGAGCCATCCATCCACCATGGGTAGCGACAATGGGCTCGTGAGAAAACTCCTGGCTCACATTCCTCACACCCCTCCCCTAGCTGGGGTGAGGAACGTCATTTTGGTGGCTGGAAGGACTAATGCGTTTGTGAGGGTTTGCACTGGCCTTGAAATTACCTTTCTACCTGGATCTTTCAGTCAACTTCTTGCCTGGAGGGATCCTTTGTTCTCCTTCCAACGCTCTGGATTCTGACCTGTGATTTTTCTCTTCTGTCCTGCCGGGTGCACCCTTCAAGATCAGACACAAGATATAAATTGTTTAATTTTGCTGGTTCTGCATAAAAGTTAAATGCTCTGATATTTGCATTTAAAACCGGCATGATTTTAGATGAACCAGGAGCAATAAAAATTCATCCTAGTAGTTTAAAATGTGAATCTTTATTCACTCAGAACAACATTAAATAGCAAACATAAAACACTATACGTCAAGATAGCGAGGCCATAGAAGAAAGACAAAGATTCATGCATACTTTTAATGACACTATTTTTTATGGGTTTTAGAGAAGTAACTCCACAATTTATATTTGTTCTCGACCCTGTAAATTACATAGTTGGTCCTTATGGTGTTCAATCCTGAAGTTACATTTTTAATGTTATGTGCTGCTTTGATATCTAGTAAAACTGGGAGGGACTCAATTGTTTTAACTTAAACGAGTTCTCTTCCCTATTCTGCTCCAATGGATAGGGTCCCAAACAACCCCGTCAATGCACGGGGCCGGACACCGTTCCTGCTTATCCCTGAGTAGATTTCCCTGCCAGTCTGTGGACTTATTCACACAAGCCAATCACATCTTCCTGCAGGAACCAGGGAGCGTTCTTCCTCTAGTACTGCAAAGCCTGCCCTCCACAGCCCCTGTTCACTCCATTCCCAAGTACAATTCCTGTGGGACCTGCATGGCACGCAATACCTTCTACCCAGCTGTGCATGCGACTCTTAAACTGTTGTTATCTCATGTTTCTAGTGTCCACTGTCATGCGCTCATTCATGCTTATAACGTTAGTCTAGAAATCTCTCCCTCACGAATGGAGCGAAGAAGTGCCAAGCACAACTGCCTGCTTTTGGTGTACAACAGAAATCATCTTTCAGCTTAGCTTCTAGTCACTGACCGTGTTAGTTTTCTATTGCAATCTAACAAATTAGCTCCAAATCTAGTGGTTTGAACAACAAAAGTTTTTTAACTCCCAGGGTCTGTGCTCAAGAACCTGGGTGTGGATTAGTTGTGTAACTCTGGTTGAAGATTTTTCAAACTACTGTCCAGGACTGAGGATTCATCTGGGGTTCCGCATGGGTGGATCCACTTCCAAATCCTCTCACACGGCTAGGGACTGGCTTTATCCCCCGCAGCACGTCTCTCAGTGCCTCTCCCTCCCCAGGGCTGCCTCACGTAAGGGCAGCCTGGTTCTCCTAGGGCAAGAAACCTGAGAGAACAAGAGAGAGGGGGAAAAATCCGAGATTGAAGGTGAAGTCCTTTAAAATCGAACCTCAGAAGTGACATCCTATCATCTGTACAGTATTTTTGTTAGAAGCAAGTTGCTAAATCACATGGTGGGAACTGTTTATATTAGGAGGTTAGGATCACTGGGGGCCATGTTAGTGGCTACTTACCACAGTCACCTCCCCGGTTCCCAATGATTCACGTCTCTCCTACAGGCAAAATATACTCTCTCCCTTCTAAGGTTTCTGGGCTAGTTTCCTACGGCTGCTGTAACAAAATGCTACAAAATGGATGCCTTAAAACAACAGAAATGCATTATTTTGTAGTTAGGGAGGCTAGAAGTCTGAATCAATGTGTTGGCAGGGCCATGTTGCCTCTAATGCTTCTAGAGGAATATCCCTCCTTTCCTCTCCTACTTTCCGGTAGCCTGAGATGTTCCTTGGTTATGACAGCATAACTCTTACTGCCCCCATGGCTGTCTTCTCTTTGTGTGTCTCCTTGTTTTCACATGCATTTTCCTCTCAGTGTTTCTTTTCTTCTTATAAAGACGCCACTCAGAACGAATCAAGGGCCCACCCTGTCCCAGCCTAACCTCATCTTAACTAATTACGTTTACAATAAGATCACATTCTGAGGTACTAGGGGTACAACATACCTCTAGGAAATACATTCAACCAATAAGATGTCCAAATATACTTTAATATTATGAAAAAAGTTTTCTTATTTTAAAAGCTTTTTTTAAATTTGTCTTATATAAATTAACACATTTTACTAAATCCAACAGATAAAAATAAGGAAATATATAATAAATGTATAACTTACGAACAAACTAATAATGTAACGCCAATCAATGACAAATACATTCCAGAAGAGTTCTTGAAACTTACATGTAGATGTATCCTATATCAATATCTGGCAATCCATAATAGAAGGGAGGAATACTAACATAAACATATTCATAGTTGATTGAGAGAAAGTGGATGTTGATTCTAAACACAAATTCACACTTGACTTTTATTGAGAAGCTTTTAAAAGATAGAATAAACATTTACATATGCAGATCTAATAAGCGAATTTATTTAGGCTTTGGTTCAGCTAAGAATGTGTTCCGATTTAAGTAACAGAAAATCTAACTTGCAATAGCTTAAAAAAACAAGTATTCTTTTTCCTCACATAACATAAAATCTAGGAGTTAACATAATTTGCATAAATTCAGCCTATCAAAGATGCCAGACTGGGTCTCGCAGGGCATTGTCCCATACAAAGCTTTTAGGAATAGACGGCTTTATTCTGCACGCTTGTTACTTTTGTTCACAAGACAACTTTTCTGCTGCAAAATATACATTCATTTTCAAGACAGAATGACAGAGAAAAGAGGGCAGTGCCATCTATGTCTGCCTTGTTTTTGGAGGACAAGCAAAAGAAAGACACACTTTCTAAAAAGCTCTCACTGAAAAATAGGTATGTCTCAGGGGCCAGAGTGAGTCACATGGTCACTAGACTCACGGAACTGAAGTGGCAAATGGCCACCGTCTTCACGGTAGAGATCAGTATTCAGTGAAAGTGTTGATTTCACTAACTCTATTCTCTAATATTTAAAACAAATTTATTTCAGTACAAATGAAATGAAGAATAAAAAAACAAACCAAAAAATCTCTAATTCAAAAAAGTGACTTTTTGACATATTAAGCAATTCGTACTAATGCAAATGTCATCAGTGGTTAACCTTGCATGATAGAAACAAGTCACTGTTTCCTGCCTCAATGTCTTGTACAACACTTTCCTGTAAGGAATATCTAGGTACTATTACATTCCTAGAAAAATCTCAGACATTAGCTCTGAGGAGAACCTCAATGAGAGACAAAAGATGTTCAAATAAAGCTTCGACCTCTTTGGCAAAGGAGAAAAGTTGAGAATCTATTTTTGGCATATCATTGGGTCCAGGAAGAAAGTGGTGTCATGGAACACTAAGTCCCCATGAGGCCGAGAACCCATCAATATTTCAAGTTTAGAATGTGACTGAAGTTCAACAAGACAGAGTGACTGAGGATGATTTAGTCTCTCTCTCTCTTTTTCTTTTTTTTTTTTGAGAGAGACATTAAGCATGTTTTCGTTTGGAATAGCAAGGTTTAAATTATATTACGCAGGATGATGTTATTGCTGTATTTTTTTTAAGATTTGAGTTCCTGAATAGTTTAATTGGTTAGAGTGGCTACGATTGATTGGTACTCTGTCCCCTGTCCATCTTGCATCTAGTGAACTCCCCGTCACATACAGGGTGAAAATCTGAAAACTTCCTATCTTGGGTTCTTTGCAATTGGCATCCTTGATACTAAATTGTGTTTTATCTCTAAGAAGCAGCGACTAAAGTTTGAGATGACAGAACTCTCAATTTTCTGTTGCTTTTTTCTATGTCTGCAGGCCATTGGATGGATTCACTTATTCCATATTCATACATGTCCAGGGGTAATTGCAGTCGTGGTGGTGGTGACATGTTATACAATGACATTCTCATTGTTGGAGAGCAACTACACAATGGTATGAATTATTTTCACAAGATTTCTGGTGACAGCCTCTGGAGAATATTCCTCCAATGCTTTCAATAATTTTATAACCACTGAGTTCTTACATTAGATGTCTTTTGCTCCTTAATATTCTTTGGATGGTTTAGGTTTCAGTCACTGAATCCTGACGGATCCAGTTTAAGTATGCGTGTTGACATCATGGTCATAACAACTGCAGAATATAAACAGAATGTATATGATTCGAGGCAATGAATGTGAGAAAACAAAATGAGAAAAACCGCTCAATTGAAAAGAAGACAAGAAAAGAAAGGAAATATAAGAAACAGTACAAATAAGTTCAAAATTTGAGTATACAGAAAGGTCTAAATGCAATGCTATTTAAAATAATGGTAAATACACAGAATTCTAGATTTACTAAATTTACATTAACAGAATAGAGTAAGGAAAATCCAACTACATGCTGTTTACAAAAGAACTAAATATAATTAAGAATATGTGTCATTAAAATATGAGCAAAATATGTCACATAAACACCAACCAAGTGAAAATTTTTCTAGCTGATCCTTTATGCTGCCACACATATTTAATATATATATAAATCAAAAGTTGATAGAAATACATGAATAAATTAAGAAATACATAAATATATCGAGTGATTTGAAGATAACTTTCATACCTAATTAACTCCTTGGACATACATATTAGCATATGCACAAAAACATCCACAAGTGGCATTTACAATCAAAGAACATAATTGACACAATAAATTTAATGGACTCCTAAAAATACATTTTAATACACATTTGATAAAGTTAAAAAATGAATGAATCGTTCATAAAAGTAGTCAAAAAGCTCCCTGCCTCCCCACAAACAGACAACAAAACTCCAAACCCATCAGTATCAGGGAGAAAGCAGTTTGATTAAGTTAGAGGTAAGATCTGTCTTCGTTCTGTTAACATAGTATCCCCTATGGAGGCCTAGCACCATTTGTTGAAGACACTATTCTTTTTCCATCGCATGATCTCACCACTCTTACCATATTATAGTTGACATAGATGTTTAGGTTTATTTCTGTACTGTCAATTATATTCCATTAATCTATATTTATATCCTTGTGCCAGTATCAAACTGTCAGTCCAAGTTGATGCCTGAAACTTCGGATAATGCCAAACCCTAAATGTACAATGTTTTTTCTTACACATATTATATATACCTATGATAAAATTTAATTTAGAAAGTAGGCACAGTAAGGGATCAACAACTGATAATAAATTACAATTATAACAATATACTGTAAGAAAGTTATGTGAATGTGGTCTCTATCTCAAATTATCTTATTTCACAAATTTTTTTTTAATACCGTAGATCTTACTTACCTGAGTATATGGCTTTTATTCCCCTTATGAAATCAAGAACTCGCACCTTTTCACTTAAAGGAAGCATTTTACCACTTTTCTTTGGCCTATCTGAATTGCCAGCATTACTAATCTTGCACGTTGGGGGCATTCAGTAAAACAAGGGTGACTTGAACACAAGCACTGCCATACCATGATGGTCCATCTAATAATTGAGGTGGCTAAGTGAGTAATGGGGGGTGTGGGAAACCGTGCTGACGTGCTAGCAGGTGTTGTTCTGTGAAATGTTGAACCTCTGACTTCCTTGAGTGGTCTGTGCTCCCAGCAAGGCAAAACTTGCTACTTTGAGAACACAGACCAGACAAGGTCAGGAAGTGCGGAGCTGGCCGAAAAACAGGCCCTTGTGTATCCAAACATTGTAACTACTAGATCACAGACAGTTCTGTTACTTTTTGATGCCCAGAGTATATAAGCTGCCAAAATAAACTTGGGGTGAGGCATTCTACTTAGAACTGCGGCAGTCTACTTAGAATTGCCTGCCCTCCGGATCCCATCTTTGTCTCTCTTCTTTTTTCTCAATCCTCACTCCCCACTTCAGGGACTGTTCCTCGCCTTGGCAGGCACCGACAGGGGGGTATTGTATACAGTGTGATGAACAAAGGGGTGGTTCACATCCTGGGCAACATGTGTTGGAGTGGGACAGCATGAGATTTAATCACACTGCTCAGAATGGCCTGCAATTTAGCACTTATGAATTGTTAATTTCTGGGATTTTCCATTTAATGTTTTGCTACCAGGGTTTACTGCAGGTAACTGAACCTGTGGAAAGTGAAACTGTGTGTGTGTGTGTGTGTGTGTGTGTGTGTGTGTCTGTGTGTGTGGGGGGGCATGCTACCATTGTTTTATAGTAAATTTTGAAATTGGGGAGTTTGAGTCCTCCTACTTTATTCTTCTTTTTCAGGATTGATTTGGCTATGCTGGGTCCCTTGCAATTCCGAATGGATTTTAGAATCAGCTTGTCAATTTCCGCCAAAAGAATTAGCTGGGATTCTTAGAAAGATTCCTGTTGAATTTGTTGATTAGGTTGTGTAAGGCTTGCTGCGCGACAGTGAAGCTAAGAGAGTCAGGCAGGTGGAGAAAAGTGAGGGCTTTATTCTGCGCTCAGGGGCGAGGTGCAGCGGTCCGCAGACAGGGCCGGTGAAGTGGCTCCCAGGGCAGAGGAGGGAGGCAGATATGCGATTTGGGGGAGGGGGTTGGCTGAGTGAGGTGGCAGATGAGCAGGCCCCCACCCCCAGCGCAGATAGGGCCCCAGTGGCTGTGTCTGGAGTTGTTTATTGCACCAAGGTCTGCTGCCTCTTCTGGGAAATGCCAGGGGCCCCAGTTTCCATCATGCGAGGAGGGGTCTGACTTGGCAGAGGGGTATGACTTTGCTCCCGGCCGCTTTGACCATGCCCCTAGCTGACCTCACAGGTTGAGGAATATGGCCATGTTAACAGTGTTCAGACCAAAATCGTGGAATATTTTCCCTATTAGATTGTCTTTAATTTGTTTCCACCAGTTTACAGTTTTTAGAGAATAAGTTTGGCTCTTATTTTGTTAAATATATTCCTAAGTATTCTATTATTTTTGATGCTGTTGCAAATTGAGTTGAAGTATGCAGAAATGCAATTGATTTTTATATATTGATCTTGAATACTGCAAATCTGCTGACTTATACATGCAAATACAGCTGGGCCTTGGTCAGAGTTGTTTCCTTATAACTTGGGTGACTTGTGGTAGGAAGGCACCTCTTGTTTATACCAGTCAGCCTGTGGTAGAATTGGTTTCCTTACATGTGGTTTCACTTAAAGTCGTAAAACCTACCCATGATGTTAAGTGAGGACTTACTGTAGTTCTTAAGCGGAATTCTTATAATGTCGTATACTGCAAGGTTATGTAATCTGTGAATAGAGGGCATATTGCTTTTGTCTTTCCAATATGAATGGCTTTTATTTCCATGTCTTACTTAATTGCTCTGGATAAAATATTCAGTACAATATTGAATAGAACTGGCCACAGTTGTCATCCTTTCGGGTTCACTGTCTTAGGAAGACAGTATCCAGGCTTTCACTCATAAATATCATGCTAGTTATGGCTGTTCTATAGATGCTCTTTTCATCTAGCTGACCATGCCCCTAGCTGATAATTTAGAGAATTATCTTACATGCTTAGTTGGTTTAGGTATTTTTGTTGTTGTTGTTGTTGTTTGATTGTTTTTGGTTTTTGTTTGTTTTTGTTTTTCATGAAAAGGCATTGAATTTTATGAAATACTTTTACTGAAGTTGTAGCAATGATCACGATAGTGTATTTTACTCAATTAATATGATCAATTACATTAATTGATGTTTGAGTTTTAAATCAACTTTGTATTTCTGGGATATCTCACATGGCCCTGGAATATGCTTTTTTCTGGATTTTGCTGAATATGATTTGCTAGTATTTTGCTGAGGATTTTTACATCCACATTCATAAGAAATATTAGCCTTTAGGTATATTTTCTTTTGATGTGTTTTGTTTTGGAATCAGTGTAACACTGGCCTCATAAGATGAGTTGAGATATGTTTCCTCTTCTACCTTTTGGAATAGTATGTGAAGAATTGGCATTAATTCTTTAACCTTTGGTAGAATTCAGTAGTGAGAACTTCTGGGCATTTCTTTCTTTATGAGTCATTTTTTGTTACCTATTCATATCTTTACTTAATCGGTTTGTTTATTTCTTCTTGAGTCAACTTTGTTAGTTTGTGTCTGTCTAGAAATTATTATTTCATCTAAGTTACCTTATTTGTTAGTGTACACTTTTTCATAGCATTCCTTTATTATCTTTGTATTTCTGTAAGTTCAGTAGTAATGCCCCCTTTTATATTTATGATTCTAGAATTGAGTCTTCTCTCTTTTTCTCTTGATCAATATAGCTAAATGTTTATCAATTTTGCTGACATTTTTAAAGAATCAACTTTGGTATTACTGATTTTTCTCTTATTTTTCTCTTCTCTCTTACACTAATTTCTGCCCTAATATATGTTACTTTCTTCACAATTTCTTTAGGTTTAGTTTGTTCCTCTCTTTTCAGCATTTGAGGTTGAAAGTTTAGATTATTGACTCGAGATATTTCTTTTTCTTAATATAGATATTTTATAGCTGTATATTTTCCTCTAAGTACTGCTTTAGATGCATCAAAAAACTTTATTTATTTTGTCTTTAGTTTTATTCCTTTCAAAATATTTTTGGATTTCCTTTTTGGTTTATTTTTTGACCCATTAGTATTTATGTGTGTTGTTCTGCTGCTAGTTCTGCTTTTATTCCATATTGTCAGAAAACATACTTTGTTTTATTTCTTTTCTTTTAAATTTATTTTCATTTGTTTTATGGCCTAGCGCATGGTGTATTCCTTGGGTACCTGAAATGAATGTCTAACCTGCTATTGATGTATTGTTAGATCTATAGATGTCTGTTGGTTCTGGTTGGTTTACAATGTTGTTTATGTCTTCAATTTTCTTGTTGCTCTTCAGTCTCATAAATCTATCCATTACTGAATGGGAGGTATTGAAGTTCCCAACTATGATTATTGAACTGTTTAGTTCTCTCTCCTTTCTGTCAGTTGTTGCTTCATGTATTTTGGTGTTCTACTAGTAGATCTCATATATATAATTATATAATTGTAATTCTTCTATCTTCCTGATGGACTGATTCTTTTATTATTATGAAATGTTCATTGCTTTCTCTGGTAACCTTTTTTTTTTGTTTTAAAGTCTATATTGTCTGATATTAATATCAGACAATACTCCAGTTTTCTTGTAGGTGCTATTTCCATGATTTATCTCCTTTCGTCCTTTAATTTTAAATTTATTTCTATCTTTGAATCTAAATTGTGTCCCCTATAAAGAGCACATAGAGCGTGCTTTTTTCATTTCAATTCAATATGACAATCTCTGTCTTATGACAGTGATTGCCTAATGTACTCCCATGTAATGTTTTCATTGAAATAGCGGGAAACATCTTCCATTCCTTTTTAGGTTTCTATGTTTCATGTCTTACTCTATTCCTCATTTATGGATTTTTTTGCATTAACTGAATATTTTTATTGTAGTATTTTAATTTATTTAATGATTATTCACTATACTTTCCTAATTTTTTTCCCCAGTGGTTGCTTTAGGGATTACCACATACATCTTAACTTATCAGAATCAGTTTCAGATTTATACTAGCCAAATTCCAGGAGATTCACAGATGTGATTCTATATAACGTCATTCCCTTCTCTCTCTCTCTCTGTCTCTCTGTCTCTCTCTCTCTCTGTCTCTCTCTCTCTCTCTCTCTCTGTCTCTCTCTCTCTGTCTCTGTCTCTCTCTCTTATTGTTTTTATAAGTTATACCTGTTAATGTTACATATTTTTAAATAATACAATGTTATATTTGCTACTTTACCATTTATATTGATTTTCCTAGCCAATACAGCCTTGCTCCCACTCATGTTGTTTGTGCTATTACTGCAAATATATTATACATGTTACATTTGTATATGTTACAGGCCAAACAATACGTTATGGACGTACTATTTTATACAATCGCTTTTCAAATCTATTAGAAGAAGAAAAGAGAAAATATGCATGCCTTTAAATTGTTTTATATAATTATATTATTACCTTGACAGGTGCCCTTTGTCTTTTTCCTGTGGATTTTAACATCTGGGGTTACTTGCTTTTAACCTAAAGAACTTCTTTCAATATTTGTTGTATGGAAGGTCTACTAGCAAAAATCCTCTCAGCTTTTGTTTATCTTGGAAAGAAAGCCTTTATTTTATCTTCATTTTTGGAACACAATTTTGCTCCATTTATGATTTTGGGTTGACAGTTTTTTCTTTGAGCACTTAAAATTTATTATCTCACTGTTTTCTGGCTGCCAATGTTCACACTGAGGATTCTGCTGTGAATTTTACTGTGCTTCCCCTGTAAGTGATGAGCCAGTTTTTTCATGGCTTGTAAGATACTCCTTTCATTTGATTTTTAGCATTTTTACTATGATGTGCCTGTTTGTGAACTTCTTTGTGTTTATTCTATTTGAAGTTCATTGAGCTTTCTGGATATGTAATTTATTGTTTTTCCATAAATTAGAGAAGTTTTCAGACATCATTTCTTTGAATACTTGTGTTGTTTCTTTCTCTTCTCTCACATTGGTGCTCTCAGTATGCAGATGTTGGTGGGTTTAATAGTGTTTTACATTTTTCTGAAGCTCTTCAGTTTTCTCCATTTGTTTCCTGCTCTTTGACTTGCATAATCTATATTGATCGGTCTCCAGGACTGCAATATTCTTTCTGCTTCAAGTTCAGCTCTCCTGTTGAGGTCCTTGAGTGAATTTTTAAAATTTCAGTTATTGTATTTTTTAACTCCAGAATTTACATCTGTAATAGTTTTAAATAATTTCTATCTTTTTACTGATATACTTTAGTTGATGCAACTTGTTATCATACCTTCCTTTACTTGCTTAATTTTGATTTTCCTTATAAACGTTACGACCATGTTTACAATGGCTATTTTTAAGTACTTTTCTGATAAATCTGACATCTGGTAATTCTCATGGGCAATTTTTGTTTTGTCTGATTTTTTTCCCAGTGTTTGGGTTATACTTTCCTATTTGTTTGTAGTAATTTTTGTTGGAAACTGAAAACTTTACATATTACAGCAAGTGTAGGTAAGTGTCCTCCCTTCCAGGGCTTGTTGTTGTTATTGGCTTATTCGCGTGTTCAGTACATGTTTGCATTACTTTCGTGAAGCCTATTTTTCCTCCCCCACTGTTAAGCCTCTGTTGTTCCTCCCCAAGGAGGTGCAGCTTTGCATGTACCTACAGTCGCCATAGGATGACGATGGTTTTGGTAGGGAATTTCTGATCTCTCTTTTTTTTTTTTTAGTTTTATTTTATTTTATTTTATTTTATTTTTACATCCCTCACACCGTGAACCCCCCTCCCCCCATCCACCACCACCCCGACCTCACACCGAGCCATCACATTATACAACATTATGTTAAGTGAAATAAGTCAGAAAGAGAAAGACAAGTACCATATGATCTGATCTCTTTTTGTTATTCTGTGAACACACCGAGCTCTTAAACTTCGCTAATTGACTGTTAATTGCACAATTGTTTTAAACAATGTACTGAGGACACAAATATTTTTTACAACCAATCCTATAATATTATGACTCTTGTGAAAGAATAGTTTCGGAGGGCAGTGTTTAATACTTGTTCTGATCCCAGGAGGGTTCCCCCACGAGCAGCCTTATTTCTCAATTCTCTTCTGCAAACTAGACTACCGGCAATTCAGCCTGTGTATTAAGCTCTTTCATCACAACCTCCACTGCTCATGAGGCTTCATTTTATTCAGACTCAATTTCAAATGAAGTCAGGTGTTGGGAAGAGATTAGGAGCTGTTTATTGACTTGCTTCTCCCCCAAGAAAAATCCCTTAGGCCCTTGCTCTGGATCTGTGGTTGGGCACAACTGCAAGATTTTCTCTGAGTGAAGAAAGAGTGAAACCCTGCTCTCGGCGCTTAACATTCAATGGAGGGTGGGGTAGCATCTGGAAGACCTATTAGCTTGCATCTTCTGGATTTGAAGCAGAAGCTAAGACCGGGGTGACCAGGGCCCCAGTCTCCTTAGCTCACTGCACAGTAGAATTCAATGGAATAGGGGACTCCGTTTGTCACCCACACTTGGCTAAGACATCCTGAGCCACAGATGGGGGCCAGAATGAGAAAAGCTGGTGTCCTGCTCCTTTAGAAAGAAATCCCTTCACCTGCGAACTGTGGTAGGGGAGGGGCCCTGTGTCCTGTCAGCAGCAGTCTGCTGTGGAGGACATGTCTCACCCAGCTGGGAGTGGGGAGGCGGGGACATTCGTGATTCAAACAGCACAGGCTCTTAACTTTCACATCTAATTTATGTACATTTTATTTTATTTTATTTTATTTTATTAATTAATTAGTTTAATTTATTTATTGGGGTGACAATTGTTAATGAAATTACATAATTTCAGGTGTACAATACTGTATTACATCATCAATATATCCCATTGTGGGTTCACCACCCAGAGTCAGTTCTCCTTCCATCACCATATATTTCATCCCCCTTACCCTCATCTCCCTCCCCCCACCCCCCTTACCCTCTGGTAACCACTAAACTATTGTCTGTGTCTATGAGTTCTTGTTTCTCATTTGTTTGTCTTGTTTTTGGTTTATATACCACATATCAGTGAAATCATAGGGTTCTCTGCTTTTTGTGTCTGACTTATTTCGCTTAGCATTATATTCTCAAGATCCATCCATGTTGTCACAAATGTTCCTATATCATCTTTCCTTAACGCTGAATAGTATTCCATTGTGTATATATACCACAACTTCTTTATCCAGTCATCTATCGAAGGACATTTTGGTTGTTTCCATGTCTTGGCCACCGTAAACAAAGCTGCAATGAACATTGGAGCACACGTGTCTTTATGTATAAATGATTTCAAATTCTTTGGGTAGATACCCAGGAGAGGGATTGCTGGGTCATATGGTAATTCTATTCGTAATTTTTTAAGGAACCTCCACACTGCCTTCCATAGTGGCTGCACCAGTCTGCATTCCCACCAACAGTGTATGAGGGTTCCTTTTTCTCCACAGCCTGTCCAACACTTGTTGCTATTTGTCTTTTTGATGATAGCCATTCTGACTGGGGTAAGGTGATATCTCATTGTGGTTTTTATTTGCATTTCTCTGATGATTAGTGATGTTGAGCATTTTTTCATATGTCTATTTGCCATTTGTAAGTCCTCTTTAGAGAAATGTCTCTTCAGGTCCTCTGCCCATTTTTCAATTGGGTGGTTTGTTTTTTTGGTTGTTGAGTTTCATGAGTTCCTTGTATATTTTGGATATTAGACCCTTATCGGAGGAACTGTTTGCAAAAATCTTCTTCCATTCAGTCGGTTGCCTCTTTATTTTGTCGATGGTTTCTTTTGCTGTGCAGAAACTTTTAAGTTTCATATAGTCCCATTTGTTTATTTTAGCTTTTACTTCCGTTGCCTTTGGAGTCAAATTCATAAAATGCTCTTTGAACCCAAGGTCTATAAGTTTGGTACCTATGTTTTCTTCTATGCAGTTTATTGTGTCAGGTCTTATGCTTAAATCTTTGATCCATTTTGAATTAATTTTGGTACATGGTGACAGATAACAATCCAGTTTCATTCTTTGCACGTGGCTATCCAGTTCTCCCAGCACCATTTATTGAAGAGGCTATCTTTCCTCCATTGTATGTTTTTAGCTTCTTTGTCAAAAATTATCTGTCCATATTTATGTGGTTTTATTTCTGGGTTCTCAATTCTATTCCATTGGTCCATGTGTCTGTTTTTCTGCCAATACCATGCTGTTTTGATTATTGTAGCTCTGTAGTACAAGCTAAAGTCAGGCAGTGTGATACCTCCAGCACTGTTCTTTTTTCTTCAGATTGCTTTGGCTATTCGGGGTCTTTTGTGGTTCCAAACAAATCTGATGATTTTTTGTTCTATTTCTTTAAAAAATGCCATTGGGATTTTGATGGGGATTGCATTAAATCTGTATATTGCTTTGGGTAATATGGCCATTTTAACTATGTTGGTTCTTCCAAGCCATGAGCACGGAATGTCTTTCCATTTCTTTGTGTCTTCTTCAATTTCTTTCAAAAATGTCTTATAGTTTTCAGCATATAAATCCTTCACATCCTTCGTTAAATTTATTCCTCGGTATTTTATTCTTTTTCTGCAATTGCAAAGGGAATTGTTTTTTGTATTTCTTTTTCTGAGATTTCATTGTTAGTATATAGGAATGCAATGGACTTTTGTACGTTGATTTTTGTAGCCAGCAACTTTACTCTATTCATTGATTGTTTCTAACAGCTTTTTGGTGGAGTCTTTAGGGTTTTCTATGTATAGCATCATGTCATCTGCAAAGAGTGATGTTTTAACTTCTTCATTCCCAATTTGGACGCCTTTTATTTCTTTCTCTTGCCTGATGGCTCTGGCAAAGATAATTCATGTACATTTTCGTCAGTTTTTTTGGGATGTTTCTTCATGGCTATTTCTCTTTAGGATAATGTCTATATGCTTTAAACGATTGGTCTTTTTATTCCCCCGATAGCGTTTTTCTCTATTAATTTTACTAATGTAGGAGCAGGTTAGTGGAATTCCTTACACTTCAGGCCAGAAGTCAATCTCCCTTTATAGTGTTTCTTGATATTCATCAGTAACAGAGATAAAAACGGAATTTAAAGCAACACACTTGTAATTTCCACAAAAGTGTTATGTATGTAGAAATGCAACTAGTAAAAGATGAACAAGCCATTTGTGGAGGCATTATAATAAAAATTTATTTTAAGACATTATAAAGACCTATGTAAATAAATACAGTTATAGAAAATTAATGAATTATAACTTAGATTTCAGTTCTCCCCAAATTGGCCTTCAGATTTTAATTTCTTTTTCCGTTCTAACCAACTGAGCTAACTGGTCACGCCCGATCTTCTGATTTCAATGAGATCCCAATCTGAAATTATTTTTGACACTTGAAAATCTGATTCTAAAAAAATTACATAGAAAAGCAAAGAAGCACAATACCGAAGAAAAATAAGAAATTTTAAGGAAGTTATATAACATGATGGTAAAGTGCACACACAAACACACACGCGCACACACATAGCACACATCACATGAAATGATGAGGAAGACAAGAATCTACCGAAAAACTCCCAAAGACCATAACTGGAATAAGTTAAGCAGGAAAATGAATACAGCAGTGTTAGATTTAACCTAAAGTATAAAATAAATATTTACGAAGCCATTCTAATATAAATGAATGAAAAATAGATGACTGGGAGAATAACAAATTTCCCATGCAGAGACATTGCAAATAATGCATGTCAATAGTTTATCCTGAAGGTGATGGGGAATAACTTTATTATTCTTTGGTGTTGACTACACATAATGCTTTTTTCCCAAAGAAACCAATATGGAAAGCGGAGAAGATTAACTTCACGGGGGAACAACTTTGTGGTCGTTGTCCAAATACTAGTGTCCTTTGTGTAATCATGTAGCTAATATCAGACAGATCTTAGTGATGTGATTCTACTAAACACATAACCACACTCCCAGATCCCAGATCGGTGAAGGTCGTTTAAAATTAGAAAAATGCGAGAATCTGTAACTGTCAAGAAGAGCTTAAGAACTATATTATTAAATGTACTGCATCTTGGGTAGGATCTTGGAATGGAAAAAGAACATTTGGTAAAAATAAAGGAAATCTAAATACTGTATGGAATATACTTAATGCATCAATATTTATTCATTAATTGTGACATGTGTACCATAAAGTACTATAACAATGATAGAGGAATTTATCTGAGGGGTATATGGGAACTCCATGCTATCTTCGCAACTTGTCTATAATTCTAAAACTATTTTAAAATAATGTATATACACTCGCAAAAGAGATAAGTGTTTCATAAATAAAACTCAAAGGGCACTATATAAAAGTGATTCAAATGAAAAATTCAAATGTATCAAAACTAATAATATCACTTCATAAAAAGACAACAAAAAGAAGCACAAAAGTTATAAATTGAGAGATAATTTTAATCACGTAAATAAATGGCAATTGGTATATTTCAAATGTAAAGTAGTTAAAATATCAATATATCAATGAGAAAGATATCATCCAATAATATATGTGGCATGTATATGTATATCTATACATATATAATTTTAATAGACATAATATGTTAGGATATGTGCTTATATAATTATATGTACACATACCACATGAATATATAGAAAATATGAACATGCATATACATTGTAATATACTATGTGTAGTATAGAAAATATAAACATACATACAATACTCAAATAGATGCAGTATATAAAGATACATGTTTTATATATTCGTAAAGCAAAAGTGAATATACTTTGGCCAGAAACATATAAGAAGCCCTTAATATTGTTAATAATTAAATAAGCATAAAACTAAACCTTAATTTTAAATTTTTGTATGTACCAGAATGGCAGGTACTGAGAGTCTGGAAAAACCAAGTTCTATTGAAGACGTGGAGCCATTATAACTCCTAGTCAGTGCTGGTGGAAATGTGGATTGGTACAACCACTTTGGAAAACAATCTGCATTATTTTTACAGTTTTTACATTTAAGAATAAGAACACAGAGCATCCACTCGTCACTGTACATATCCTGGGTAACTCGATCATAGGTTTACCTGGGGACACTTACAAAACAAGGTCAATGCCGTATTGTTCTTTAAAATAAACACCCACAGGAGTAGGGTGCCTGGGCCAGAGCCTCTCCTATCCCGTGACAAACCCCGGGCGAGATTCGGACCCCACCGGCACTCCGCAGAGCCTGGAGGCCTGCCCCAGTATCTCACGGTGACTGCCCGCCCCCCCGACCCGGGCTCTACATCCTTAACGGAGCCCAGCCCCGGGCGCGACGGTCCGCCGGTGGAGGAGCTGTCGCTTCAATACTGCCCCCGTGCGTCGGTCCCATTCCGTGACAGAGCCTGTGCGTCCCTCCTTCCTCCCCCCCCCACTCGCAACCGCTGTCTCTCTGGCTTCTGTCACCGCCAGGGAAGTGGCAGAGGGCCCGTGGAGCCACGGGTGGCCTGAAAGGGCCTCACTGCGGGCAAAGAGTAACCCGCTGCCCACGCCCGCGGCGTCCTGAGGACGCGGGGAGCAGGCGGGAGGCGTGGCGCTGCTGGAGCCGGCAGGCGGGGAGAGGTTCGCCGCCGGCGCGGCCCAACAACCTGGCGCGCGCTCACCACGCAGGCCGGGCGGCTGCTCTTGGGGCGCCGCGAGCCCGGTCCCAGCGTCTACGGCCATACCACCCTGCACGCGCCCGATCTCCTCTGATCTCGGAAGCTAAGCAGGGTCGGGCCTGGTTAGTACTTGGATGGGAGACAGCCTGGGAATACCGGGCGAACTAGGCTTTTGCCCGCCACTGCTTTTGCGGCCGCCATGCCCCAAGACCCTCTGCAGCCGCCAACCCCGCCACAGGACCCCTGGCCAGCGGGGCTGGGCGGGGTGGGGGGGTGGGTAGTGGGAGGGTGGGGTCCGTGCCGCCGCCGAGACCTACAGCCTCGCAGACCCGGACTCAGGCCAGGCGCCTGGGCCAGGTCTCCCCCCACAGCCCCTTCTATAGCCTCTTTTTTCCCCCCCGCAAGCGCATGCTGTCAACCCGCAGACCTTCGCCGCGCCCACGACCCCGCCCCCAAAGCCCAAGCCCAGGGCTGCCTGCCGGCGCAGGCATCCAAACGGCCTCGGGCGGCTTTCTCCTGCCAAGGCAGTGCGGCTCCTTGGCACCTCGGTGTCCTTGGCAGAGGGGTGACCGTCCCACTGCCTGCACCCGGGCCCAAAGACAGAGGGACTGGTTATCCCAGGACAGCAAGCCGAGGGGACGCCCAGCCGCACCACCCCACCGGAGGACTCCGTCTCCACCGGCAGGCACCGCGGCCCCTCCCCCAGCGCCCTTCCTTCTCCCAGGGGAGCCCTGCGCGTTCGGTTCCCGCAGGCCTGCCCCTGGGTCCCACGGTGACTGCCCGCCCCCCCCCCCCCCCGGGCTGTACATCCTTAAGGGAGCCCAGCCCCGGGCGCGACCGTCCGCCGGTGGAGGAGCTGTCCCTTCAACACTGCCCCCGTGCGTGGGTCCCATTCCGTGACAGAGCCTGTGCGTCCCTCCTTCCTCCCCCCCCCCACTCGCAACCGCTGTCTCTCTGGCTTCTGTCACCGCCAGGGAAGTGGCAGAGGGCCCGTGGAGCCACGGGTGGCCCGAACGGGCCTCACTGCGGGCAAAGAGTAACCCGCTGCCCACGACCGCGGCGTCCTGAGGACGCGGGGAGCAGGCGGGTGGCGCGGCGCTGCTGGAGCCGGAAGGCGGGGAGAGGCTCGCCGCCGGAGCGGCCCAACAACCTGGCGCGCGCTCACCACGAAAGCCGGGCAGCTGCTCTTGGGGCGCCGCGAGCCCGGTCCCAGCGTCTACGGCCATCCCACCCTGCACGCGCCCGATCTCCTCTGATCTCGGAAGCTAAGCAGGGTCGGGCCTGGTTAGTACTTGGATGGGAGACCGCCTGGGAATACCGGGTGCACTAGGCTTTTGCCCGCCACTGCTTTTGCGGCCGCCATGCCCCAGGACCCTCTGCAGCCGCCAACCCCGCCACAGGACCCCTGGCCAGCGGGGCTGGGCGGGGTGGGGGGGTAGGGTAGTGGGAGGGTGGGGTCCGTGCCGCCGCCGAGACCTACAGCCTCGCAGACCCGGCCTCACGCCAGGCGCCTGGGCCAGGTCTCCCCCCACAGCCCCTTCTATAGCCTCTTTTTCCCCCCCGCAAGCGCATGCTGTCAACCCGCAGACCTTCGCCGCGCCCACGACCCCGCCCCCAAAGCCTAAGCCCAGGGCTGCCTGCCCGCTCAGGCCACCAAACGGCCTCGGGCGGCTTTCTCCTGCCAAGGCAGTGCGGCTCCTTGTCACCTCGGTGTCCTTGGCAGAGGGGTGACCGTCCCACTGCCTGCACCCGGGCCCGGAGACAGAGGGACTGGTTGTCCCAGGACAGCAAGCCGAGGGGACGCCCAGCCGCTCCACCGCACCGGAGGACTCCGTCTCCACCGGCAGGCACCGCGGCCGCTCTCCCAGCGCCCTTCCTTCTCCCAGGGGAGCCCTGCGCGTTCGGTTCCCGCAGGCCTGCCCCTGGGTCCCACGGTGACTGACCGCCCCCCCCCCCCGGGCTGTACATCCTTAACGGAGCCCAGCCCCGGGCGCGACCGTCCGCCGGTGGAGGAGCTGTCCCTTCAACACTGCCCCCGTGCGTGGGTCCCATTCCGTGACAGAGCCTGTGCGTCCCTCCTTCCTCCCCCCCCCCCACTCGCAACCGCTGTCTCTCTGGCTTCTGTCACCGCCAGGGTAGTGGCAGAGGCCCCGTGCAGCCACGGGTGCCCCAAGGGGCCTCACTGCGGGCAAAGAGTAACCCGCTGCCCACGCCCGCGGCGTCCTGAGGAGGCGGGGAGCAGGCGGGATGCGCGGCGCTGCTGCAGCCGGCAGGCGGTGAGAGGCTCGCCGCCGGCGCGGCCCAACAACCTGGCGCGCGCTCACCAAGCAGGCCGGGCGGCTGCTCTTGGGGCGCCCCGAGCCCGGTCCCAGCGTCTACGGCCATACCACCCTGCACGCGCCGGATCTCCTCTGATCTCGAAGCTAAGCAGGGTCGGGCCTGGTTAGTATTTGGATGGGAGACCGCCTGGGAATACCGGGTGCACTAGGCTTTTGCCCGCCACTGCTTTTGGGGCCGCCATGCCCCTGGACCCTCTGCAGCCGCCAACCCCGCCACAGGACCCCTGGCCAGCGGGGCTGGGCGGGGTGGGGGGGCTGGGTAGTGGGAGGGTGGGGTCCGGGCCACCGCCGAGACCTAGAGCCTCGCAGACCAGGCCTCACGCCAGGCGCCTGGGCCAGGTCTCCCCCCACAGTCCCTTCTATAGCCTCTTTTTTCCCCCGCAAGCGAAAGCTGTCAACCCGCAGACCTTCGCCGCGCCCACGACCCCGCCCCCAAAGCCCAAACCCAGGGCTGCCTGCCGGCGCAGGCCTCCAAACGGCCTCGGGCGGCTTTCTCCTGCCAAGGCAGTGCGGCTCTTGGCACCCCGGTGTCCTTGGCAGAGGGGTGACCGTCCCACTGCCTGCACCCGGGCCCGGAGACAGAGGGACTGGTTGTCCCAGGACAGCAAGCCGAAGGGACGCCCAGCCGCCCCACCCCACCGGAGGACTCCGTCTCCACCGGCAGGCACCGCGGCCGCTCCCCCAGCGCCCTTCCTTCTCCCAGGAGAGCTGTGGGCGCTCGGTTCCCGCCGGCCGGCCGCTGCAGCCCCCGGCAGACAGCCACAAAAGAGCCCGGCCAAAGCAGCGGAGGGAGGGAGCGCCACAACTGCACGCGCGCGGCCGTCTCCCCGGGCCTCCAGGAGAGACCACCACAGGGGAAAAGCAGGAAGGCAGGCAGGCCCAAAACCCACAGGTATAAGGTGCCTGGGCCAGAACCTCTCCTTTCGCGTGACAAACCCCGGGCGAGATTTGGACCCCACCGGCACTCCGCAGACCCTGGAGGCCTGCCCCGGGGTTCCCACGGTGACTGTCCGCCCACCCCCACCCGGGCTCTACATCCTTATCGGAGCCCAGCCCCGGGCGTGACTGTCCGCCGGTGGAGGAGCTGTCGCTTCAACACTGCCCCCGTGCGTCGGTCCCATTCCGTGACAGAGCCTGTGCGTCCCTCCTTCCTCCCCCCCCCCACTGGCAACCGCTGTCTCTCTGGCTTCTGTCACCGCCAGGGAAGTGGCAGAAGGCCCGTGGAGCCACGGGTGGCCCGAACGGACCTCACTGCGAGCAAAGAGTAACCCGCTGACCACGACCGCGGCGTCCTGAGGAGGCGGGGAGCAGGCGGGTGGCGCGGCGCTGCTGGAGCCGGCAGGCGGGGCGCGGCCCAGCAACCTGGCGAGCGCTCACCAAGCAGGCCGGGCGGCTGCTCTTGGGGCGCCGGGAGCCCGGTCCCAGCGTCTACGGCCATACCACCCTGCACGCGCCGGATCTCCTCTGATCTCGGAAGCTAAGCAGGGTCGGGCCTGGTTAGTACTTGGATGGGAGACCGCCTGGGAATACCGGGTGCACTAGGCTTTTGCCCGCCACTCCTTTTGCGGCCGCCATGCCCCTGGACCCTCTGCAGCTGCCAACCCCGCCACAGGACCCCTGGCCAGCGGGGCTGGGCGGGGTGGGGGGGGTAGTTGGAGGGTGGGGTCCGGGCCGCCGCCGAGACCTACAGCCTCGCAGACCCTGCCTCACGACAGGCGACTGGGCCAGGTCTCCCCCCACAGCCCCTTCTATAGCCTCTTTTTTCCCCCCTGCAAGCGCATGCTGTCAACCCGAAGACCTTCGCCGCGCCCACGACCCCGCCCCCAAAGCCCAAGCCCAGGGCTGCCTGCCCGCTCAGGCCTCCAAACGGCCTCGGGCGGCTTTCTCCTGCCAAGGCAGTGCGGCTCCTTGGCACCCCGGTGTCCTTGGCAGATGGGTGACCGTCCCACTGCCTGCACCCGGGCCCGGAGACAGAAGGACTGGTTGTCCCAGGACAGCAAGCCGAGGGGACGCCCAGCCGCCCCACCCCACCGGAGGACTCCGTCTCCGCCGGCAGGCACCGCGGCCCCTCCCCCAGCGCCCTTCCTTCTCCCAGGGGAGCCCTGCGGGTTCGGTTCCCGCAGGCCTGCCCCTGGGTCCCACGGTGACTGCCCGCCCGCCCCCCCCGGGCTGTACATCCTTAACGGAGCCCAGCCCCGGGCGCGACCGTCCGCCGGTGGAGGAGCTGTCCCTTCAACACTGCCCCCGTGCGTGGGTCCCATTCCGTGACAGAGCCTGTGCGTCCCTCCTTCCTCCCCCCCCCACTGGCAACCGCTGTCTCTCTGGCTTCTGTCACCGCCAGGGTAGTGGCAGAGGCCCCGTGCAGCCACGGGTGCCCCGAAGGGGCCTCACTGCGGGCAAAGAGTAACCCGCTGCCCACGCCCGCGGCGTCCTGAGGAGGCAGGGAGCAGGCGGGATGCGTGGCGCTGCTGCAGCCGGCAGGCGGTGAGAGGCTCGCCGCAGGCGCGGCCCAACAACCTGGCGCGCGCTCACCAAGCAGGCCGGGCGGCTGCTCTTGGGGCGCCGCGAGCCCGGTCCCAGCGTCTACGGCCATACCACCCTGCACGCGCCGGATCTCCTCTGATCTCGGAAGCTAAGCAGGGTCGGGCCTGGTTAGTATTTGGATGGGAGACCGCCTGGGAATACCGGGTGCACTAGGCTTTGCCCGCCACTCCTTTTGTGGCCGCCATGCCCCTGGACCCTCTGCAGCCGCCAACCACGCCACAGGACCCCTGGCCAGCGGGGCTGGGCGGGGTGGGGTGGCTGGGTAGTGGGAGGGTGGGGTCCGGGCCACCGCCGAGACCTAGAGCCTCGCAGACCCGGCCTCACGCCCGGAGCCTGGGCCAGGTTTCCCCCCACAGTCCCTTCTATAGCCTCTTTTTTCCCCCGCAAGCGAAAGCTGTCAACCCGAAAACCTTCGCCGCGCCCACGACCCCGCCCCCAAAGCCCAAGCCCAGGGCTGCCTGCTGGCGCAGGCCTCCAAACGGCCTCGGGCGGCTTTCTCCTGCCAAGGCAGTGCGGCTTTTTGGCACCTCGGTGTCCTTGGCAGAGGGGTGACCGTCCCACTGCCTGCACCCGGGCCCGGAGACAGAGGGACTGGTTGTCCTAGGACAGCAAGCCGAGGGGACGCCCAGCCGCCCCACCCCACCGGAGGACTCCGTCTCCACCGGCAGGAACCGCGGCCCCTCCCCCAGCGCCCTTCCTTCTCCCAGGAGAGCCGTGTGCGCTCTGTTCCCGCAGGCCGGCCGCTCCGGCCGCCGGAGCACAGCCACAAAGGAGCCCGGCCATAGCAGCAGAGGGAGGGAGTGCCACAACTGCACGCGTGCGGCCGTCTCCCCGGGCCTCCAGGAGAGACCACCACAGGGGAAAAGCAGGCAGGCAGGCAGGCCCAAAACCCACAGGACTAGGGTGCCTGGGCCAGAGCCTCTCCTTTCGCGTGACAAACCCCGGGCGGATTCGGACCCCACCGGCACTCCGCAGACCCTGGAGGCCTGCCCCAGTATCCAACGGTGACTGCACGCCCCCCCCCCCCCCCCCCCGGGCTCTACATCCTTATCGGAGCCCAGCCCCGGGCGTGACCGTCCGCCGGTGGAGGAGCTGTCGCTTCAACACTGCCCCCGTGCGTCGGTCCCATTCCGTGACAGAGCCGGTGCGTCCCTCCTTCCTCCCCCCCCCCCACTCGCAACCGCTGCCTCTCAGGCTTCTGTCACCGCCAGGGAAGTGGCAGAGGGCCCGTGGAGCCACGGGTGGCCCGAACGGGCCTCACTGCGGGCAAAGAGTAACCCGCTGCCCACGACCGCGGCGTCCTGAGGACGCGGGGAGCAGGCGGGATGCGCGGCGCTGCTGGAGCCGGAAGGCGGGGAGAGGCTCGCCGCCGGAGCGGCCCAACAACCTGGCGCGCGCTCACCACGAAGGCCGGGCAGCTGCTCTTGGGGCGCCGCGAGCCCGGTCCCAGCGTCTACGGCCATACCACCCTGCACGCGCCGGATGTCCTCTGATCTCGGAAGCTAAGCAGGGTCGGGCCTGGTTAGTACTTGGATGGGAGACCGCCTGGGAATACCGGGTGCACTAGGCTTTTGCCCGCCACTGCTTTTGCGGCCGCCATGCCCCAGGACCCTCTGCAGCCGCCAACCCCGCCACAGGACCCCTGGCCAGCGGGGCTGGGCGGGGTGGGGGGGTGGGTAGTGGGAGGGTGGGGTCCGTGCCGCCGCCGAGACCTACAGCCTCGCAGACCCGGCCTCACGCCAGGCGCCTGGGCCAGGTCTCCCCCCACAGCCCCTTCTATAGCCTCTTTTTTCCCCCCCCGGAAGCGCATGCTGTCAACCCGCAGACCTTGGCCGCGCCCACGACCCCGCCCCCAAAGCCCAAGCCCAGGGCTGCCTGCCGGCGCAGGCATCCAAACGGCCTCGGGCGGCTTTCTCCTGCCAAGGCAGTGCGGCTCCTTGGCACCTCGGTGTCCTTGGCAGAGGGGTGACCGTCCCACTGCCTGCACCCGGGCCCAAAGACGGAGGGACTGGTTGTCCCAGGACAGCAAGCCGAGGGGACGCCAAGCCGCCCCACCCCACCGGAGGACTCCGTCTCCGCGGGCAGGCACCGCGGCCCCTCCCCCAGCGCCCTTCCTTCTCCCAGGAGAGCCGTGTGCGCTCGGTTCCCGCCAGCCGGCCGCTCCGGCCCCCGGCGCACAGCCACAAAGAGCCCGGCCAAAGCAGCGGAGGGAGGGAGCGCCACAACTGCACGCGCGCGGCCGTCTCCCCGGGCCTCCAGGAGAGACCACCACCGGGGAAAAGCAGGCAGGCAGGCAGGCCCAAAACCCACAGGAGTAGGGTGCCTGGGCCAGAGCCTCTCCTTTCGCGTGACAAACCCCGGGCGAGATTCGGACCCCACCGGCACTCCGCAGACCCTGGAGGCCTGCCCCAGTATCCAATGGTGACTGCACGCCCCCCCCCCCCCCCCCGGGCTCTACATCCTTATCGGAGCCCAGCCCCGGGCGTGACTGTCCGCCGGTGGAGGAGCTGTCGCTTCAACACTGCCCCCGTGCGTCGGTCCCATTCCGTGACAGAGCCTGTGCGTCCCTCCTTCCTCCCCCCCCCCCACTGGCAACCGCTGTCTCTCTGGCTTCTGTCACCGCCAGGGAAGTGGCAGAGGGCCCGTGGAGCCACGGGTGGCCCGAACGGACCTCACTGCGGGCAAAGAGTAACCCGCTGCCCACGACCGCGGCGTCCTGAGGAGGCGGGGAGCAGGCGGGTGGCGCTGCGCTGCTGGAGCCGGCAGGCGGGGCGCGGCCCAGCAACCTGGCGAGCGCTCACCAAGCAGGCCGGGCGGCTGCTCTTGGGGCGCCGCGAGCCCGGTCCCAGCGTCTACGGCCATACCACCCTGCACGCGCCGGATCTCCTCTGATCTCGGAAGCTAAGCAGGGTCGGGCCTGGTTAGTACTTGGATGGGAGACCGCTCAGGAATACCGGGTGCTCTAGGCTTTTACCCGCCACTCCTTTTGGGGCCGCCATGCCCCTGGACCCTCTGCAGCTGCCAACCCCGCCACAGGACCCCTGGCCAGCGGGGCTGGGCGGGGTGGGGGGGTGGGTAGTGGGAGGGTGGGGTCCGGGCCGCCGCCGAGACCTACAGCCTCGCAGACCCTGCCTCACGCCAGGCGACTGGGCCAGGTCTCCCCCCACAGCCCCTTCTATAGCCTCTTTTTTCCCCCCCGCAAGCGCATGCTGTCAACCCGAAGACCTTCGCCGCGCCCACGACCCCGCCCCCAAAGCCCAAGCCCAGGGCTGCCTGCCCGCGCAGGCCTCCAAACGGCCTCGGGCGGCTTTCTCCTGCCAAGGCAGTGCGGCTCCTTGGCACCTCGGTGTCCTTGGCAGAGGGGTGACCGTCCCACTGCCTGCACCCGGCCCGGAGACAGAGGGACTGGTTGTCCCAGGACAGCAAGCCGAGGGGACGCCCAGCCGCTCCACCCCACCGGAGGACTCCGTCTCCACCGGCAGGTACCCCGGCCGCTCTCCCAGCGCCCTTCGTTCTCACAGGGGAGCCTTGCGCGTTCGGTTCCCGCAGGCCTGCCCCTGGGTCCCACGGTGACTGCCCGCCCGCCCCCCCCGGGCTGTACATCCTTAACGGAGCCCAGCCCCGGGCGCGACCGTCCGCCGGTGGAGGAGCTGTCCCTTCAACACTGTCCCCGTGCGTGGGTCCCATTCCGTGACAGAGCCTGTGCGTCCCTAATTCCTCCCCCCCCCCACTCGCAACCGCTGTCTCTCTGGCTTCTGTCACCGCCAGGGAAGTGGCAGAGGCCCCGTGCAGCCACGGGTGCCCCGAAGGGGCCTCACTGCGGGCAAAGAGTAACCCGCTGCCCACGCCCGCGGCGTCCTGAGGAGGCAGGGAGCAGGCGGGATGCGCGGCGCTGCTGGAGCCGGCAGGCGGGGCGCGGCCCAGCAACCTGGCGCGCGCTCACCAAGCAGGCCGGGCGGCTGCTCTTGGGGCGCCGCGAGCCCGGTCCCAGCGTCTACGGCCATACCACCCTGCACGCGCCGGACCTCCTCTGATCTCGGAAGCTAAGCAGGGTCGGGCCTGGTTAGTACTTGGATGGGAGACCGCTCGGGAATACCGGGTGCTCTAGGCTTTTACCCGCCACTCCTTTTGGGACCGCCATGCCCCTGGACCCTCTGCAGCTGCCAACCCCGCCACAGGACCCCTGGCCAGCGGGGCTGGGCGGGGTGGGGGGGGGTAGTTGGAGGGTGGGGTCCGGGCCGCCGCCTAGACCTACAGCCTCGCAGACCCTGCCTCACGCCAGGCGACTGGGCCAGGTCTCCCCCCACAGCCCCTTCTATAGTCTCTTTTTCCCCCCCCCCCAAGCGCATGCTGTCAACCCGAAGACCTTGGCCGCGCCCACGACCCCGCCCCCAAAGCCCAAGCCCAGGGCTGCCTGCCCGCGCAGGCCTCCAAACGGCCTCGGGCGGCTTTCTCCTGCCAAGGCAGTGCGGCTCCTTGGCACCTCGGTGTCCTTGGCAGATGGGTGACCGTCCCACTGCCTGCACCCGGGCCCGGAGACAGAGGGACTGGTTGTCCTAGGACAGCAAGCCGAGGGGACGCCCAGCCGCCCCACCCCACCGGAGGACTCCGTCTCCACCGGCAGGCACCGCGGCCCCTCCCCCAGCGCCCTTCCTTCTCCCAGGAGAGCTGTGTGCGCTCGGTTCCCCCCCGCCGGTCGCTGCGGTCCCCGGCGCACAGCCACAAAGGAGCCCTGCCATAGCAGCAGAGGGAGGGAGTGCCACAACTGCACGCGTGCGGCCGTCTCCCCGGGCCTCCAGGAGAGACCACCACAGGGGAAAAGCAGGCAGGCAGGCAGGCCCAAAACCCACAGGAGTAGGGTGCCTGGACCAGAGCCTCTCCTTTCGCGTGACAAACCCCGGGCGGATTCGGACCCCACCGGCACTCCGCAGAGCCTGGAGGCCTGCCCACGTATCCCACGGTGACTGCCCACCCCCTCCCCGCCCCCCCCCCGCTCTACATCCTTATCGGAGCCCAGCCCCGGGCGTGACCGTCCGCCGGTGGAGGAGCTGTCGCTTCAACACTGCCCCCGTGCGTCGGTCCCATTCCGTGACAGAGCCTGTGCGTCCCTCCTTCCTCCCACTCCCCACTCGCAACCGCTGTCTCTCTGGCTTCTGTCACCGCCAGGGAAGTGGCAGAGGGCCCGTGGAGCCACGGGTGGCCCGAACGGGCCTCACTGCGGGCAAAGAGTAACCCGCTGCCCACGACCGCGGCGTCCTGAGGACGCGGGGAGCAGGCGGGTGGCGCTGCGCTGCTGGAGCCGGAAGGCGGGGAGAGGCTCGCCGCCGGAGCGGCCCAACAACCTGGCGCGCGCTCACCACGAAGGCCGGGCAGCTGCTCTTGGGGCGCCGCGAGCCCGGTCCCAGCGTCTACGGCCATACCACCCTGCACGCGCCCGATCTCCTCTGATCTCGGAAGCTAAGCAGGGTCGGGCCTGGTTAGTACTTGGATGGGAGACCGCTTGGGAATACAGGGTGCACTAGGCTTTTGCCCGCCACTGCTTTTGCGGCCGCCATGCCCCAGGACCCTCTGCAGCCGCCAACCCCGCCACAGGACCCCTGGCCAGCGGGGCTGGGCGGGGTGGGGGGGTGGGTAGTGGGAGGGTGGTGTCCGTGCCGCCGCCGAGACCTACAGACTCGCAGACCCGGACTCACGCCAGGCGCCTGGGCCAGGTCTCCCCCCACAGCCCCTTCTATAGCCTCTTTTTTCCCCCGCAAGCGAAAGCTGTCAACCCGAAGACCTTCGCCGCGCCCACGACCCCGCCCCCGAAGCCCAAGCCCAGGGCTGCCTGCCCGCTCAGGCCTCCAAACGGCCTCGGGCGGCTTTCTCCTGCCAAGGCAGTGCGGCTCCTTGGCACCTCGGTGTCCTTGGCAGAGGGGTGACCGTCCCACTGCCTGCACCCCGGCCCGGAGACAGAGGGACTGGTTGTCCCAGGACAGCAAGCCGAGGGGACGCCAAGCCGCCCCACCCCACCGGAGAACTCCGTCTCCGCGGGCAGGCACCGCGGCCCCTCCCCCAGCGCCCTTCCTTCACCCAGGAGAGCCGTGTGCGCTCGGTTCCCGCCGGCCGGCCGCTCCGGCCCCCGGCGCACAGCCACAAAGAGCCCGGCCAAAGCAGCGGAGGGAGGGAGCGCCACAACTGCACGCGCGCGGCCGTCTCCCCGGGCCTCCAGGAGAGACCACCACAGGGGAAAAGCAGGCAGGCAGGCAGGCCCAAAACCCACAGGAGTAGGGTGCCTGGGCCAGAACCTCTCCTTTCGCGTGACAAACCACGGGCGAGATTTGGACCCCACAGGCACTCCGCAGACCCTGGAGGCCTGCCCCGGGGTCCCACGGTGACTGCCCTCCCACCCCCACCCGGGCTCTACATCCTTATCGGAGCCCAGCCCCGGGCGTGACTGTCCGCCGGTGGAGGAGCTGTCGCTTCAACACTGCCCCCGTGCGTCGGTACCATTCCGTGACAGAGCCTGTGCGTCCCTCCTTCCTCCCCCCCCCACTCGCAACCGCTGTCTCTCTGGCTTCTGTCACCGCCAGGGAAGTGGCAGAGGGCCCGTGGAGCCACGGGTGGCCCGAACGGGCCTCACTGCGGGCAAAGAGTAACCCGCTGCCCACGCCCGCGGCGTCCTGAGGAGGCGTGGAGCAGGCGGGATGCGCGTCCCTGCTGGAGCCGGCAGGCGGGGCGCGTCCCAGCAACCTGGCGAGCGCTCACCAAGCAGGCCGGGCGTCTGCTCTTGGGGCGCCGCGAGCCCGGTCCCAGCGTCTATGGCCATACCACCCTGCACGCGCCCGATCTCCTCTGATCTCGGAAGCTAAGCAGGGTCCGGCCTGGTTAGTACTTGGATGGGAGACCGCTCGGGAATACCGGGTGCTCTAGGCTTTTACCCGCCACTCCTTTTGGGGCCGCCATGCCCCTGGACCCTCTGCAGCTGCCAACCCCGCCACAGAACCCCTGGCCAGCGGGGCTGGGCGGGGTGGGGGGGGAAGTTGGAGGGTGGGGTCCGGGCCGCCGCCGAGACCTACAGCCTCGCAGACCCTGCCTCACGCCAGGCGACTGGTCCAGGTCTCCCCCCACAGCCCCTTCTATAGTCTCTTTTTTCCCCCCCGCAAGCGCATGCTGTCAACCCGAAGACCTTCGCCGCGCCCACGACCCCGCCCCCAAAGCCCAAGCCCAGGGCTGCCTGCACGCGCAGGCCTCCAAACGGCCTCGGGCGGCTTTCTCCTGCCAAGGCAGTGCGGCTCCTTGGCACCTCGGTGTCCTTGGCAGATGGGTGACCGTCCCACTGCCTGCACCCGGGCCCGGAGACAGAGGGACTGGTTGTCCTAGGACAGCAAGCCGAGGGGACGCCCAGCCGCTCCACCCCACCGGAGGACTCCGTCTCCACCGGCAGGCACCGCGGCCCCTCCCCCAGCGCCCTTCCTTCTCCCAGGGGAGCCCTGCGCGTTCGGTTCCCGCAGGCCTGCCCCTGGGTCCCACGGTGACTGCCCGCCCCCCCCCCCGGGCTGTACATCCTTAACGGAGCACAGCCCCGGGCGCGACCGTCCGCCGGTGGAGGAGCTGTCCCTTCAACACTGCCCCCGTGCGTGGGTCCCATTCCGTGACAGAGCCTGTGCGTCCCTCCTTCCTCCCCCCCCCACTCGCAACCGCTGTCTCTCTGGCTTCTGTCACCGCCAGGGTAGTGGCAGAGGCCCCGTGCAGCCACGGGTGCCCCGAAGGGGCCTCACTGCGGGCAAAGAGTAACCCGCTGCCCACGCCCGCGGAGTCCTGAGGAGGCAGGGAGCAGGCGGGATGCGCGGCGCTGCTGCAGCCGGCAGGCGGTGAGAGGCTCGCCGCCGGCGCGGCCCAACAACCTGGCGCGCGCTCACCAAGCAGGCCGGGCGGCTGCTCTTGGGGCGCCGCGAGACCGGTCCCAGCGACTACGGCCATACCACCCTGCACGCGCCGGATCTCCTCTGATCTCGGAAGCTAAGCAGGGTCGGGCCTGGTTAGTATTTGGATGGGAGACCGCCTGGGAATACCGGGTGCACTAGGCTTTTGCCCGCCACTGCTTTTGCGGCCGCCATGCCCCTGGACCCTCTGCAGCCGCCAACCCCGCCACAGGACCCCTGGCCAGCGGGGCTGGGCGGGGTGGGGGGGCTGGGTAGTGGGAGGGTTGGGTCCGGGCCACCGCCGAGACCTAGAGCCTCGCAGACCCGGCCTCACGCCAGGCGCCTGGGCCAGGTCTCCCCCCACAGTCCCTTCTATAGCCTCTTTTTTCCCACGCAAGAGAAAGCTGTCAACCCGCAGACCTTCGCCGCGCCCACGACCCCGCCCCCAAAGCCCAAGCCCAGGGCTGCCTGCCCGCGCAGGCCTCCAAACGGCCTCGGGCGGCTTTCTCCTGCCAAGGCAGTGCGGCTCCTTGGCACCTCGGTGTCCGTGGCAGACGGGTGACCGTCCCACTGCCTGCACCCTGGCCCGGAGACAGAGGGACTGGTTGTCCTAGGACAGCAAGCCGAGAGGACGCCCAGCCGACCCACCCCACCGGAGGACTCCGTCTCCGCGGGCAGGCACCGCGGCCCCTCCCCCACCGCCCTTCCTTCTCCCAGGAGAGCCGTGTGCGCTCGGTTCCCGCCGGCCGGCCGCTCCGGCCCCCGGCGCACAGCCACAAAGAGCCCGGCCAAAGCAGCGGAGGGAGGGAGTGCCACAACTGCACGCGCGCGGCCGTCTCCCCGGGCCTCCAGGAGAGACCACCACAGGGGAAAAGCAGGCAGGCAGGCAGGCCCAAAACCCACAGGAGTAGGGTGCCTGGGCCAGAGCCTCTCCTTTCGCGTGACAAACCCCGGGCGAGATTCGGACCCCACCGGCACTCCGCAGAGCCTGGAGGCCTGCCCCAGTATCCAACGGTGACTGCACGCCCCCCCCCCTGGGCTCTACATCCTTATCGGAGCCCAGCCCCGGGCGTGACCGTCCGCCGGTGGAGGAGCTGTCGCTTCAACACTGCCCCCGTGCGTCGGTCCCATTCCGTGACAGAGCCTGTGCGTCCCTCCTTCCTCCCCCCCCCCCCAATCGCAACCGCTGTCTCTCTGGCTTCTGTCACCGCCAGGGAAGTGGCAGAGGGCCCGTGGAGCCACGGGTGGCCCGAACGGGCCTCACTGCGGGCAAAGAGTAACCCGCTGCCCACGACCGCGGCGTCCTGAGGACGCGGGGAGCAGGCGGTTGGCGCGGCGCTGCTGGAGCCGGAAGGCGGGGAGAGGCTCGCCGCCGGAGAGGCCCAACAACCTGGCGCGCGCTCACCACGAAGGCCGGGCAGCTGCTCTTGGGGCGCCGCGAGCCCGGTCCCAGCGTCTACGGCCATACCACCCTGCACGCGCCCGATCTCCTCTGATCTCGGAAGCTAAGCAGGGTCGGGCCTGGTTAGTACTTGGATGGGAGACCGCCTGGGAATACCGGGTGCACTAGGCTTTTGCCCGGCACTGCTTTTGCGGCCGCCATGCCCCTGGACCCTCTGCAGCCGCCAACCCCGCCACAGGACTCCTGGCCAGCGGGGCTGGGCGGGGTGGGGGGGTGGGTAGTGGGAGGGTGGGGTCCGTGCCGCCGCCGAGACCTACAGCCTCGCAGACCCGGCCTCTCGCCAGGCGCCTGGGCCTGGTCTCCCCCCACAGCCCATTCTATAGCCTCTTTTTTCCCCCCCGCAAGCGCATGCTGTCAACCCGCAGACCTTCGCTGCGCCCACGACCCCGCCCCCAAAGCCCAATCCCAGGGCTGCCTGGCGGCGCCTGCCTCCAAAAGGCCTCGGGCGGCTTTCTCCTGCCAAGGCAGTGCGGCTCCTTGTCACCTCGGTGTCCTTGGCAGAGGGGTGACCGTCCCACTGCCTGCACCCGGGCCCGGAGACAGAGGGACTGGTTGTCCCAGGACAGCAAGCCGAGGGGACGCCCAGCCGCTCCACCGCACCGGAGGACTCCGTCTCCACCGGCAGGCACCGCGGCCGCTCTCCCAGCGCCCTTCCTTCTCCCAGGGGAGCCCTGCGCGTTCAGTTCCCGCAGGCCTGCCCCTGGGTCCCACGGTGACTGACCGCCCCCCCCCCCCGGGCTGTACATCCTTAACGGAGCCCAGCCCCGGGCGCGACCGTCCGCCGGTGGAGGAGCTGTCCCTTCAACACTGCCCCCGTGCGTGGGTCCCATTCCGTGACAGAGCCTGTGCGTCCCTCCTTCCTCCCCCCCCCCCACTCGCAACCGCTGTCTCTCTGGCTTCTGTCACCGCCAGGGTAGTGGCAGAGGCCCCGTGCAGCCACGGGTGCCCCAAGGGGCCTCACTGCGGGCAAAGAGTAACCCGCTGCCCACGCCCGCGGCGTCCTGAGGAGGCGGGGAGCAGGCGGGATGCGCGGCGCTGCTGCAGCCGGCAGGCGGTGAGAGGCTCGCCGCCGGCGCGGCCCAACAACCTGGCGCGCGCTCACCAAGCAGGCCGGGCGGCTGCTCTTGGGGCGCCCCGAGCCCGGTCCCAGCGTCTACGGCCATACCACCCTGCACGCGCCGGATCTCCTCTGATCTCGAAGCTAAGCAGGGTCGGGCCTGGTTAGTATTTGGATGGGAGACCGCCTGGGAATACCGGGTGCACTAGGCTTTTGCCCGCCACTGCTTTTGGGGCCGCCATGCCCCTGGACCCTCTGCAGCCGCCAACCCCGCCACAGGACCCCTGGCCAGCGGGGCTGGGCGGGGTGGGGGGGCTGGGTAGTGGGAGGGTGGGGTCCGGGCCACCGCCGAGACCTAGAGCCTCGCAGACCAGGCCTCACGCCAGGCGCCTGGGCCAGGTCTCCCCCCACAGTCCCTTCTATAGCCTCTTTTTTCCCCCGCAAGCGAAAGCTGTCAACCCGCAGACCTTCGCCGCGCCCACGACCCCGCCCCCAAAGCCCAAACCCAGGGCTGCCTGCCGGCGCAGGCCTCCAAACGGCCTCGGGCGGCTTTCTCCTGCCAAGGCAGTGCGGCTCTTGGCACCCCGGTGTCCTTGGCAGAGGGGTGACCGTCCCACTGCCTGCACCCGGGCCCGGAGACAGAGGGACTGGTTGTCCCAGGACAGCAAGCCGAAGGGACGCCCAGCCGCCCCACCCCACCGGAGGACTCCGTCTCCACCGGCAGGCACCGCGGCCGCTCCCCCAGCGCCCTTCCTTCTCCCAGGAGAGCTGTGGGCGCTCGGTTCCCGCCGGCCGGCCGCTGCAGCCCCCGGCAGACAGCCACAAAAGAGCCCGGCCAAAGCAGCGGAGGGAGGGAGCGCCACAACTGCACGCGCGCGGCCGTCTCCCCGGGCCTCCAGGAGAGACCACCACAGGGGAAAAGCAGGAAGGCAGGCAGGCCCAAAACCCACAGGTATAAGGTGCCTGGGCCAGAACCTCTCCTTTCGCGTGACAAACCCCGGGCGAGATTTGGACCCCACCGGCACTCCGCAGACCCTGGAGGCCTGCCCCGGGGTTCCCACGGTGACTGTCCGCCCACCCCCACCCGGGCTCTACATCCTTATCGGAGCCCAGCCCCGGGCGTGACTGTCCGCCGGTGGAGGAGCTGTCGCTTCAACACTGCCCCCGTGCGTCGGTCCCATTCCGTGACAGAGCCTGTGCGTCCCTCCTTCCTCCCCCCCCCCACTGGCAACCGCTGTCTCTCTGGCTTCTGTCACCGCCAGGGAAGTGGCAGAAGGCCCGTGGAGCCACGGGTGGCCCGAACGGACCTCACTGCGAGCAAAGAGTAACCCGCTGACCACGACCGCGGCGTCCTGAGGAGGCGGGGAGCAGGCGGGTGGCGCGGCGCTGCTGGAGCCGGCAGGCGGGGCGCGGCCCAGCAACCTGGCGAGCGCTCACCAAGCAGGCCGGGCGGCTGCTCTTGGGGCGCCGGGAGCCCGGTCCCAGCGTCTACGGCCATACCACCCTGCACGCGCCGGATCTCCTCTGATCTCGGAAGCTAAGCAGGGTCGGGCCTGGTTAGTACTTGGATGGGAGACCGCCTGGGAATACCGGGTGCACTAGGCTTTTGCCCGCCACTCCTTTTGCGGCCGCCATGCCCCTGGACCCTCTGCAGCTGCCAACCCCGCCACAGGACCCCTGGCCAGCGGGGCTGGGCGGGGTGGGGGGGGTAGTTGGAGGGTGGGGTCCGGGCCGCCGCCGAGACCTACAGCCTCGCAGACCCTGCCTCACGACAGGCGACTGGGCCAGGTCTCCCCCCACAGCCCCTTCTATAGCCTCTTTTTTCCCCCCTGCAAGCGCATGCTGTCAACCCGAAGACCTTCGCCGCGCCCACGACCCCGCCCCCAAAGCCCAAGCCCAGGGCTGCCTGCCCGCTCAGGCCTCCAAACGGCCTCGGGCGGCTTTCTCCTGCCAAGGCAGTGCGGCTCCTTGGCACCCCGGTGTCCTTGGCAGATGGGTGACCGTCCCACTGCCTGCACCCGGGCCCGGAGACAGAAGGACTGGTTGTCCCAGGACAGCAAGCCGAGGGGACGCCCAGCCGCCCCACCCCACCGGAGGACTCCGTCTCCGCCGGCAGGCACCGCGGCCCCTCCCCCAGCGCCCTTCCTTCTCCCAGGGGAGCCCTGCGGGTTCGGTTCCCGCAGGCCTGCCCCTGGGTCCCACGGTGACTGCCCGCCCGCCCCCCCCGGGCTGTACATCCTTAACGGAGCCCAGCCCCGGGCGCGACCGTCCGCCGGTGGAGGAGCTGTCCCTTCAACACTGCCCCCGTGCGTGGGTCCCATTCCGTGACAGAGCCTGTGCGTCCCTCCTTCCTCCCCCCCCCACTGGCAACCGCTGTCTCTCTGGCTTCTGTCACCGCCAGGGTAGTGGCAGAGGCCCCGTGCAGCCACGGGTGCCCCGAAGGGGCCTCACTGCGGGCAAAGAGTAACCCGCTGCCCACGCCCGCGGCGTCCTGAGGAGGCAGGGAGCAGGCGGGATGCGTGGCGCTGCTGCAGCCGGCAGGCGGTGAGAGGCTCGCCGCAGGCGCGGCCCAACAACCTGGCGCGCGCTCACCAAGCAGGCCGGGCGGCTGCTCTTGGGGCGCCGCGAGCCCGGTCCCAGCGTCTACGGCCATACCACCCTGCACGCGCCGGATCTCCTCTGATCTCGGAAGCTAAGCAGGGTCGGGCCTGGTTAGTATTTGGATGGGAGACCGCCTGGGAATACCGGGTGCACTAGGCTTTGCCCGCCACTCCTTTTGTGGCCGCCATGCCCCTGGACCCTCTGCAGCCGCCAACCACGCCACAGGACCCCTGGCCAGCGGGGCTGGGCGGGGTGGGGTGGCTGGGTAGTGGGAGGGTGGGGTCCGGGCCACCGCCGAGACCTAGAGCCTCGCAGACCCGGCCTCACGCCCGGAGCCTGGGCCAGGTTTCCCCCCACAGTCCCTTCTATAGCCTCTTTTTTCCCCCGCAAGCGAAAGCTGTCAACCCGAAAACCTTCGCCGCGCCCACGACCCCGCCCCCAAAGCCCAAGCCCAGGGCTGCCTGCTGGCGCAGGCCTCCAAACGGCCTCGGGCGGCTTTCTCCTGCCAAGGCAGTGCGGCTTTTTGGCACCTCGGTGTCCTTGGCAGAGGGGTGACCGTCCCACTGCCTGCACCCGGGCCCGGAGACAGAGGGACTGGTTGTCCTAGGACAGCAAGCCGAGGGGACGCCCAGCCGCCCCACCCCACCGGAGGACTCCGTCTCCACCGGCAGGAACCGCGGCCCCTCCCCCAGCGCCCTTCCTTCTCCCAGGAGAGCCGTGTGCGCTCTGTTCCCGCAGGCCGGCCGCTCCGGCCGCCGGAGCACAGCCACAAAGGAGCCCGGCCATAGCAGCAGAGGGAGGGAGTGCCACAACTGCACGCGTGCGGCCGTCTCCCCGGGCCTCCAGGAGAGACCACCACAGGGGAAAAGCAGGCAGGCAGGCAGGCCCAAAACCCACAGGACTAGGGTGCCTGGGCCAGAGCCTCTCCTTTCGCGTGACAAACCCCGGGCGGATTCGGACCCCACCGGCACTCCGCAGACCCTGGAGGCCTGCCCCAGTATCCAACGGTGACTGCACGCCCCCCCCCCCCCCCCCCCCGGGCTCTACATCCTTATCGGAGCCCAGCCCCGGGCGTGACCGTCCGCCGGTGGAGGAGCTGTCGCTTCAACACTGCCCCCGTGCGTCGGTCCCATTCCGTGACAGAGCCGGTGCGTCCCTCCTTCCTCCCCCCCCCCCACTCGCAACCGCTGCCTCTCAGGCTTCTGTCACCGCCAGGGAAGTGGCAGAGGGCCCGTGGAGCCACGGGTGGCCCGAACGGGCCTCACTGCGGGCAAAGAGTAACCCGCTGCCCACGACCGCGGCGTCCTGAGGACGCGGGGAGCAGGCGGGATGCGCGGCGCTGCTGGAGCCGGAAGGCGGGGAGAGGCTCGCCGCCGGAGCGGCCCAACAACCTGGCGCGCGCTCACCACGAAGGCCGGGCAGCTGCTCTTGGGGCGCCGCGAGCCCGGTCCCAGCGTCTACGGCCATACCACCCTGCACGCGCCGGATGTCCTCTGATCTCGGAAGCTAAGCAGGGTCGGGCCTGGTTAGTACTTGGATGGGAGACCGCCTGGGAATACCGGGTGCACTAGGCTTTTGCCCGCCACTGCTTTTGCGGCCGCCATGCCCCAGGACCCTCTGCAGCTGCCAACCCCGCCACAGGACCCCTGGCCAGCGGGGCTGGGCGGGGTGGGGGGGTGGGTAGTGGGAGGGTGGGGTCCGTGCCGCCGCCGAGACCTACAGCCTCGCAGACCCGGCCTCACGCCAGGCGCCTGGGCCAGGTCTCCCCCCACAGCCCCTTCTATAGCCTCTTTTTTCCCCCCCGGAAGCGCATGCTGTCAACCCGCAGACCTTCGCCGCGCCCACGACCCCGCCCCCAAAGCCCAAGCCCAGGGCTGCCTGCCCGCGCAGGCCTCCAAACGGCCTCGGGCGGCTTTCTCCTGCCAAGGCAGTGCGGCTCCTTGGCACCTCGGTGTCCTTGGCAGATGGGTGACCGTCCCACTGCCTGCACCCGGGCTCGGAGACAGAGGGACTGGTTGTCCTAGGACAGCAAGCCGAGGGGACGCCCAGCCGCCCCACCCCACCGGAGGACTCCGTCTCCACCGGCAGGCACCGCGGCCGCTCTCCCAGCGCCCTTCCTTCTCCCAGGGGAGCCCTGAGCGTTCGGTTCCCGCAGGCCTGCCCCAGTATCCAACGGTGACTGCACGCCCCCCCCCCCCCCCCGGGCTCTACATCCTTATCGGAGCCCAGCCCCGGGCGTGACCGTCCGCCGGTGGAGGAGCTGTCGCTTCAACACTGCCCCCGTGCGTCGGTCCCATTCCGTGACAGAGCCTGTGCGTCCCTCCTTCCTCCCCCCCGCCACTCGCAACCGCTGTCTCTCTGGCTTCTGTCATTGCCAGGGAAGTGACATTGGGCCCGTGGAGCCACGGGTGGCCCGAACGGGCCTCACTGCGGGCAAAGAGTAACCCGCTGACCACGACCGCGGCGTCCTGAGGAGGCGGGGAGCAGGCGGGTGGCGCTGCGCTGCTGGAGCCGGCAGGCGGGGCGCGGCCCAGCAACCTGGCGAGCGCTCACCAAGCAGGCCGGGCGGCTGCTCTTGGGGCGCCGCGAGCCCGGTCCCAGCGTCTACGGCCATACCACCCTGCACGCGCCGGATCTCCTCTGATCTCGGAAGCTAAGCAGGGTCGGGCCTGGTTAGTACTTGGATGGGAGACCGCTCGGGAATACCGGGTGCTCTAGGCTTTTACCCGCCACTCCTTTTGGGGCCGCCATGCCCCTGGACCCTCTGCAGCTGCCAACCCCGCCACAGGACCCCTGGCCAGCGGGGCTGGGCGGGGTGGGGGGGGTAGTTGGAGGGTGGGGTCTGGGCCGCCGCCGAGACCTACAGCCTCGCAGACCCTGCCTCACGCCAGGCGACTGGGCCAGGTCTCCCCCCACAGCCCCTTCTATAGCCTCTTTTTTCCCCCCCGCAAGCGCATGCTGTCAACCCGAAGACCTTCGCCGCGCCCACGACCCCGCCCCCAAAGCCCAAGCCCAGGGCTGCCTGCCCGCTCAGGCCTCCAAACGGCCTCGGGCGGCTTTCTCCTGCCAAGGCAGTGCGGCTCCTTGGCACCTCGGTGTCCTTGGCAGATGGGTGACCGTCCCACTGCCTGCACCCGGGCCCGGAGACAGAGGGACTGGTTGTCCCAGGACAGCAAGCCGAGGGGACGCCCAGCCGACCCACCCCACCGGTGGACTCCATCTCCACCGGCAGGCACCGCGGCCCCTCCCCCAGCGCCCTTCCTTCTCCCAGGAGAGCTGTGTGCGCTGGGTTCCACCTCGCCGGCCGCTGCGGCCCCGGCGCACAGCCACAAAGGAGCCCGGCCATAGCAGCAGAGGGAGGGAGCGCCACAACTGCACGCGCGCGGCCCTCTCCCCGGGCCTCCAGGAGAGACCACCACAGGGGAAAAGCAGGCAGGTAGGCAGGCCCAAAACCCACAGGATTAGGGTGCCTGGGCCAGAGCCTCTCCTTTCGCGTGACAAACCCCGGGAGGATTCGGACCGCACCGGCACTCCGCAGACCCTGGAGGCCTGCCCCAGTATCCCACGGTGACTGCCCGCCCCCCCCCCTCTACATCCTTATCGGAGCCCAGCCCCGGGCGTGACCGTCCGCCGGTGGAGGAGCTGTCGCTTCAACACTGCCCCCGTGCGTCGGTCCCATTCCGTGACAGAGCCGGTGCGTCCCTCCTTCCTCCCCCCCCCCACTCGCAACCGCTGTCTCTCAGGCTTCTGTCACCGCCAGGGAAGTGGCAGAGGGCCCGTGGAGCCACGGGTGGCCCGAACGGGCCTCACTGCGGGCAAAGAGTAACCCGCTGCCCACGACCGCGGCGTCCTGAGGACTCGGGGAGCAGGCGGGTGGCTCGGCGCTGCTGGAGCCGGAAGGCGGGGAGAGGCTCGCCGCCGGAGCGGCCCAACAACCTGGCGCGCGCTCACCACGAAGGCCGGGCAGCTGCTCTTGGGGCGCCGCGAGCCCGGTCCCAGCGTCTACGGCCATACCACCCTGCACGCGCCCGATCTCCTCTGATCTCAGAAGCTAAGCAGGGTCGGGCCTGGTTAGTACTTGGATGGGAGACCGCCTGGGAATACCGGGTGCACTAGGCTTTTGCCCGCCACTGCTTTTGCGGCCGCCATGCCCCAGGACCCTCTGCAGCCGCCAACCCCGCCACAGGACCCCTGGCCAGCGGGGCTGGGCGGGGTGGGGGGGTGGGTAGTGGGAGGGTGGGGTCCGTGCCGCCGCCGAGACCTACAGCCTCGCAGACCCGGCCTCACGCCAGGCGCCTGGGCCAGGTCTCCCCCCACAGCCCCTTCTATAGCCTCTTTTTTCCCCCCCGGAAGCGCATGCTGTCAACCCGCAGACCTTCGCCGCGCCCACGACCCCGCCCCCAAAGCCCAAACCCAGGGCTGCCTGCCGGCGCAGGCCTCCAAACGGCCTCGGGCGGCTTTCTCCTGCCAAGGCAGTGCGGCTCTTGGCACCCCGGTGTCCTTGGCAGAGGGGTGACCGTCCCACTGCCTGCACCCGGGCCCGGAGACAGAGGGACTGGTTGTCCCAGGACAGCAAGCCGAAGGGACGCCCAGCCGCCCCACCCCACCGGAGGACTCCGTCTCCACCGGCAGGCACCGCGGCCGCTCCCCCAGCGCCCTTCCTTCTCCCAGGAGAGCTGTGGGCGCTCGGTTCCCGCCGGCCGGCCGCTGCAGCCCCCGGCAGACAGCCACAAAAGAGCCCGGCCAAAGCAGCGGAGGGAGGGAGCGCCACAACTGCACGCGCGCGGCCGTCTCCCCGGGCCTCCAGGAGAGACCACCACAGGGGAAAAGCAGGAAGGCAGGCAGGCCCAAAACCCACAGGTATAAGGTGCCTGGGCCAGAACCTCTCCTTTCGCGTGACAAACCCCGGGCGAGATTTGGACCCCACCGGCACTCCGCAGACCCTGGAGGCCTGCCCCGGGGTTCCCACGGTGACTGTCCGCCCACCCCCACCCGGGCTCTACATCCTTATCGGAGCCCAGCCCCGGGCGTGACTGTCCGCCGGTGGAGGAGCTGTCGCTTCAACACTGCCCCCGTGCGTCGGTCCCATTCCGTGACAGAGCCTGTGCGTCCCTCCTTCCTCCCCCCCCCCACTGGCAACCGCTGTCTCTCTGGCTTCTGTCACCGCCAGGGAAGTGGCAGAAGGCCCGTGGAGCCACGGGTGGCCCGAACGGACCTCACTGCGAGCAAAGAGTAACCCGCTGACCACGACCGCGGCGTCCTGAGGAGGCGGGGAGCAGGCGGGTGGCGCGGCGCTGCTGGAGCCGGCAGGCGGGGCGCGGCCCAGCAACCTGGCGAGCGCTCACCAAGCAGGCCGGGCGGCTGCTCTTGGGGCGCCGGGAGCCCGGTCCCAGCGTCTACGGCCATACCACCCTGCACGCGCCGGATCTCCTCTGATCTCGGAAGCTAAGCAGGGTCGGGCCTGGTTAGTACTTGGATGGGAGACCGCCTGGGAATACCGGGTGCACTAGGCTTTTGCCCGCCACTCCTTTTGCGGCCGCCATGCCCCTGGACCCTCTGCAGCTGCCAACCCCGCCACAGGACCCCTGGCCAGCGGGGCTGGGCGGGGTGGGGGGGGTAGTTGGAGGGTGGGGTCCGGGCCGCCGCCGAGACCTACAGCCTCGCAGACCCTGCCTCACGACAGGCGACTGGGCCAGGTCTCCCCCCACAGCCCCTTCTATAGCCTCTTTTTTCCCCCCTGCAAGCGCATGCTGTCAACCCGAAGACCTTCGCCGCGCCCACGACCCCGCCCCCAAAGCCCAAGCCCAGGGCTGCCTGCCCGCTCAGGCCTCCAAACGGCCTCGGGCGGCTTTCTCCTGCCAAGGCAGTGCGGCTCCTTGGCACCCCGGTGTCCTTGGCAGATGGGTGACCGTCCCACTGCCTGCACCCGGGCCCGGAGACAGAAGGACTGGTTGTCCCAGGACAGCAAGCCGAGGGGACGCCCAGCCGCCCCACCCCACCGGAGGACTCCGTCTCCGCCGGCAGGCACCGCGGCCCCTCCCCCAGCGCCCTTCCTTCTCCCAGGGGAGCCCTGCGGGTTCGGTTCCCGCAGGCCTGCCCCTGGGTCCCACGGTGACTGCCCGCCCGCCCCCCCCGGGCTGTACATCCTTAACGGAGCCCAGCCCCGGGCGCGACCGTCCGCCGGTGGAGGAGCTGTCCCTTCAACACTGCCCCCGTGCGTGGGTCCCATTCCGTGACAGAGCCTGTGCGTCCCTCCTTCCTCCCCCCCCCACTGGCAACCGCTGTCTCTCTGGCTTCTGTCACCGCCAGGGTAGTGGCAGAGGCCCCGTGCAGCCACGGGTGCCCCGAAGGGGCCTCACTGCGGGCAAAGAGTAACCCGCTGCCCACGCCCGCGGCGTCCTGAGGAGGCAGGGAGCAGGCGGGATGCGTGGCGCTGCTGCAGCCGGCAGGCGGTGAGAGGCTCGCCGCAGGCGCGGCCCAACAACCTGGCGCGCGCTCACCAAGCAGGCCGGGCGGCTGCTCTTGGGGCGCCGCGAGCCCGGTCCCAGCGTCTACGGCCATACCACCCTGCACGCGCCGGATCTCCTCTGATCTCGGAAGCTAAGCAGGGTCGGGCCTGGTTAGTATTTGGATGGGAGACCGCCTGGGAATACCGGGTGCACTAGGCTTTGCCCGCCACTCCTTTTGTGGCCGCCATGCCCCTGGACCCTCTGCAGCCGCCAACCACGCCACAGGACCCCTGGCCAGCGGGGCTGGGCGGGGTGGGGTGGCTGGGTAGTGGGAGGGTGGGGTCCGGGCCACCGCCGAGACCTAGAGCCTCGCAGACCCGGCCTCACGCCCGGAGCCTGGGCCAGGTTTCCCCCCACAGTCCCTTCTATAGCCTCTTTTTTCCCCCGCAAGCGAAAGCTGTCAACCCGAAAACCTTCGCCGCGCCCACGACCCCGCCCCCAAAGCCCAAGCCCAGGGCTGCCTGCTGGCGCAGGCCTCCAAACGGCCTCGGGCGGCTTTCTCCTGCCAAGGCAGTGCGGCTTTTTGGCACCTCGGTGTCCTTGGCAGAGGGGTGACCGTCCCACTGCCTGCACCCGGGCCCGGAGACAGAGGGACTGGTTGTCCTAGGACAGCAAGCCGAGGGGACGCCCAGCCGCCCCACCCCACCGGAGGACTCCGTCTCCACCGGCAGGAACCGCGGCCCCTCCCCCAGCGCCCTTCCTTCTCCCAGGAGAGCCGTGTGCGCTCTGTTCCCGCAGGCCGGCCGCTCCGGCCGCCGGAGCACAGCCACAAAGGAGCCCGGCCATAGCAGCAGAGGGAGGGAGTGCCACAACTGCACGCGTGCGGCCGTCTCCCCGGGCCTCCAGGAGAGACCACCACAGGGGAAAAGCAGGCAGGCAGGCAGGCCCAAAACCCACAGGACTAGGGTGCCTGGGCCAGAGCCTCTCCTTTCGCGTGACAAACCCCGGGCGGATTCGGACCCCACCGGCACTCCGCAGACCCTGGAGGCCTGCCCCAGTATCCAACGGTGACTGCACGCCCCCCCCCCCCCCCCCCCCGGGCTCTACATCCTTATCGGAGCCCAGCCCCGGGCGTGACCGTCCGCCGGTGGAGGAGCTGTCGCTTCAACACTGCCCCCGTGCGTCGGTCCCATTCCGTGACAGAGCCGGTGCGTCCCTCCTTCCTCCCCCCCCCCCACTCGCAACCGCTGCCTCTCAGGCTTCTGTCACCGCCAGGGAAGTGGCAGAGGGCCCGTGGAGCCACGGGTGGCCCGAACGGGCCTCACTGCGGGCAAAGAGTAACCCGCTGCCCACGACCGCGGCGTCCTGAGGACGCGGGGAGCAGGCGGGATGCGCGGCGCTGCTGGAGCCGGAAGGCGGGGAGAGGCTCGCCGCCGGAGCGGCCCAACAACCTGGCGCGCGCTCACCACGAAGGCCGGGCAGCTGCTCTTGGGGCGCCGCGAGCCCGGTCCCAGCGTCTACGGCCATACCACCCTGCACGCGCCGGATGTCCTCTGATCTCGGAAGCTAAGCAGGGTCGGGCCTGGTTAGTACTTGGATGGGAGACCGCCTGGGAATACCGGGTGCACTAGGCTTTTGCCCGCCACTGCTTTTGCGGCCGCCATGCCCCAGGACCCTCTGCAGCTGCCAACCCCGCCACAGGACCCCTGGCCAGCGGGGCTGGGCGGGGTGGGGGGGTGGGTAGTGGGAGGGTGGGGTCCGTGCCGCCGCCGAGACCTACAGCCTCGCAGACCCGGCCTCACGCCAGGCGCCTGGGCCAGGTCTCCCCCCACAGCCCCTTCTATAGCCTCTTTTTTCCCCCCCGGAAGCGCATGCTGTCAACCCGCAGACCTTCGCCGCGCCCACGACCCCGCCCCCAAAGCCCAAGCCCAGGGCTGCCTGCCCGCGCAGGCCTCCAAACGGCCTCGGGCGGCTTTCTCCTGCCAAGGCAGTGCGGCTCCTTGGCACCTCGGTGTCCTTGGCAGATGGGTGACCGTCCCACTGCCTGCACCCGGGCTCGGAGACAGAGGGACTGGTTGTCCTAGGACAGCAAGCCGAGGGGACGCCCAGCCGCCCCACCCCACCGGAGGACTCCGTCTCCACCGGCAGGCACCGCGGCCGCTCTCCCAGCGCCCTTCCTTCTCCCAGGGGAGCCCTGAGCGTTCGGTTCCCGCAGGCCTGCCCCAGTATCCAACGGTGACTGCACGCCCCCCCCCCCCCCCCGGGCTCTACATCCTTATCGGAGCCCAGCCCCGGGCGTGACCGTCCGCCGGTGGAGGAGCTGTCGCTTCAACACTGCCCCCGTGCGTCGGTCCCATTCCGTGACAGAGCCTGTGCGTCCCTCCTTCCTCCCCCCCGCCACTCGCAACCGCTGTCTCTCTGGCTTCTGTCATTGCCAGGGAAGTGACATTGGGCCCGTGGAGCCACGGGTGGCCCGAACGGGCCTCACTGCGGGCAAAGAGTAACCCGCTGACCACGACCGCGGCGTCCTGAGGAGGCGGGGAGCAGGCGGGTGGCGCTGCGCTGCTGGAGCCGGCAGGCGGGGCGCGGCCCAGCAACCTGGCGAGCGCTCACCAAGCAGGCCGGGCGGCTGCTCTTGGGGCGCCGCGAGCCCGGTCCCAGCGTCTACGGCCATACCACCCTGCACGCGCCGGATCTCCTCTGATCTCGGAAGCTAAGCAGGGTCGGGCCTGGTTAGTACTTGGATGGGAGACCGCTCGGGAATACCGGGTGCTCTAGGCTTTTACCCGCCACTCCTTTTGGGGCCGCCATGCCCCTGGACCCTCTGCAGCTGCCAACCCCGCCACAGGACCCCTGGCCAGCGGGGCTGGGCGGGGTGGGGGGGGTAGTTGGAGGGTGGGGTCTGGGCCGCCGCCGAGACCTACAGCCTCGCAGACCCTGCCTCACGCCAGGCGACTGGGCCAGGTCTCCCCCCACAGCCCCTTCTATAGCCTCTTTTTTCCCCCCCGCAAGCGCATGCTGTCAACCCGAAGACCTTCGCCGCGCCCACGACCCCGCCCCCAAAGCCCAAGCCCAGGGCTGCCTGCCCGCTCAGGCCTCCAAACGGCCTCGGGCGGCTTTCTCCTGCCAAGGCAGTGCGGCTCCTTGGCACCTCGGTGTCCTTGGCAGATGGGTGACCGTCCCACTGCCTGCACCCGGGCCCGGAGACAGAGGGACTGGTTGTCCCAGGACAGCAAGCCGAGGGGACGCCCAGCCGACCCACCCCACCGGTGGACTCCATCTCCACCGGCAGGCACCGCGGCCCCTCCCCCAGCGCCCTTCCTTCTCCCAGGAGAGCTGTGTGCGCTGGGTTCCACCTCGCCGGCCGCTGCGGCCCCGGCGCACAGCCACAAAGGAGCCCGGCCATAGCAGCAGAGGGAGGGAGCGCCACAACTGCACGCGCGCGGCCCTCTCCCCGGGCCTCCAGGAGAGACCACCACAGGGGAAAAGCAGGCAGGTAGGCAGGCCCAAAACCCACAGGATTAGGGTGCCTGGGCCAGAGCCTCTCCTTTCGCGTGACAAACCCCGGGAGGATTCGGACCGCACCGGCACTCCGCAGACCCTGGAGGCCTGCCCCAGTATCCCACGGTGACTGCCCGCCCCCCCCCCTCTACATCCTTATCGGAGCCCAGCCCCGGGCGTGACCGTCCGCCGGTGGAGGAGCTGTCGCTTCAACACTGCCCCCGTGCGTCGGTCCCATTCCGTGACAGAGCCGGTGCGTCCCTCCTTCCTCCCCCCCCCCACTCGCAACCGCTGTCTCTCAGGCTTCTGTCACCGCCAGGGAAGTGGCAGAGGGCCCGTGGAGCCACGGGTGGCCCGAACGGGCCTCACTGCGGGCAAAGAGTAACCCGCTGCCCACGACCGCGGCGTCCTGAGGACTCGGGGAGCAGGCGGGTGGCTCGGCGCTGCTGGAGCCGGAAGGCGGGGAGAGGCTCGCCGCCGGAGCGGCCCAACAACCTGGCGCGCGCTCACCACGAAGGCCGGGCAGCTGCTCTTGGGGCGCCGCGAGCCCGGTCCCAGCGTCTACGGCCATACCACCCTGCACGCGCCCGATCTCCTCTGATCTCAGAAGCTAAGCAGGGTCGGGCCTGGTTAGTACTTGGATGGGAGACCGCCTGGGAATACCGGGTGCACTAGGCTTTTGCCCGCCACTGCTTTTGCGGCCGCCATGCCCCAGGACCCTCTGCAGCCGCCAACCCCGCCACAGGACCCCTGGCCAGCGGGGCTGGGCGGGGTGGGGGGGTGGGTAGTGGGAGGGTGGGGTCCGTGCCGCCGCCGAGACCTACAGCCTCGCAGACCCGGCCTCACGCCAGGCGCCTGGGCCAGGTCTCCCCCCACAGCCCCTTCTATAGCCTCTTTTTTCCCCCCCGGAAGCGCATGCTGTCAACCCGCAGACCTTCGCCGCGCCCACGACCCCGCCCCCAAAGCCCAATCCCAGGGCTGCCTGGCGGCGCCTGCCTCCAAAAGGCCTCGGGCGGCTTTCTCCTGCCAAGGCAGTGCGGCTCCTTGTCACCTCGGTGTCCTTGGCAGAGGGGTGACCGTCCCACTGCCTGCACCCGGGCCCGGAGACAGAGGGACTGGTTGTCCCAGGACAGCAAGCCGAGGGGACGCCCAGCCGCTCCACCGCACCGGAGGACTCCGTCTCCACCGGCAGGCACCGCGGCCGCTCTCCCAGCGCCCTTCCTTCTCCCAGGGGAGCCCTGCGCGTTCGGTTCCCGCAGGCCTGCCCCTGGGTCCCACGGTGACTGACCGCCCCCCCCCCCCCGGGCTGTACATCCTTAACGGAGCCCAGCCCCGGGCGCGACCGTCCGCCGATGGAGGAGCTGTCCCTTCAACACTGCCCCCGTGCGTGGGTCCCATTCCGTGACAGAGCCTGTGCGTCCCTCCTTCCTCCCCCCCCCTCACTCGCAACCGCTGTCTCTCTGGCTTCTGTCACCGCCAGGGTAGTGGCAGAGGCCCCGTGCAGCCACGGGTGCCCCAAGGGGCCTCACTGCGGGCAAAGAGTAACCCGCTGCCCACGCCCGCGGCGTCCTGAGGAGGCGGGGAGCAGGCGGGATGCGCGGCGCTGCTGCAGCCGGCAGGCGGTGAGAGGCTCGCCGCCGGCGCGGCCCAACAACCTGGCGCGCGCTCACCAAGCAGGCCGGGCGGCTGCTCTTGGGGCGCCGCGAGCCCGGTCCCAGCGTCTACGGCCATACCACCCTGCACGCGCCGGATCTCCTCTGATCTCGAAGCTAAGCAGGGTCGGGCCTGGTTAGTATTTGGATGGGAGACCGCCTGGGAATACCGGGTGCACTAGGCTTTGCCCGCCACTGCTTTTGGGGCCGCCATGCCCCTGGACCCTCTGCAGCCGCCAACCCCGCCACAGGACCCCTGGCCAGCGGGGCTGGGCGGGGTGGGGGGGCTGGGTAGTGGGAGGGTGGGGTCCGGGCCACCGCCGAGACCTAGAGCCTCGCAGACCAGGCCTCACGCCAGGCGCCTGGGCCAGGTCTCCCCCCACAGTCCCTTCTATAGCCTCTTTTTTCCCCCGCAAGCGAAAGCTGTCAACCCGCAGACCTTCGCCGCGCCCACGACCCCGCCCCCAAAGCCCAAACCCAGGGCTGCCTGCCGGCGCAGGCCTCCAAACGGCCTCGGGCGGCTTTCTCCTGCCAAGGCAGTGCGGCTCTTGGCACCCCGGTGTCCTTGGCAGAGGGGTAACCGTCCCACTGCCTGCACCCGGGCCCGGAGACAGAGGGACTGGTTGTCCCAGGACAGCAAGCCGAAGGGACGCCTAGCCGCCCCACCCCACCGGAGGACTCCGTCTCCACCGGCAGGCACCGCGGCCGCTCCCCCAGCGCCCTTCCTTCTCCCAGGAGAGCCGTGTGCACTCGGTTACCGCCGGCCGGCCGCTGCAGCCCCCGGCAGACAGCCACAAAAGAGACCGGCCAAAGCAGCGGAGGGAGGGAGCGCCACAACTGCACGCGCGCGGCCGTCTTCCCGGGCCTCCAGGAGAGACCACCACAGGGGAAAAGCAGGAAGGCAGGCAGGCCCAAAACCCACAGGTATAAGGTGCCTGGGCCAGAACCTCTCCTTTCGCGTGACAAACCCCGGGCGAGATTTGGACCCCACCGGCACTCCGCAGACCCTGGAGGCCTGCCCCGGGGTTCCCACGGTGACTGTCCGCCCACCCCCACCCGGGCTCTACATCCTTATCGGAGCCCAGCCCCGGGCGTGACTGTCCGCCGGTGGAGGAGCTGTCGCTTCAACACTGCCCCCGTGCGTCGGTCCCATTCCGTGACAGAGCCTGTGCGTCCCTCCTTCCTCCCCCCCCCCACTGGCAACCGCTGTCTCTCTGGCTTCTGTCACCGCCAGGGAAGTGGCAGAAGGCCCGTGGAGCCACGGGTGGCCCGAACGGACCTCACTGCGGGCAAAGAGTAACCCGCTGACCACGACCGCGGCGTCCTGAGGAGGCGGGGAGCAGGCGGGTGGCGCGGCGCTGCTGGAGCCGGCAGGCGGGGCGCGGCCCAGCAACCTGGCGAGCGCTCACCAAGCAGGCCGGGCGGCTGCTCTTGGGACGCCGCGAGCCCGGTCCCAGCGTCTACGGCCATACCACCCTGCACGCGCCGGATCTCCTCTGATCTCGGAAGCTAAGCAGGGTCGGGCCTGGTTAGTACTTGGATGGGAGACCGCCTGGGAATACCGGGTGCACTAGGCTTTTGCCCGCCACTCCTTTTGCGGCCGCCATGCCCCTGGACCCTCTGCAGCTGCCAACCCCGCCACAGGACCCCTGGCCAGCGGGGCTGGGCGGGGTGGGGGGGGTAGTTGGAGGGTGGGGTCCGGGCCGCCGCCGAGACCTACAGCCTCGCAGACCCGGTTCACGCCAGGCGCCTGGGCCAGGTCTCCCCCCACAGCCCCTTCTATAGCCTCTTTTTTCCCCCGCAAGCGCATGCCCTCAACCCGCAGACCTTCGCCGCGCCCACGACCCCGCCCCCAAAGCTCAGCCCAGGGCTGCCTGCCCGCGCAGGCCTCCAAACGGCCTCGGGCGGCTTTCTCCTGCCAAGGCAGTGCGGCTCCTTGGCACCTCGGTGTCCTTGGCACAAGGGTGACCGTCCCACTGCCTGCACCCTGGCCCGGAGACAGAGGGACTGGTTGTCCTAGGACAGCAAGCCGAGGGGACGCCTAGCCGACCCACCCCACCGGAGGACTCCGTCTCCGCGGGCAGGCACCGCGGCCCCTCCCCCAGCGCCCTTCCTTCTCCCAGGAGAGCCGTGTGCGCTCGGTTCCCGCCGGCCGGCCGCTCAGGCCCCCGGCGCACAGCCACAAAGAGCCCGGCCAAAGCAGCGGAGGGAGGGAGTGCCACAACTGCACGCGCGCGGCCGTCTCCCCGGGCCTCCAGGAGAGACCACCACAGGGGAAAAGCAGGCAGGCAGGCAGGCCCAAAACCACAGGAGTAGGGTGCCTGGGCCAGAGCCTCTCCTTTCGCGTGACAAACCCCGGGCGAGATTCGGACCCCACCGGCACTCCGCAGACCCTGGAGGCCTGCCCCAGTATCCAACGGTGACTGCACGCCCCCCCCCCCCCCCCCCCCCCCCCCGGCTCTACATCCTTATCGGAGCCCAGCCCCGGGCGTGACCGTCCGCCGGTGGAGGAGCTGTCGCTTCAACACTGCCCCCGTGCGTCGGTCTCATTCCGTGACAGAGCCTGTGCGTCCCTCCTTCCTCCCCCCCGCCACTCGCAACCGCTGTCTCTCTGGCTTCTGTCAACGCCAGGGAAGTGACAGAGGGCCCGTGGAGCCACGGGTGGCCCGAACGGGCCTCACTGCGGGCAAAGAGTAACCCGCTGACCACGACCGCGGCGTCCTGAGGAGGCGGGGAGCAGGCGGGTGGCGCTGCGCTGCTGGAGCCGGCAGGCGGGGCGCGGCCCAGCAACCTGGCGAGCGCTCACCAAGCAGGCCGGGCGGCTGCTCTTGGGGCGCCGCGAGCCCGGTCCCAGCGTGTACGGCCATACCACCCTGCACGCGCCGGATGTCCTCTGATCTCGGAAGCTAAGCAGGGTCGGGCCTGGTTAGTACTTGGATAGGAGACCGCTCGGGAATACCGGGTGCTCTAGGCTTTTACCCGCCACTCCTTTTGGGGCCGCCATTCCCCTGGAACCTCTGCAGCTGCCAACCCCGCCACAGGACCCCTGGCCAGCGGGGCTGGGCGGGGTGGGGGGGGTAGTTGGAGGGTGGGGTCCGGGCCGCCGCCGAGACCTACAGCCTCGCAGACCCTGCCTCACGCCAGGAGACTGGGCCAGGTCTCTTCCCACAGCCCCTTATATAGCCTCTTTTTTCCCCCCCGCAAGCGCATGCTGTCAACCCGAAGACCTTCGCCGCGCCCACGACCCCGCCCCCAAAGCCCAAGCCCAGGGCTGCCTGCCCGCTCAGGCCTCCAAACGGCCTCGGGCGGCTTTCTCCTGCCAAGGCAGTGCGGCTCCTTGGCACCTCGGTGTCCTTGGCAGATGGGTGACCGTCCCACTGCCTGCACCCGGTCCCGGAGACAGAGGGACTGGTTGTCCTAGGACAGCAAGCCGAGGGGACGCCCAGCCGCCCCACCCCACCGGAGGATTCCGTCTCCGCGGGCAGGCACCGCGGCCCCTCCCCCAGCGCCCTTCCTTCTCCCAGGAGAGCCGTGTGCGCTTGGTTCCCCCTTGCCGGCCGCTGCGGTCCCCGGCGCACAGCCACAAAGAGCCCGGCCACAGCAGCAGAGGGAGGGAGCGCCACAACTGCACGCGCGCGGCCGTCTCCCCGGGCCTCCAGGAGAGAGCACCACAGGGGAAAAGCAGGCAGGTAGGCAGGCCCAAAACCCACAGGATTAGGGTGCCTGGGCCAGAGCCTCTCCTTTCGCGTGACAAACCCCGGGCGGATTCGGACCCCACCGGCACTCCGCAGAGCCTGGAGGCCTGCCCCAGTATCACACGGTGACTGCCCGCCCCCCCCCCTCTACATCCTTATCGGAGCCCAGCCCCGGGCGTGACCGTCCGCCGGTGGAGGAGCTGTCGCTTCAACACTGCCCCCGTGCGTCGGTCTTATTCCGTGACAGAGCCGGTGCGTCCCTCCTTCCTCCCCCCCCCCCACTCGCAACCGCTGTCTCTCAGGCTTCTGTCACCGCCAGGGAAGTGGCAGAGGGCCCGTGGAGCCACGGGTGGCCCGAACGGGCCTCACTGCGGGCAAAGAGTAACCCGCTGCCCACGACCGCGGCGTCCTGAGGACGCGGGGAGCAGGCGGGTGGCTCGGCGCTGCTGGAGCCGGAAGGCGGGGAGAGGCTCGCCGCCGGAGCGGCCCAACAACCTGGCGCGCGCTCACCACGAAGGCCGGGCAGCTGCTCTTGGGGCGCCGCGAGCCCGGTCCCAGCGTCTACGGCCATACCACCCTGCACGCGCCGGATCTCCTCTGATCTCGGAAGCTAAGCAGGGTCGGGCCTGGTTAGTACTTGGATGGGAGACCGCCTGGGAATACCGGGTGCACTAGGCTTTTGCCCGCCACTGCTTTTGCGGCCGCCATGCCCCAGGACCCACTGCAGCCGCCAACCCCGCCACAGGACCCCTGGCCAGCGAGGCTGGGCGGGGTGGGGGGGTGGGTAGTGGGAGGGTGGGGTCCGTGCCGCCGCCGAGACCTACAGCCTCGCAGACCCGGCCTCACGCCAGGCGCCTGGGCCAGGTCTCCCCCCACAGCCCCTTCTATAGCCTCTTTTTTCCCCCCCCGGAAGCGCATGCTGTCAACCCGCAGACCTTCGCCGCGCCCACGACCCCGCCCCCAAAGCCCAAGCCCAGGGCTGCCTGCCGGCGCAGGCATCCAAACGGCCTCGGGCGGCTTTCTCCTGCCAAGGCAGTGCGGCTCCTTGGCACCTCGGTGTCCTTGGCAGAGGGGTGACCGTCCCACTGCCTGCACCCGGGCCCAAAGACGGAGGGACTGGTTGTCCCAGGACAGCAAGCCGAGGGGACGCCAAGCCGCCCCACCCGACCGGAGGACTCCGTCTCCGCGGGCAGGCACCGCGGCCCCTCCCCCAGCGCCCTTCCTTCTCCCAGGAGAGCCGTGTGCGCTCGGTTCCCGCCAGCCGGCCGCTCCGGCCCCCGGCGCACAGCCACAAAGAGCCCGGCCAAAGCAGCGGAGGGAGGGAGCGCCACAAGTGCACGCGCGCGGCCGTCTCCCCGGGCCTCCAGGAGAGACCACCACCGGGGAAAAGCAGGCAGGCAGGCAGGCCCAAAACCCACAGGAGTAGGGTGCCTGGGCCAGAGCCTCTCCTTTCGCGTGACAAACCCCGGGCGAGATTCGGACCCCACCGGCACTCCGCAGACCCTGGAGGCCTGCCCCAGTATCCAATGGTGACTGCACGCCCCCCCCCCCCCCCCCCCGGCTCTACATCCTTATCGGAGCCCAGCCCCGGGCGTGACTGTCCGCCGGTGGAGGAGCTGTCGCTTCAACACTGCCCCCGTGCGTCGGTCCCATTCCGTGACAGAGCCTGTGCGTCCCTCCTTCCTCCCCCCCCCCACTGGCAACCGCTGTCTCTCTGGCTTCTGTCACCGCCAGGGAAGTGGCAGAGGGCCAGTGGAGCCACGGGTGGCCCGAACGGACCTCACTGCGGGCAAAGAGTAACCCGCTGACCACGACCGCGGCGTCCTGAGGAGGCGGGGAGCAGGCGGGTGGCGCTGCGCTGCTGGAGCCGGCAGGCGGGGCGCGGCCCAGCACCCTGGCGAGCGCTCACCAAGCAGGCCGGGCGGCTGCTCTTGGGGCGCCGCGAGCCCGGTCCCAGCGTGTACGGCCATACCACCCTGCACGCGCCGGATCTCCTCTGATCTCGGAAGCTAAGCAGGGTCGGGCCTGGTTAGTACTTGGATGGGAGACCGCTCAGGAATACCGGGTGCTCTAGGCTTTTACCCGCCACTCCTTTTGGGGCCGCCATGCCCCTGGACCCTCTGCAGCTGCCAACCCCGCCACAGGACCCCTGGCCAGCGGGGCTGGGCGGGGTGGGGGGGTGGGTAGTGGGAGGGTGGGGTCCGGGCCGCCGCCGAGACCTACAGCCTCGCAGACCCTGCCTCACGCCAGGCGACTGGGCCAGGTCTCCCCCCACAGCCCCTTCTATAGCCTCTTTTTTCCCCCCCGCAAGCGCATGCTGTCAACCCGAAGACCTTCGCCGCGCCCACGACCCCGCCCCCAAAGCCCAAGCCCAGGGCTGCCTGCCCGCTCAGGCCTCCAAACGGCCTCGGGCGGCTTTCTCCTGCCAAGGCAGTGCGGCTCCTTGGCACCTCGGTGTCCTTGGCAGAGGGGTGACCGTCCCACTGCCTGCACCCGGCCCGGAGACAGAGGGACTGGTTGTCCCAGGACAGCAAGCCGAGGGGACGCCCAGCCGCTCCACCCCACCGGAGGACTCCGTCTCCACCGGCAGGCACCCCGGCCGCTCTCCCAGCGCCCTTCGTTCTCCCAGGGGAGCCTTGCGCGTTCGGTTCCCGCAGGCCTGCCCCTGGGTCCCACGGTGACTACCCGCCCGCCCCCCCCGGGCTGTACATCCTTAACGGAGCCCAGCCCCGGGCGCGACCGTCCGCCGGTGGAGGAGCTGTCCCTTCAACACTGCCCCCGTGCGTGGGTCCCATTCCGTGACAGAGCCTGTGCGTCCCTCCTTCCTCCCCCCCCCACTCGCAACCGCTGTCTCTCTGGCTTCTGTCACCGCCAGGGAAGTGGCAGAGGCCCCGTGCAGCCACGGGTGCCCCGAAGGGGCCTCACTGCGGGCAAAGAGTAACCCGCTGCCCACGCCCGCGGCGTCCTGAGGAGGCAGGGAGCAGGCGGGATGCGCGGCGCTGCTGGAGCCGGCAGGCGGGGCGCGGCCCAGCAACCTGGCGCGCGCTCACCAAGCAGGCCGGGCGGCTGCTCTTGGGGCGCCGCGAGCCCGGTCCCAGCGTCTACGGCCATACCACCCTGCACGCGCCGGATCTCCTCTGATCTCGGAAGCTAAGCAGGGTCGGGCCTGGTTAGTACTTGGATGGGAGACCGCCTGGGAATACCGGGTGCTCTAGGCTTTTACCCGCCACTCCTTTTGGGACCGCCATGCCCCTGGACCCTCTGCAGCTGCCAACCCCGCCACAGGACCCCTGGCCAGCGGGGCTGGGCGGGGTGGGGGGGGGTAGTTGGAGGGTGGGGTCCGGGCCGCCGCCGAGACCTACAGCCTCGCAGACCCTGCCTCACGCCAGGCGACTGGGCCAGGTCTCCCCCCACAGTCCCTTCTATAGTCTCTTTTCCCCCCCCCCAAGCGCATGCTGTCAACCCGAAGACCTTGGCCGCGCCCACGACCCCGCCCCCAAAGCCCAAGCCCAGGGCTGCCTGCCCGCGCAGGCCTCCAAACGGCCTCGGGCGGCTTTCTCCTGCCAAGGCAGTGCGGCTCCTTGGCACCTCGGTGTCCTTGGCAGATGGGTGACCGTCCCACTGCCTGCACCCGGGCCCGGAGACAGAGGGACTGGTTGTCCTAGGACAGCAAGCCGAGGGGACGCCCAGCCGCCCCACCCCACCGGAGGACTCCGTCTCCACCGGCAGGCACCGCGGCCGCTCTCCCAGCGCCCTTCCTTCTCCCAGGGGAGCCCTGAGCGTTCGGTTCCCGCAGGCCTACCCCAGTATCCAACGGTGACTGCACGCCCCCCCCCCCCCCCGGGCTCTACATCCTTATCGGAGCCCAGCCCCGGGCGTGACCGTCCGCCGGTGGAGGAGCTGTCGCTTCAACACTGCCCCCGTGCGTCGGTCCCATTCCGTGACAGAGCCTGTGCGTCCCTCCTTCCTCCCCCCCGCCACTCGCAACCGCTGTCTCTCTGGCTTCTGTCATTGCCAGGGAAGTGACATTGGGCCCGTGGAGCCACGGGTGGCCCGAACGGGCCTCACTGCGGGCAAAGAGTAACCCGCTGACCACGACCGCGGCGTCCTGAGGAGGCGGGGAGCAGGCGGGTGGCGCTGCGCTGCTGGAGCCGGCAGGCGGGGCGCGGCCCAGCAACCTGGCGAGCGCTCACCAAGCAGGCCGGGCGGCTGCTCTTGGGGCGCCGCGAGCCCGGTCCCAGCGTCTACGGCCATACCACCCTGCACGCGCCGGATCTCCTCTGATCTCGGAAGCTAAGCAGGGTCGGGCCTGGTTAGTACTTGGATGGGAGACCGCTCGGGAATACCGGGTGCTCTAGGCTTTTACCCGCCACTCCTTTTGGGGCCGCCATGCCCCTGGACCCTCTGCAGCTGCCAACCCCGCCACAGGACCCCTGGCCAGCGGGGCTGGGCGGGGTGGGGGGGGTAGTTGGAGGGTGGGGTCTGGGCCGCCGCCGAGACCTACAGCCTCGCAGACCCTGCCTCACGCCAGGCGACTGGGCCAGGTCTCCCCCCACAGCCCCTTCTATAGCCTCTTTTTTCCCCCCCGCAAGCGCATGCTGTCAACCCGAAGACCTTCGCCGCGCCCACGACCCCGCCCCCAAAGCCCAAGCCCAGGGCTGCCTGCCCGCTCAGGCCTCCAAACGGCCTCGGGCGGCTTTCTCCTGCCAAGGCAGTGCGGCTCCTTGGCACCTCGGTGTCCTTGGCAGATGGGTGACCGTCCCACTGCCTGCACCCGGGCCCGGAGACAGAGGGACTGGTTGTCCCAGGACAGCAAGCCGAGGGGACGCCCAGCCGACCCACCCCACCGGTGGACTCCATCTCCACCGGCAGGCACCGCGGCCCCTCCCCCAGCGCCCTTCCTTCTCCCAGGAGAGCTGTGTGCGCTCGGTTCCACCTCGCCGGCCGCTGCGGCCCCGGCGCACAGCCACAAAGGAGCCCGGCCATAGCAGCAGAGGGAGGGAGCGCCACAACTGCACGCGCGCGGCCCTCTCCCCGGGCCTCCAGGAGAGACCACCACAGGGGAAAAGCAGGCAGGTAGGCAGGCCCAAAACCCACAGGATTAGGGTGCCTGGGCCAGAGCCTCTCCTTTCGCGTGACAAACCCCGGGAGGATTCGGACCGCACCGGCACTCCGCAGACCCTGGAGGCCTGCCCCAGTATCCCACGGTGACTGCCCGCCCCCCCCCCTCTACATCCTTATCGGAGCCCAGCCCCGGGCGTGACCGTCCGCCGGTGGAGGAGCTGTCGCTTCAACACTGCCCCCGTGCGTCGGTCCCATTCCGTGACAGAGCCGGTGCGTCCCTCCTTCCTCCCCCCCCCCACTCGCAACCGCTGTCTCTCAGGCTTCTGTCACCGCCAGGGAAGTGGCAGAGGGCCCGTGGAGCCACGGGTGGCCCGAACGGGCCTCACTGCGGGCAAAGAGTAACCCGCTGCCCACGACCGCGGCGTCCTGAGGACTCGGGGAGCAGGCGGGTGGCTCGGCGCTGCTGGAGCCGGAAGGCGGGGAGAGGCTCGCCGCCGGAGCGGCCCAACAACCTGGCGCGCGCTCACCACGAAGGCCGGGCAGCTGCTCTTGGGGCGCCGCGAGCCCGGTCCCAGCGTCTACGGCCATACCACCCTGCACGCGCCCGATCTCCTCTGATCTCAGAAGCTAAGCAGGGTCGGGCCTGGTTAGTACTTGGATGGGAGACCGCCTGGGAATACCGGGTGCACTAGGCTTTTGCCCGCCACTGCTTTTGCGGCCGCCATGCCCCAGGACCCTCTGCAGCCGCCAACCCCGCCACAGGACCCCTGGCCAGCGGGGCTGGGCGGGGTGGGGGGGTGGGTAGTGGGAGGGTGGGGTCCGTGCCGCCGCCGAGACCTACAGCCTCGCAGACCCGGCCTCACGCCAGGCGCCTGGGCCAGGTCTCCCCCCACAGCCCCTTCTATAGCCTCTTTTTTCCCCCCCGGAAGCGCATGCTGTCAACCCGCAGACCTTCGCCGCGCCCACGACCCCGCCCCCAAAGCCCAATCCCAGGGCTGCCTGGCGGCGCCTGCCTCCAAAAGGCCTCGGGCGGCTTTCTCCTGCCAAGGCAGTGCGGCTCCTTGTCACCTCGGTGTCCTTGGCAGAGGGGTGACCGTCCCACTGCCTGCACCCGGGCCCGGAGACAGAGGGACTGGTTGTCCCAGGACAGCAAGCCGAGGGGACGCCCAGCCGCTCCACCGCACCGGAGGACTCCGTCTCCACCGGCAGGCACCGCGGCCGCTCTCCCAGCGCCCTTCCTTCTCCCAGGGGAGCCCTGCGCGTTCGGTTCCCGCAGGCCTGCCCCTGGGTCCCACGGTGACTGACCGCCCCCCCCCCCCGGGCTGTACATCCTTAACGGAGCCCAGCCCCGGGCGCGACCGTCCGCCGATGGAGGAGCTGTCCCTTCAACACTGCCCCCGTGCGTGGGTCCCATTCCGTGACAGAGCCTGTGCGTCCCTCCTTCCTCCCCCCCCCTCACTCGCAACCGCTGTCTCTCTGGCTTCTGTCACCGCCAGGGTAGTGGCAGAGGCCCCGTGCAGCCACGGGTGCCCCAAGGGGCCTCACTGCGGGCAAAGAGTAACCCGCTGCCCACGCCCGCGGCGTCCTGAGGAGGCGGGGAGCAGGCGGGATGCGCGGCGCTGCTGCAGCCGGCAGGCGGTGAGAGGCTCGCCGCCGGCGCGGTCCAACAACCTGGCGCGCGCTCACCAAGCAGGCCGGGCGGCTGCTCTTGGGGCGCCGCGAGCCCGGTCCCAGCGTCTACGGCCATACCACCCTGCACGCGCCGGATCTCCTCTGATCTCGAAGCTAAGCAGGGTCGGGCCTGGTTAGTATTTGGATGGGAGACCGCCTGGGAATACCGGGTGCACTAGGCTTTTGCCCGCCACTGCTTTTGGGGCCGCCATGCCCCTGGACCCTCTGCAGCCGCCAACCCCGCCACAGGACCCCTGGCCAGCGGGGCTGGGCGGGGTGGGGGGGCTGGGTAGTGGGAGGGTGGGGTCCGGGCCACCGCCGAGACCTAGAGCCTCGCAGACCAGGCCTCACGCCAGGCGCCTGGGCCAGGTCTCCCCCCACAGTCCCTTCTATAGCCTCTTTTTTCCCCCGCAAGCGAAAGCTGTCAACCCGCAGACCTTCGCCGCGCCCACGACCCCGCCCCCAAAGCCCAAACCCAGGGCTGCCTGCCGGCGCAGGCCTCCAAACGGCCTCGGGCGGCTTTCTCCTTCCAAGGCAGTGCGGCTCTTGGCACCCCGGTGTCCTTGGCAGAGGGGTAACCGTCCCACTGCCTGCACCCGGGCCCGGAGACAGAGGGACTGGTTGTCCCAGGACAGCAAGCCGAAGGGACGCCTAGCCGCCCCACCCCACCGGAGGACTCCGTCTCCACCGGCAGGCACCGCGGCCGCTCCCCCAGCGCCCTTCCTTCTCCCAGGAGAGCCGTGTGCACTCGGTTACCGCCGGCCGGCCGCTGCAGCCCCCGGCAGACAGCCACAAAAGAGACCGGCCAAAGCAGCGGAGGGAGGGAGCGCCACAACTGCACGCGCGCGGCCGTCTTCCCGGGCCTCCAGGAGAGACCACCACAGGGGAAAAGCAGGAAGGCAGGCAGGCCCAAAACCCACAGGTATAAGGTGCCTGGGCCAGAACCTCTCCTTTCGCGTGACAAACCCCGGGCGAGATTTGGACCCCACCGGCACTCCGCAGACCCTGGAGGCCTGCCCCGGGGTTCCCACGGTGACTGTCCGCCCACCCCCACCCGGGCTCTACATCCTTATCGGAGCCCAGCCCCGGGCGTGACTGTCCGCCGGTGGAGGAGCTGTCGCTTCAACACTGCCCCCGTGCGTCGGTCCCATTCCGTGACAGAGCCTGTGCGTCCCTCCTTCCTCCCCCCCCCCACTGGCAACCGCTGTCTCTCTGGCTTCTGTCACCGCCAGGGAAGTGGCAGAAGGCCCGTGGAGCCACGGGTGGCCCGAACGGACCTCACTGCGGGCAAAGAGTAACCCGCTGACCACGACCGCGGCGTCCTGAGGAGGCGGGGAGCAGGCGGGTGGCGCGGCGCTGCTGGAGCCGGCAGGCGGGGCGCGGCCCAGCAACCTGGCGAGCGCTCACCAAGCAGGCCGGGCGGCTGCTCTTGGGACGCCGCGAGCCCGGTCCCAGCGTCTACGGCCATACCACCCTGCACGCGCCGGATCTCCTCTGATCTCGGAAGCTAAGCAGGGTCGGGCCTGGTTAGTACTTGGATGGGAGACCGCCTGGGAATACCGGGTGCACTAGGCTTTTGCCCGCCACTCCTTTTGCGGCCGCCATGCCCCTGGACCCTCTGCAGCTGCCAACCCCGCCACAGGACCCCTGGCCAGCGGGGCTGGGCGGGGTGGGGGGGGTAGTTGGAGGGTGGGGTCCGGGCCGCCGCCGAGACCTACAGCCTCGCAGACCCGGTTCACGCCAGGCGCCTGGGCCAGGTCTCCCCCCACAGCCCCTTCTATAGCCTCTTTTTTCCCCCGCAAGCGCATGCCCTCAACCCGCAGACCTTCGCCGCGCCCACGACCCCGCCCCCAAAGCTCAGCCCAGGGCTGCCTGCCCGCGCAGGCCTCCAAACGGCCTCGGGCGGCTTTCTCCTGCCAAGGCAGTGCGGCTCCTTGGCACCTCGGTGTCCTTGGCACAAGGGTGACCGTCCCACTGCCTGCACCCTGGCCCGGAGACAGAGGGACTGGTTGTCCTAGGACAGCAAGCCGAGGGGACGCCTAGCCGACCCACCCCACCGGAGGACTCCGTCTCCGCGGGCAGGCACCGCGGCCCCTCCCCCAGCGCCCTTCCTTCTCCCAGGAGAGCCGTGTGCGCTCGGTTCCCGCCGGCCGGCCGCTCAGGCCCCCGGCGCACAGCCACAAAGAGCCCGGCCAAAGCAGCGGAGGGAGGGAGTGCCACAACTGCACGCGCGCGGCCGTCTCCCCGGGCCTCCAGGAGAGACCACCACAGGGGAAAAGCAGGCAGGCAGGCAGGCCCAAAACCACAGGAGTAGGGTGCCTGGGCCAGAGCCTCTCCTTTCGCGTGACAAACCCCGGGCGAGATTCGGACCCCACCGGCACTCCGCAGACCCTGGAGGCCTGCCCCAGTATCCAACGGTGACTGCACGCCCCCCCCCCCCCCCCCCCCCCCCGGCTCTACATCCTTATCGGAGCCCAGCCCCGGGCGTGACCGTCCGCCGGTGGAGGAGCTGTCGCTTCAACACTGCCCCCGTGCGTCGGTCTCATTCCGTGACAGAGCCTGTGCGTCCCTCCTTCCTCCCCCCCGCCACTCGCAACCGCTGTCTCTCTGGCTTCTGTCAACGCCAGGGAAGTGACAGAGGGCCCGTGGAGCCACGGGTGGCCCGAACGGGCCTCACTGCGGGCAAAGAGTAACCCGCTGACCACGACCGCGGCGTCCTGAGGAGGCGGGGAGCAGGCGGGTGGCGCTGCGCTGCTGGAGCCGGCAGGCGGGGCGCGGCCCAGCAACCTGGCGAGCGCTCACCAAGCAGGCCGGGCGGCTGCTCTTGGGGCGCCGCGAGCCCGGTCCCAGCGTGTACGGCCATACCACCCTGCACGCGCCGGATGTCCTCTGATCTCGGAAGCTAAGCAGGGTCGGGCCTGGTTAGTACTTGGATAGGAGACCGCTCGGGAATACCGGGTGCTCTAGGCTTTTACCCGCCACTCCTTTTGGGGCCGCCATTCCCCTGGAACCTCTGCAGCTGCCAACCCCGCCACAGGACCCCTGGTCAGCGGGGCTGGGCGGGGTGGGGGGGGTAGTTGGAGGGTGGGGTCCGGGCCGCCGCCGAGACCTACAGCCTCGCAGACCCTGCCTCACGCCAGGAGACTGGGCCAGGTCTCTTCCCACAGCCCCTTATATAGCCTCTTTTTTCCCCCCCGCAAGCGCATGCTGTCAACCCGAAGACCTTCGCCGCGCCCACGACCCCGCCCCCAAAGCCCAAGCCCAGGGCTGCCTGCCCGCTCAGGCCTCCAAACGGCCTCGGGCGGCTTTCTCCTGCCAAGGCAGTGCGGCTCCTTGGCACCTCGGTGTCCTTGGCAGATGGGTGACCGTCCCACTGCCTGCACCCGGTCCCGGAGACAGAGGGACTGGTTGTCCTAGGACAGCAAGCCGAGGGGACGCCCAGCCGCCCCACCCCACCGGAGGATTCCGTCTCCGCGGGCAGGCACCGCGGCCCCTCCCCCAGCGCCCTTCCTTCTCCCAGGAGAGCCGTGTGCGCTTGGTTCCCCCTTGCCGGCCGCTGCGGTCCCCGGCGCACAGCCACAAAGAGCCCGGCCACAGCAGCAGAGGGAGGGAGCGCCACAACTGCACGCGCGCGGCCGTCTCCCCGGGCCTCCAGGAGAGAGCACCACAGGGGAAAAGCAGGCAGGTAGGCAGGCCCAAAACCCACAGGATTAGGGTGCCTGGGCCAGAGCCTCTCCTTTCGCGTGACAAACCCCGGGCGGATTCGGACCCCACCGGCACTCCGCAGACCCTGGAGGCCTGCCCCAGTATCCAATGGTGACTGCACGCCCCCCCCCCCCCCCCGGCTCTACATCCTTATCGGAGCCCAGCCCCGGGCGTGACTGTCCGCCGGTGGAGGAGCTGTCGCTTCAACACTGCCCCCGTGCGTCGGTCCCATTCCGTGACAGAGCCTGTGCGTCCCTCCTTCCTCCCCCCCCCCACTGGCAACCGCTGTCTCTCTGGCTTCTGTCACCGCCAGGGAAGTGGCAGAGGGCCAGTGGAGCCACGGGTGGCCCGAACGGACCTCACTGCGGGCAAAGAGTAACCCGCTGACCACGACCGCGGCGTCCTGAGGAGGCGGGGAGCAGGCGGGTGGCGCTGCGCTGCTGGAGCCGGCAGGCGGGGCGCGGCCCAGCACCCTGGCGAGCGCTCACCAAGCAGGCCGGGCGGCTGCTCTTGGGGCGCCGCGAGCCCGGTCCCAGCGTGTACGGCCATACCACCCTGCACGCGCCGGATCTCCTCTGATCTCGGAAGCTAAGCAGGGTCGGGCCTGGTTAGTACTTGGATGGGAGACCGCTCAGGAATACCGGGTGCTCTAGGCTTTTACCCGCCACTCCTTTTGGGGCCGCCATGCCCCTGGACCCTCTGCAGCTGCCAACCCCGCCACAGGACCCCTGGCCAGCGGGGCTGGGCGGGGTGGGGGGGTGGGTAGTGGGAGGGTGGGGTCCGGGCCGCCGCCGAGACCTACAGCCTCGCAGACCCTGCCTCACGCCAGGCGACTGGGCCAGGTCTCCCCCCACAGCCCCTTCTATAGCCTCTTTTTTCCCCCCCGCAAGCGCATGCTGTCAACCCGAAGACCTTCGCCGCGCCCACGACCCCGCCCCCAAAGCCCAAGCCCAGGGCTGCCTGCCCGCTCAGGCCTCCAAACGGCCTCGGGCGGCTTTCTCCTGCCAAGGCAGTGCGGCTCCTTGGCACCTCGGTGTCCTTGGCAGAGGGGTGACCGTCCCACTGCCTGCACCCGGCCCGGAGACAGAGGGACTGGTTGTCCCAGGACAGCAAGCCGAGGGGACGCCCAGCCGCTCCACCCCACCGGAGGACTCCGTCTCCACCGGCAGGCACCCCGGCCGCTCTCCCAGCGCCCTTCGTTCTCCCAGGGGAGCCTTGCGCGTTCGGTTCCCGCAGGCCTGCCCCTGGGTCCCACGGTGACTACCCGCCCGCCCCCCCCGGGCTGTACATCCTTAACGGAGCCCAGCCCCGGGCGCGACCGTCCGCCGGTGGAGGAGCTGTCCCTTCAACACTGCCCCCGTGCGTGGGTCCCATTCCGTGACAGAGCCTGTGCGTCCCTCCTTCCTCCCCCCCCCACTCGCAACCGCTGTCTCTCTGGCTTCTGTCACCGCCAGGGAAGTGGCAGAGGCCCCGTGCAGCCACGGGTGCCCCGAAGGGGCCTCACTGCGGGCAAAGAGTAACCCGCTGCCCACGCCCGCGGCGTCCTGAGGAGGCAGGGAGCAGGCGGGATGCGCGGCGCTGCTGGAGCCGGCAGGCGGGGCGCGGCCCAGCAACCTGGCGCGCGCTCACCAAGCAGGCCGGGCGGCTGCTCTTGGGGCGCCGCGAGCCCGGTCCCAGCGTCTACGGCCATACCACCCTGCACGCGCCGGATCTCCTCTGATCTCGGAAGCTAAGCAGGGTCGGGCCTGGTTAGTACTTGGATGGGAGACCGCCTGGGAATACCGGGTGCTCTAGGCTTTTACCCGCCACTCCTTTTGGGACCGCCATGCCCCTGGACCCTCTGCAGCTGCCAACCCCGCCACAGGACCCCTGGCCAGCGGGGCTGGGCGGGGTGGGGGGGGGTAGTTGGAGGGTGGGGTCCGGGCCGCCGCCGAGACCTACAGCCTCGCAGACCCTGCCTCACGCCAGGCGACTGGGCCAGGTCTCCCCCCACAGTCCCTTCTATAGTCTCTTTTCCCCCCCCCCCAAGCGCATGCTGTCAACCCGAAGACCTTGGCCGCGCCCACGACCCCGCCCCCAAAGCCCAAGCCCAGGGCTGCCTGCCCGCGCAGGCCTCCAAACGGCCTCGGGCGGCTTTCTCCTGCCAAGGCAGTGCGGCTCCTTGGCACCTCGGTGTCCTTGGCAGATGGGTGACCGTCCCACTGCCTGCACCCGGGCCCGGAGACAGAGGGACTGGTTGTCCTAGGACAGCAAGCCGAGGGGACGCCCAGCCGCCCCACCCCACCGGAGGACTCCGTCTCCACCGGCAGGCACCGCGGCCCCTCCCCCAGCGCCCTTCCTTCTCCCAGGAGAGCTGTGTGCGCTCGGTTCCCCCCCGCCGGTCGCTGCGGTCCCCGGCGCACAGCCACAAAGGAGCCCGGCCATAGCAGCAGAGGGAGGGAGTGCCACAACTGCACGCGTGCGGCCGTCTCCCCGGGCCTCCAGGAGAGACCACCACAGGGGAAAAGCAGGCAGGCAGGCAGGCCCAAAACCCACAGGAGTAGGGTGCCTGGACCAGAGCCTCTCCTTTCGCGTGACAAACCCCGGGCGGATTCGGACCCCACCGGCACTCCGCAGAGCCTGGAGGCCTGCCCACGTATCCCACGGTGACTGCCCACCCCCCCCCTGCCCCCCCCCCCGCTCTACATCCTTATCGGAGCCCAGCCCCGGGCGTGACCGTCCGCCGGTGGAGGAGCTGTCGCTTCAACACTGCCCCCGTGCGTCGGTCCCATTCCGTGACAGAGCCTGTGCGTCCCTCCTTCCTCCCACTCCCCACTCGCAACCGCTGTCTCTCTGGCTTCTGTCACCGCCAGGGAAGTGGCAGAGGGCCCGTGGAGCCACGGGTGGCCCGAACGGGCCTCACTGCGGGCAAAGAGTAACCCGCTGCCCACGACCGCGGCGTCCTGAGGACGCGGGGAGCAGGCGGGTGGCGCTGCGCTGCTGGAGCCGGAAGGCGGGGAGAGGCTCGCCGCCGGCGCGGCCCAACAACCTGGCGCGCGCTCACCACGAAGGCCGGGCAGCTGCTCTTGGGGCGCCGCGAGCCCGGTCCCAGCGTCTACGGCCATACCACCCTGCACGCGCCCGATCTCCTCTGATCTCGGAAGCTAAGCAGGGTCGGGCCTGGTTAGTACTTGGATGGGAGACCGCCTGGGAATACCGGGTGCACTAGGCTTTTGCCCGCCACTGCTTTTGCGGCCGCCATGCCCCAGGACCCTCTGCAGCCGCCAACCCCGCCACAGGACCCCTGGCCAGCGGGGCTGGGCGGGGTGGGGGGGTGGGTAGTGGGAGGGTGGGGTCCGTGCCGCCGCCGAGACCTACAGCCTCGCAGACCCGGACTCACGCCAGGCGCCTGGGACAGGTCTCCCCCCACAGCCCCTTCTATAGCCTCTTTTTTCCCCCGCAAGCGAAAGCTGTCAACCCGAAGACCTTCGCCGCGCCCACGACCCCGCCCCCGAAGCCCAAGCCCAGGGCTGCCTGCCCGCTCAGGCCTCCAAACGGCCTCGGGCGGCTTTCTCCTGCCAAGGCAGTGCGGCTCTTGGCACCCCGGTGTCCTTGGCAGAGGGGTGACCGTCCCACTGCCTGCACCCGGGCCCGGAGACAGAGGGACTGGTTGTCCCAGGACAGCAAGCCGAAGGGACGCCCAGCCGCCCCACCCCACCGGAGGACTCCGTCTCCACCGGCAGGCACCGCGGCCGCTCCCCCAGCGCCCTTCCTTCTCCCAGGAGAGCTGTGTGCGCTCGGTTCCCGCCGGCCGGCCGCTGCAGCCCCCGGCAGACAGCCACAAAAGAGCCCGGCCAAAGCAGCGGAGGGAGGGAGCGCCACAACTGCATTCGCGCGGCCGTCTTCCCGGGCCTCCAGGAGAGACCACCACAGGGGAAAAGCAGGAAGGCAGGCAGGCCCAAAACCCACAGGTATAAGGTGCCTGGGCCAGAACCTCTCCTTTCGCGTGACAAACCCCGGGCGAGATTTGGACCCCACCGGCACTCCGCAGACCCTGGAGGCCTGCCCCGGGGTTCCCACGGTGACTGCACGCCCCCCCCCCCCCGGGCTCTACATCCTTATCGGAGCCCAGCCCCGGGCGCGACCGTCCGCCGGTGGAGGAGCTGTCGCTTCAACACTGCCCCCGTGCGTCGGTCCCATTCCGTGACAGAGCCTGTGCGTCCCTCCTTCCTCCCCCCCCCCACTGGCAACCGCTGTCTCTCTGGCTTCTGTCACCGCCAGGGAAGTGGCAGAAGGCCCGTGGAGCCACGGGTGGCCCGAACGGACCTCACTGCGGGCAAAGAGTAACCCGCTGACCACGACCGCGGCGTCCTGAGGAGGCGGGGAGCAGGCGGGTGGCGCGGCGCTGCTGGAGCCGGCAGGCGGGGCGCGGCCCAGCAACCTGGCGAGCGCTCACCAAGCAGGCCGGGCGGCTGCTCTTGGGGCGCCGCGAGCCCGGTCCCAGCGTCTACGGCCATACCACCCTGCACGCGCCGGATCTCCTCTGATCTCGGAAGCTAAGCAGGGTCGGGCCTGGTTAGTACTTGGATGGGAGACCGCTCGGGAATACCGGGTGCTCTAGGCTTTTGCCCGCCACTGCTTTTGGGGCCGCCATGCCCCTGGACCCTCTGCAGCCGCCAACCCCGCCACAGGACCCCTGGCCAGCGGGGCTGGGCGGGGTGGGGGGGGTAGTTGGAGGGTGGGGTCCGGGCCGCCGCCGAGACCTACAGCCTCGCAGACCCTGCCTCACGACAGGCGACTGGGCCAGGTCTCCCCCCACAGCCCCTTCTATAGCCTCTTTTTTCCCCCCCGCAAGCGCATGCTGTCAACCCGAAGACCTTCGCCGCGCCCACGACCCCGCCCCCAAAGCCCAAGCCCAGGGCTGCCTGCCCGCTCAGGCCTCCAAACGGCCTCGGGCGGCTTTCTCCTGCCAAGGCAGTGCGGCTCCTTGGCACCCCGGTGTCCTTGGCAGATGGGTGACCGTCCCACTGCCTGCACCCGGGCCCGGAGACAGAAGGACTGGTTGTCCCAGGACAGCAAGCCGAGGGGACGCCCAGCCGCCCCACCCCACCGGAGGACTCCGTCTCCGCCGGCAGGCACCGCGGCCCCTCCCCCAGCGCCCTTCCTTCTCCCAGGGGAGCCCTGCGGGTTCGGTTCCCGCAGGCCTGCCCCTGGGTCCCACGGTGACTGCCCGCCCGCCCCCCCCGGGCTGTACATCCTTAACGGAGCCCAGCCCCGGGCGCGACCGTCCGCCGGTGGAGGAGCTGTCCCTTCAACACTGCCCCCGTGCGTGGGTCCCATTCCGTGACAGAGCCTGTGCGTCCCTCCTTCCTCCCCCCCCCACTGGCAACCGCTGTCTCTCTGGCTTCTGTCACCGCCAGGGTAGTGGTAGAGGCCCCGTGCAGCCACGGGTGCCCCGAAGGGGCCTCACTGCGGGCAAAGAGTAACCCGCTGCCCACGCCCGCGGCGTCCTGAGGAGGCGGGGAGCAGGCGGGATGCGCGGCGCTGCTGCAGCCGGCAGGCGGTGAGAGGCTCGCCGCCGGCGCGGCCCAACAACCTGGCGCGCGCTCACCAAGCAGGCGGGGCGGCTGCTCTTGGGGCGCCGCGAGCCCGGTCCCAGCGTCTACGGCCATACCACCCTGCACGCGACGGATCTCCTCTGATCTCGGAAGCTAAGCAGGGTCGGGCCTGGTTAGTATTTGGATGGGAGACCGCCTGGGAATACCGGGTGCACTAGGCTTTTGCCCGCCACTCCTTTTGTGGCCGCCATGCCCCTGGACCATCTGCAGCCGCCAACCACGCCACAGGACCCCTGGCCAGCGGGGCTGGGCGGGGTGGGGGGGCTGGGTAGTGGGAGGGTGGGGTCCGGGCCACCGCCGAGACCTAGAGCCTCGCAGACCCGGCCTCACGCCCGGAGCCTGGGCCAGGTTTCCCCCCACAGTCCCTTCTATAGCCTCTTTTTTCCCCCGCAAGCGAAAGCTGTCAACCCGAAGACCTTCGCCGCGCCCACGACCCCGCCCCCAAAGCCCAAGCCCAGGGCTGCCTGCCGGCGCAGGCCTCCAAACGGCCTCGGGCGGCTTTCTCCTGCCAAGGCAGTGCGGCTCCTTGGCACCTCGGTGTCCTTGGCAGAGGGGTGACCGTCCCACTGCCTGCACCCGGGCCCGGAGACAGAGGGACTGGTTGTCCTAGGACAGCAAGCCGAGGGGACGCCCAGCCGCCCCACCCCACCGGAGGACTCCGTCTCCACCGGCAGGCACCGCGGCCGCTCTCCCAGCGCCCTTCCTTCTCCCAGGGGAGCCCTGAGCGTTCGGTTCCCGCAGGCCTGCCCCAGTATCCAACGGTGACTGCACGCCCCCCCCCCCCCCGGCTCTACATCCTTATCGGAGCCCAGCCCCGGGCGTGACCGTCCGCCGGTGGAGGAGCTGTCGCTTCAACACTGCCCCCGTGCGTCGGTCCCATTCCGTGACAGAGCCTGTGCGTCCCTCCTTCCTCCCCCCCGCCACTCGCAACCGCTGTCTCTCTGGCTTCTGTCACCGCCAGGGAAGTGACATTGGGCCCGTGGAGCCACGGGTGGCCCGAACGGGCCTCACTGCGGGCAAAGAGTAACCCGCTGACCACGACCGCGGCGTCCTGAGGAGGCGGGGAGCAGGCGGGTGGCGCTGCGCTGCTGGAGCCGGCAGGCGGGGCGCGGCCCAGCAACCTGGCGAGCGCTCACCAAGCAGGCCGGGCGGCTGCTCTTGGGGCGCCGCGAGCCCGGTCCCAGCGTCTACGGCCATACCACCCTGCACGCGCCGGATCTCCTCTGATCTCGGAAGCTAAGCAGGGTCGGGCCTGGTTAGTACTTGGATGGGAGACCGCTCGGGAATACCGGGTGCTCTAGGCTTTTACCCGCCACTCCTTTTGGGGCCGCCATGCCCCTGGACCCTCTGCAGCTGCCAACGCCGCCACAGGACCCCTGGCCAGCAGGGCTGGGCGGGGTGGGGGGGCTGGGTAGTGGGATGGTGGGGTCCGGGCCACCGCCGAGACCTAAAGCCTCGCAGACCCGGCCTCACGCCAGGCGCCTGGGCCAGGTCTCCCCCCACAGCCCCTTCTATAGCCTCTTTTTTCCCCCCCGGAAGCGCATGCTGTCAACCCGCAGACCTTCGCCGCGCCCACGACCCCGCCCCCAAAGCCCAAGCCCAGGGCTGCCTGCCCGCGCAGGCCTCCAAACGGCCTCGGGCGGCTTTCTCCTGCCAAGGCAGTGCGGCTCCTTGGCACCTCGGTGTCCTTGGCAGATGGGTGACCGTCCCACTGCCTGCACCCGGGCCCGGAGACAGAGGGACTGGTTGTCCTAGGACAGCAAGCCGAGGGGACGCCCAGCCGCCCCACCCCACCGGAGGACTCCGTCTCCACCGGCAGGCACCGCGGCCCCTCCCCCAGCGCCCTTCCTTCTCCCAGGAGAGCTGTGTGCGCTCGGTTCCCCCCCGCCGGTCGCTGCGGTCCCCGGCGCACAGCCACAAAGGAGCCCGGCCATAGCAGCAGAGGGAGGGAGTGCCACAACTGCACGCGTGCGGCCGTCTCCCCGGGCCTCCAGGAGAGACCACCACAGGGGAAAAGCAGGCAGGCAGGCAGGCCCAAAACCCACAGGAGTAGGGTGCCTGGACCAGAGCCTCTCCTTTCGCGTGACAAACCCCGGGCGGATTCGGACCCCACCGGCACTCCGCAGAGCCTGGAGGCCTGCCCACGTATCCCACGGTGACTGCCCACCCCCCCCCTGCCCCCCCCCGCTCTACATCCTTATCGGAGCCCAGCCCCGGGCGTGACCGTCCGCCGGTGGAGGAGCTGTCGCTTCAACACTGCCCCCGTGCGTCGGTCCCATTCCGTGACAGAGCCTGTGCGTCCCTCCTTCCTCCCACTCCCCACTCGCAACCGCTGTCTCTCTGGCTTCTGTCACCGCCAGGGAAGTGGCAGAGGGCCCGTGGAGCCACGGGTGGCCCGAACGGGCCTCACTGCGGGCAAAGAGTAACCCGCTGCCCACGACCGCGGCGTCCTGAGGACGCGGGGAGCAGGCGGGTGGCGCTGCGCTGCTGGAGCCGGAAGGCGGGGAGAGGCTCGCCGCCGGCGCGGCCCAACAACCTGGCGCGCGCTCACCACGAAGGCCGGGCAGCTGCTCTTGGGGCGCCGCGAGCCCGGTCCCAGCGTCTACGGCCATACCACCCTGCACGCGCCCGATCTCCTCTGATCTCGGAAGCTAAGCAGGGTCGGGCCTGGTTAGTACTTGGATGGGAGACCGCCTGGGAATACCGGGTGCACTAGGCTTTTGCCCGCCAATGCTTTTGCGGCCGCCATGCCCCAGGACCCTCTGCAGCCGCCAACCCCGCCACAGGACCCCTGGCCAGCGGGGCTGGGCGGGGTGGGGGGGTGGGTAGTGGGAGGGTGGGGTCCGTGCCGCCGCCGAGACCTACAGCCTCGCAGACCCGGACTCACGCCAGGCGCCTGGGCCAGGTCTCCCCCCACAGCCCCTTCTATAGCCTCTTTTTTCCCCCGCAAGCGAAAGCTGTCAACCCGAAGACCTTCGCCGCGCCCACGACCCCGCCCCCGAAGCCCAAGCCCAGGGCTGCCTGCCCGCTCAGGCCTCCAAACGGCCTCGGGCGGCTTTCTCCTGCCAAGGCAGTGCGGCTCCTTGGCACCTCGGTGTCCTTGGCAGAGGGGTGACCGTCCTACTGCCTGCACCCGGCCCGGAGACAGAGGGACTGGTTGTCCCAGGACAGCAAGCCGAGGGGACGCCCAGCCGCCCCACCCCACCGGAGGACTCCGTCTCCGCCGGCAGGCACCGCGGCCCCTCCCCCAGCGCCCTTCCTTCTCCCAGGAGAGCTGTGTGCGCTCGGTTCCACCTCGCCGGCCGCTGCGGCCCCGGCGCACAGCCACAAAGGAGCCCGGCCATAGCAGCAGAGGGAGGGAGCGCCACAACTGCACGCGCGCGGCCCTCTCCCCGGGCCTCCAGGAGAGACCACCACAGGGGAAAAGCAGGCAGGTAGGCAGGCCCAAAACCCACAGGATTAGGGTGCCTGGGCCAGAGCCTCTCCTTTCGCGTGACAAACCCCGGGAGGATTCGGACCGCACCGGCACTCCGCAGACCCTGGAGGCCTGCCCCAGTATCCCACGGTGACTGCCCGCCCCCCCCCCTCTACATCCTTATCGGAGCCCAGCCCCGGGCGTGACCGTCCGCCGGTGGAGGAGCTGTCGCTTCAACACTGCCCCCGTGCGTCGGTCCCATTCCGTGACAGAGCCGGTGCGTCCCTCCTTCCTCCCCCCCCCCACTCGCAACCGCTGTCTCTCAGGCTTCTGTCACCGCCAGGGAAGTGGCAGAGGGCCCGTGGAGCCACGGGTGGCCCGAACGGGCCTCACTGCGGGCAAAGAGTAACCCGCTGCCCACGACCGCGGCGTCCTGAGGACTCGGGGAGCAGGCGGGTGGCTCGGCGCTGCTGGAGCCGGAAGGCGGGGAGAGGCTCGCCGCCGGAGCGGCCCAACAACCTGGCGCGCGCTCACCACGAAGGCCGGGCAGCTGCTCTTGGGGCGCCGCGAGCCCGGTCCCAGCGTCTACGGCCATACCACCCTGCACGCGCCCGATCTCCTCTGATCTCAGAAGCTAAGCAGGGTCGGGCCTGGTTAGTACTTGGATGGGAGACCGCCTGGGAATACCGGGTGCACTAGGCTTTTGCCCGCCACTGCTTTTGCGGCCGCCATGCCCCAGGACCCTCTGCAGCCGCCAACCCCGCCACAGGACCCCTGGCCAGCGGGGCTGGGCGGGGTGGGGGGGTGGGTAGTGGGAGGGTGGGGTCCGTGCCGCCGCCGAGACCTACAGCCTCGCAGACCCGGCCTCACGCCAGGCGCCTGGGCCAGGTCTCCCCCCACAGCCCCTTCTATAGCCTCTTTTTTCCCCCCCGGAAGCGCATGCTGTCAACCCGCAGACCTTCGCCGCGCCCACGACCCCGCCCCCAAAGCCCAATCCCAGGGCTGCCTGGCGGCGCCTGCCTCCAAAAGGCCTCGGGCGGCTTTCTCCTGCCAAGGCAGTGCGGCTCCTTGTCACCTCGGTGTCCTTGGCAGAGGGGTGACCGTCCCACTGCCTGCACCCGGGCCCGGAGACAGAGGGACTGGTTGTCCCAGGACAGCAAGCCGAGGGGACGCCCAGCCGCTCCACCGCACCGGAGGACTCCGTCTCCACCGGCAGGCACCGCGGCCGCTCTCCCAGCGCCCTTCCTTCTCCCAGGGGAGCCCTGCGCGTTCGGTTCCCGCAGGCCTGCCCCTGGGTCCCACGGTGACTGACCGCCCCCCCCCCCCGGGCTGTACATCCTTAACGGAGCCCAGCCCCGGGCGCGACCGTCCGCCGATGGAGGAGCTGTCCCTTCAACACTGCCCCCGTGCGTGGGTCCCATTCCGTGACAGAGCCTGTGCGTCCCTCCTTCCTCCCCCCCCCTCACTCGCAACCGCTGTCTCTCTGGCTTCTGTCACCGCCAGGGTAGTGGCAGAGGCCCCGTGCAGCCACGGGTGCCCCAAGGGGCCTCACTGCGGGCAAAGAGTAACCCGCTGCCCACGCCCGCGGCGTCCTGAGGAGGCGGGGAGCAGGCGGGATGCGCGGCGCTGCTGCAGCCGGCAGGCGGTGAGAGGCTCGCCGCCGGCGCGGTCCAACAACCTGGCGCGCGCTCACCAAGCAGGCCGGGCGGCTGCTCTTGGGGCGCCGCGAGCCCGGTCCCAGCGTCTACGGCCATACCACCCTGCACGCGCCGGATCTCCTCTGATCTCGAAGCTAAGCAGGGTCGGGCCTGGTTAGTATTTGGATGGGAGACCGCCTGGGAATACCGGGTGCACTAGGCTTTTGCCCGCCACTGCTTTTGGGGCCGCCATGCCCCTGGACCCTCTGCAGCCGCCAACCCCGCCACAGGACCCCTGGCCAGCGGGGCTGGGCGGGGTGGGGGGGCTGGGTAGTGGGAGGGTGGGGTCCGGGCCACCGCCGAGACCTAGAGCCTCGCAGACCAGGCCTCACGCCAGGCGCCTGGGCCAGGTCTCCCCCCACAGTCCCTTCTATAGCCTCTTTTTTCCCCCGCAAGCGAAAGCTGTCAACCCGCAGACCTTCGCCGCGCCCACGACCCCGCCCCCAAAGCCCAAACCCAGGGCTGCCTGCCGGCGCAGGCCTCCAAACGGCCTCGGGCGGCTTTCTCCTTCCAAGGCAGTGCGGCTCTTGGCACCCCGGTGTCCTTGGCAGAGGGGTAACCGTCCCACTGCCTGCACCCGGGCCCGGAGACAGAGGGACTGGTTGTCCCAGGACAGCAAGCCGAAGGGACGCCTAGCCGCCCCACCCCACCGGAGGACTCCGTCTCCACCGGCAGGCACCGCGGCCGCTCCCCCAGCGCCCTTCCTTCTCCCAGGAGAGCCGTGTGCACTCGGTTACCGCCGGCCGGCCGCTGCAGCCCCCGGCAGACAGCCACAAAAGAGACCGGCCAAAGCAGCGGAGGGAGGGAGCGCCACAACTGCACGCGCGCGGCCGTCTTCCCGGGCCTCCAGGAGAGACCACCACAGGGGAAAAGCAGGAAGGCAGGCAGGCCCAAAACCCACAGGTATAAGGTGCCTGGGCCAGAACCTCTCCTTTCGCGTGACAAACCCCGGGCGAGATTTGGACCCCACCGGCACTCCGCAGACCCTGGAGGCCTGCCCCGGGGTTCCCACGGTGACTGTCCGCCCACCCCCACCCGGGCTCTACATCCTTATCGGAGCCCAGCCCCGGGCGTGACTGTCCGCCGGTGGAGGAGCTGTCGCTTCAACACTGCCCCCGTGCGTCGGTCCCATTCCGTGACAGAGCCTGTGCGTCCCTCCTTCCTCCCCCCCCCCACTGGCAACCGCTGTCTCTCTGGCTTCTGTCACCGCCAGGGAAGTGGCAGAAGGCCCGTGGAGCCACGGGTGGCCCGAACGGACCTCACTGCGGGCAAAGAGTAACCCGCTGACCACGACCGCGGCGTCCTGAGGAGGCGGGGAGCAGGCGGGTGGCGCGGCGCTGCTGGAGCCGGCAGGCGGGGCGCGGCCCAGCAACCTGGCGAGCGCTCACCAAGCAGGCCGGGCGGCTGCTCTTGGGACGCCGCGAGCCCGGTCCCAGCGTCTACGGCCATACCACCCTGCACGCGCCGGATCTCCTCTGATCTCGGAAGCTAAGCAGGGTCGGGCCTGGTTAGTACTTGGATGGGAGACCGCCTGGGAATACCGGGTGCACTAGGCTTTTGCCCGCCACTCCTTTTGCGGCCGCCATGCCCCTGGACCCTCTGCAGCTGCCAACCCCGCCACAGGACCCCTGGCCAGCGGGGCTGGGCGGGGTGGGGGGGGTAGTTGGAGGGTGGGGTCCGGGCCGCCGCCGAGACCTACAGCCTCGCAGACCCGGTTCACGCCAGGCGCCTGGGCCAGGTCTCCCCCCACAGCCCCTTCTATAGCCTCTTTTTTCCCCCGCAAGCGCATGCCCTCAACCCGCAGACCTTCGCCGCGCCCACGACCCCGCCCCCAAAGCTCAGCCCAGGGCTGCCTGCCCGCGCAGGCCTCCAAACGGCCTCGGGCGGCTTTCTCCTGCCAAGGCAGTGCGGCTCCTTGGCACCTCGGTGTCCTTGGCACAAGGGTGACCGTCCCACTGCCTGCACCCTGGCCCGGAGACAGAGGGACTGGTTGTCCTAGGACAGCAAGCCGAGGGGACGCCTAGCCGACCCACCCCACCGGAGGACTCCGTCTCCGCGGGCAGGCACCGCGGCCCCTCCCCCAGCGCCCTTCCTTCTCCCAGGAGAGCCGTGTGCGCTCGGTTCCCGCCGGCCGGCCGCTCAGGCCCCCGGCGCACAGCCACAAAGAGCCCGGCCAAAGCAGCGGAGGGAGGGAGTGCCACAACTGCACGCGCGCGGCCGTCTCCCCGGGCCTCCAGGAGAGACCACCACAGGGGAAAAGCAGGCAGGCAGGCAGGCCCAAAACCACAGGAGTAGGGTGCCTGGGCCAGAGCCTCTCCTTTCGCGTGACAAACCCCGGGCGAGATTCGGACCCCACCGGCACTCCGCAGACCCTGGAGGCCTGCCCCAGTATCCAACGGTGACTGCACGCCCCCCCCCCCCCCCCCCCCCCCCGGCTCTACATCCTTATCGGAGCCCAGCCCCGGGCGTGACCGTCCGCCGGTGGAGGAGCTGTCGCTTCAACACTGCCCCCGTGCGTCGGTCTCATTCCGTGACAGAGCCTGTGCGTCCCTCCTTCCTCCCCCCCGCCACTCGCAACCGCTGTCTCTCTGGCTTCTGTCAACGCCAGGGAAGTGACAGAGGGCCCGTGGAGCCACGGGTGGCCCGAACGGGCCTCACTGCGGGCAAAGAGTAACCCGCTGACCACGACCGCGGCGTCCTGAGGAGGCGGGGAGCAGGCGGGTGGCGCTGCGCTGCTGGAGCCGGCAGGCGGGGCGCGGCCCAGCAACCTGGCGAGCGCTCACCAAGCAGGCCGGGCGGCTGCTCTTGGGGCGCCGCGAGCCCGGTCCCAGCGTGTACGGCCATACCACCCTGCACGCGCCGGATGTCCTCTGATCTCGGAAGCTAAGCAGGGTCGGGCCTGGTTAGTACTTGGATAGGAGACCGCTCGGGAATACCGGGTGCTCTAGGCTTTTACCCGCCACTCCTTTTGGGGCCGCCATTCCCCTGGAACCTCTGCAGCTGCCAACCCCGCCACAGGACCCCTGGTCAGCGGGGCTGGGCGGGGTGGGGGGGGTAGTTGGAGGGTGGGGTCCGGGCCGCCGCCGAGACCTACAGCCTCGCAGACCCTGCCTCACGCCAGGAGACTGGGCCAGGTCTCTTCCCACAGCCCCTTATATAGCCTCTTTTTTCCCCCCCGCAAGCGCATGCTGTCAACCCGAAGACCTTCGCCGCGCCCACGACCCCGCCCCCAAAGCCCAAGCCCAGGGCTGCCTGCCCGCTCAGGCCTCCAAACGGCCTCGGGCGGCTTTCTCCTGCCAAGGCAGTGCGGCTCCTTGGCACCTCGGTGTCCTTGGCAGATGGGTGACCGTCCCACTGCCTGCACCCGGTCCCGGAGACAGAGGGACTGGTTGTCCTAGGACAGCAAGCCGAGGGGACGCCCAGCCGCCCCACCCCACCGGAGGATTCCGTCTCCGCGGGCAGGCACCGCGGCCCCTCCCCCAGCGCCCTTCCTTCTCCCAGGAGAGCCGTGTGCGCTTGGTTCCCCCTTGCCGGCCGCTGCGGTCCCCGGCGCACAGCCACAAAGAGCCCGGCCACAGCAGCAGAGGGAGGGAGCGCCACAACTGCACGCGCGCGGCCGTCTCCCCGGGCCTCCAGGAGAGAGCACCACAGGGGAAAAGCAGGCAGGTAGGCAGGCCCAAAACCCACAGGATTAGGGTGCCTGGGCCAGAGCCTCTCCTTTCGCGTGACAAACCCCGGGCGGATTCGGACCCCACCGGCACTCCGCAGACCCTGGAGGCCTGCCCCAGTATCCAATGGTGACTGCACGCCCCCCCCCCCCCCCCGGCTCTACATCCTTATCGGAGCCCAGCCCCGGGCGTGACTGTCCGCCGGTGGAGGAGCTGTCGCTTCAACACTGCCCCCGTGCGTCGGTCCCATTCCGTGACAGAGCCTGTGCGTCCCTCCTTCCTCCCCCCCCCCACTGGCAACCGCTGTCTCTCTGGCTTCTGTCACCGCCAGGGAAGTGGCAGAGGGCCAGTGGAGCCACGGGTGGCCCGAACGGACCTCACTGCGGGCAAAGAGTAACCCGCTGACCACGACCGCGGCGTCCTGAGGAGGCGGGGAGCAGGCGGGTGGCGCTGCGCTGCTGGAGCCGGCAGGCGGGGCGCGGCCCAGCACCCTGGCGAGCGCTCACCAAGCAGGCCGGGCGGCTGCTCTTGGGGCGCCGCGAGCCCGGTCCCAGCGTGTACGGCCATACCACCCTGCACGCGCCGGATCTCCTCTGATCTCGGAAGCTAAGCAGGGTCGGGCCTGGTTAGTACTTGGATGGGAGACCGCTCAGGAATACCGGGTGCTCTAGGCTTTTACCCGCCACTCCTTTTGGGGCCGCCATGCCCCTGGACCCTCTGCAGCTGCCAACCCCGCCACAGGACCCCTGGCCAGCGGGGCTGGGCGGGGTGGGGGGGTGGGTAGTGGGAGGGTGGGGTCCGGGCCGCCGCCGAGACCTACAGCCTCGCAGACCCTGCCTCACGCCAGGCGACTGGGCCAGGTCTCCCCCCACAGCCCCTTCTATAGCCTCTTTTTTCCCCCCCGCAAGCGCATGCTGTCAACCCGAAGACCTTCGCCGCGCCCACGACCCCGCCCCCAAAGCCCAAGCCCAGGGCTGCCTGCCCGCTCAGGCCTCCAAACGGCCTCGGGCGGCTTTCTCCTGCCAAGGCAGTGCGGCTCCTTGGCACCTCGGTGTCCTTGGCAGAGGGGTGACCGTCCCACTGCCTGCACCCGGCCCGGAGACAGAGGGACTGGTTGTCCCAGGACAGCAAGCCGAGGGGACGCCCAGCCGCTCCACCCCACCGGAGGACTCCGTCTCCACCGGCAGGCACCCCGGCCGCTCTCCCAGCGCCCTTCGTTCTCCCAGGGGAGCCTTGCGCGTTCGGTTCCCGCAGGCCTGCCCCTGGGTCCCACGGTGACTACCCGCCCGCCCCCCCCGGGCTGTACATCCTTAACGGAGCCCAGCCCCGGGCGCGACCGTCCGCCGGTGGAGGAGCTGTCCCTTCAACACTGCCCCCGTGCGTGGGTCCCATTCCGTGACAGAGCCTGTGCGTCCCTCCTTCCTCCCCCCCCCACTCGCAACCGCTGTCTCTCTGGCTTCTGTCACCGCCAGGGAAGTGGCAGAGGCCCCGTGCAGCCACGGGTGCCCCGAAGGGGCCTCACTGCGGGCAAAGAGTAACCCGCTGCCCACGCCCGCGGCGTCCTGAGGAGGCAGGGAGCAGGCGGGATGCGCGGCGCTGCTGGAGCCGGCAGGCGGGGCGCGGCCCAGCAACCTGGCGCGCGCTCACCAAGCAGGCCGGGCGGCTGCTCTTGGGGCGCCGCGAGCCCGGTCCCAGCGTCTACGGCCATACCACCCTGCACGCGCCGGATCTCCTCTGATCTCGGAAGCTAAGCAGGGTCGGGCCTGGTTAGTACTTGGATGGGAGACCGCCTGGGAATACCGGGTGCTCTAGGCTTTTACCCGCCACTCCTTTTGGGACCGCCATGCCCCTGGACCCTCTGCAGCTGCCAACCCCGCCACAGGACCCCTGGCCAGCGGGGCTGGGCGGGGTGGGGGGGGGTAGTTGGAGGGTGGGGTCCGGGCCGCCGCCGAGACCTACAGCCTCGCAGACCCTGCCTCACGCCAGGCGACTGGGCCAGGTCTCCCCCCACAGTCCCTTCTATAGTCTCTTTTCCCCCCCCCCCAAGCGCATGCTGTCAACCCGAAGACCTTGGCCGCGCCCACGACCCCGCCCCCAAAGCCCAAGCCCAGGGCTGCCTGCCCGCGCAGGCCTCCAAACGGCCTCGGGCGGCTTTCTCCTGCCAAGGCAGTGCGGCTCCTTGGCACCTCGGTGTCCTTGGCAGATGGGTGACCGTCCCACTGCCTGCACCCGGGCCCGGAGACAGAGGGACTGGTTGTCCTAGGACAGCAAGCCGAGGGGACGCCCAGCCGCCCCACCCCACCGGAGGACTCCGTCTCCACCGGCAGGCACCGCGGCCCCTCCCCCAGCGCCCTTCCTTCTCCCAGGAGAGCTGTGTGCGCTCGGTTCCCCCCCGCCGGTCGCTGCGGTCCCCGGCGCACAGCCACAAAGGAGCCCGGCCATAGCAGCAGAGGGAGGGAGTGCCACAACTGCACGCGTGCGGCCGTCTCCCCGGGCCTCCAGGAGAGACCACCACAGGGGAAAAGCAGGCAGGCAGGCAGGCCCAAAACCCACAGGAGTAGGGTGCCTGGACCAGAGCCTCTCCTTTCGCGTGACAAACCCCGGGCGGATTCGGACCCCACCGGCACTCCGCAGAGCCTGGAGGCCTGCCCACGTATCCCACGGTGACTGCCCACCCCCCCCCTGCCCCCCCCCCCGCTCTACATCCTTATCGGAGCCCAGCCCCGGGCGTGACCGTCCGCCGGTGGAGGAGCTGTCGCTTCAACACTGCCCCCGTGCGTCGGTCCCATTCCGTGACAGAGCCTGTGCGTCCCTCCTTCCTCCCACTCCCCACTCGCAACCGCTGTCTCTCTGGCTTCTGTCACCGCCAGGGAAGTGGCAGAGGGCCCGTGGAGCCACGGGTGGCCCGAACGGGCCTCACTGCGGGCAAAGAGTAACCCGCTGCCCACGACCGCGGCGTCCTGAGGACGCGGGGAGCAGGCGGGTGGCGCTGCGCTGCTGGAGCCGGAAGGCGGGGAGAGGCTCGCCGCCGGCGCGGCCCAACAACCTGGCGCGCGCTCACCACGAAGGCCGGGCAGCTGCTCTTGGGGCGCCGCGAGCCCGGTCCCAGCGTCTACGGCCATACCACCCTGCACGCGCCCGATCTCCTCTGATCTCGGAAGCTAAGCAGGGTCGGGCCTGGTTAGTACTTGGATGGGAGACCGCCTGGGAATACCGGGTGCACTAGGCTTTTGCCCGCCACTGCTTTTGCGGCCGCCATGCCCCAGGACCCTCTGCAGCCGCCAACCCCGCCACAGGACCCCTGGCCAGCGGGGCTGGGCGGGGTGGGGGGGTGGGTAGTGGGAGGGTGGGGTCCGTGCCGCCGCCGAGACCTACAGCCTCGCAGACCCGGACTCACGCCAGGCGCCTGGGACAGGTCTCCCCCCACAGCCCCTTCTATAGCCTCTTTTTTCCCCCGCAAGCGAAAGCTGTCAACCCGAAGACCTTCGCCGCGCCCACGACCCCGCCCCCGAAGCCCAAGCCCAGGGCTGCCTGCCCGCTCAGGCCTCCAAACGGCCTCGGGCGGCTTTCTCCTGCCAAGGCAGTGCGGCTCTTGGCACCCCGGTGTCCTTGGCAGAGGGGTGACCGTCCCACTGCCTGCACCCGGGCCCGGAGACAGAGGGACTGGTTGTCCCAGGACAGCAAGCCGAAGGGACGCCCAGCCGCCCCACCCCACCGGAGGACTCCGTCTCCACCGGCAGGCACCGCGGCCGCTCCCCCAGCGCCCTTCCTTCTCCCAGGAGAGCTGTGTGCGCTCGGTTCCCGCCGGCCGGCCGCTGCAGCCCCCGGCAGACAGCCACAAAAGAGCCCGGCCAAAGCAGCGGAGGGAGGGAGCGCCACAACTGCATTCGCGCGGCCGTCTTCCCGGGCCTCCAGGAGAGACCACCACAGGGGAAAAGCAGGAAGGCAGGCAGGCCCAAAACCCACAGGTATAAGGTGCCTGGGCCAGAACCTCTCCTTTCGCGTGACAAACCCCGGGCGAGATTTGGACCCCACCGGCACTCCGCAGACCCTGGAGGCCTGCCCCGGGGTTCCCACGGTGACTGCACGCCCCCCCCCCCCCGGGCTCTACATCCTTATCGGAGCCCAGCCCCGGGCGCGACCGTCCGCCGGTGGAGGAGCTGTCGCTTCAACACTGCCCCCGTGCGTCGGTCCCATTCCGTGACAGAGCCTGTGCGTCCCTCCTTCCTCCCCCCCCCCACTGGCAACCGCTGTCTCTCTGGCTTCTGTCACCGCCAGGGAAGTGGCAGAAGGCCCGTGGAGCCACGGGTGGCCCGAACGGACCTCACTGCGGGCAAAGAGTAACCCGCTGACCACGACCGCGGCGTCCTGAGGAGGCGGGGAGCAGGCGGGTGGCGCGGCGCTGCTGGAGCCGGCAGGCGGGGCGCGGCCCAGCAACCTGGCGAGCGCTCACCAAGCAGGCCGGGCGGCTGCTCTTGGGGCGCCGCGAGCCCGGTCCCAGCGTCTACGGCCATACCACCCTGCACGCGCCGGATCTCCTCTGATCTCGGAAGCTAAGCAGGGTCGGGCCTGGTTAGTACTTGGATGGGAGACCGCTCGGGAATACCGGGTGCTCTAGGCTTTTGCCCGCCACTGCTTTTGGGGCCGCCATGCCCCTGGACCCTCTGCAGCCGCCAACCCCGCCACAGGACCCCTGGCCAGCGGGGCTGGGCGGGGTGGGGGGGGTAGTTGGAGGGTGGGGTCCGGGCCGCCGCCGAGACCTACAGCCTCGCAGACCCTGCCTCACGACAGGCGACTGGGCCAGGTCTCCCCCCACAGCCCCTTCTATAGCCTCTTTTTTCCCCCCCGCAAGCGCATGCTGTCAACCCGAAGACCTTCGCCGCGCCCACGACCCCGCCCCCAAAGCCCAAGCCCAGGGCTGCCTGCCCGCTCAGGCCTCCAAACGGCCTCGGGCGGCTTTCTCCTGCCAAGGCAGTGCGGCTCCTTGGCACCCCGGTGTCCTTGGCAGATGGGTGACCGTCCCACTGCCTGCACCCGGGCCCGGAGACAGAAGGACTGGTTGTCCCAGGACAGCAAGCCGAGGGGACGCCCAGCCGCCCCACCCCACCGGAGGACTCCGTCTCCGCCGGCAGGCACCGCGGCCCCTCCCCCAGCGCCCTTCCTTCTCCCAGGGGAGCCCTGCGGGTTCGGTTCCCGCAGGCCTGCCCCTGGGTCCCACGGTGACTGCCCGCCCGCCCCCCCCGGGCTGTACATCCTTAACGGAGCCCAGCCCCGGGCGCGACCGTCCGCCGGTGGAGGAGCTGTCCCTTCAACACTGCCCCCGTGCGTGGGTCCCATTCCGTGACAGAGCCTGTGCGTCCCTCCTTCCTCCCCCCCCCACTGGCAACCGCTGTCTCTCTGGCTTCTGTCACCGCCAGGGTAGTGGTAGAGGCCCCGTGCAGCCACGGGTGCCCCGAAGGGGCCTCACTGCGGGCAAAGAGTAACCCGCTGCCCACGCCCGCGGCGTCCTGAGGAGGCGGGGAGCAGGCGGGATGCGCGGCGCTGCTGCAGCCGGCAGGCGGTGAGAGGCTCGCCGCCGGCGCGGCCCAACAACCTGGCGCGCGCTCACCAAGCAGGCGGGGCGGCTGCTCTTGGGGCGCCGCGAGCCCGGTCCCAGCGTCTACGGCCATACCACCCTGCACGCGACGGATCTCCTCTGATCTCGGAAGCTAAGCAGGGTCGGGCCTGGTTAGTATTTGGATGGGAGACCGCCTGGGAATACCGGGTGCACTAGGCTTTTGCCCGCCACTCCTTTTGTGGCCGCCATGCCCCTGGACCATCTGCAGCCGCCAACCACGCCACAGGACCCCTGGCCAGCGGGGCTGGGCGGGGTGGGGGGGCTGGGTAGTGGGAGGGTGGGGTCCGGGCCACCGCCGAGACCTAGAGCCTCGCAGACCCGGCCTCACGCCCGGAGCCTGGGCCAGGTTTCCCCCCACAGTCCCTTCTATAGCCTCTTTTTTCCCCCGCAAGCGAAAGCTGTCAACCCGAAGACCTTCGCCGCGCCCACGACCCCGCCCCCAAAGCCCAAGCCCAGGGCTGCCTGCCGGCGCAGGCCTCCAAACGGCCTCGGGCGGCTTTCTCCTGCCAAGGCAGTGCGGCTCCTTGGCACCTCGGTGTCCTTGGCAGAGGGGTGACCGTCCCACTGCCTGCACCCGGGCCCGGAGACAGAGGGACTGGTTGTCCTAGGACAGCAAGCCGAGGGGACGCCCAGCCGCCCCACCCCACCGGAGGACTCCGTCTCCACCGGCAGGCACCGCGGCCGCTCTCCCAGCGCCCTTCCTTCTCCCAGGGGAGCCCTGAGCGTTCGGTTCCCGCAGGCCTGCCCCAGTATCCAACGGTGACTGCACGCCCCCCCCCCCCCCGGCTCTACATCCTTATCGGAGCCCAGCCCCGGGCGTGACCGTCCGCCGGTGGAGGAGCTGTCGCTTCAACACTGCCCCCGTGCGTCGGTCCCATTCCGTGACAGAGCCTGTGCGTCCCTCCTTCCTCCCCCCCGCCACTCGCAACCGCTGTCTCTCTGGCTTCTGTCACCGCCAGGGAAGTGACATTGGGCCCGTGGAGCCACGGGTGGCCCGAACGGGCCTCACTGCGGGCAAAGAGTAACCCGCTGACCACGACCGCGGCGTCCTGAGGAGGCGGGGAGCAGGCGGGTGGCGCTGCGCTGCTGGAGCCGGCAGGCGGGGCGCGGCCCAGCAACCTGGCGAGCGCTCACCAAGCAGGCCGGGCGGCTGCTCTTGGGGCGCCGCGAGCCCGGTCCCAGCGTCTACGGCCATACCACCCTGCACGCGCCGGATCTCCTCTGATCTCGGAAGCTAAGCAGGGTCGGGCCTGGTTAGTACTTGGATGGGAGACCGCTCGGGAATACCGGGTGCTCTAGGCTTTTACCCGCCACTCCTTTTGGGGCCGCCATGCCCCTGGACCCTCTGCAGCTGCCAACGCCGCCACAGGACCCCTGGCCAGCAGGGCTGGGCGGGGTGGGGGGGCTGGGTAGTGGGATGGTGGGGTCCGGGCCACCGCCGAGACCTAAAGCCTCGCAGACCCGGCCTCACGCCAGGCGCCTGGGCCAGGTCTCCCCCCACAGCCCCTTCTATAGCCTCTTTTTTCCCCCCCGGAAGCGCATGCTGTCAACCCGCAGACCTTCGCCGCGCCCACGACCCCGCCCCCAAAGCCCAAGCCCAGGGCTGCCTGCCCGCGCAGGCCTCCAAACGGCCTCGGGCGGCTTTCTCCTGCCAAGGCAGTGCGGCTCCTTGGCACCTCGGTGTCCTTGGCAGATGGGTGACCGTCCCACTGCCTGCACCCGGGCCCGGAGACAGAGGGACTGGTTGTCCTAGGACAGCAAGCCGAGGGGACGCCCAGCCGCCCCACCCCACCGGAGGACTCCGTCTCCACCGGCAGGCACCGCGGCCCCTCCCCCAGCGCCCTTCCTTCTCCCAGGAGAGCTGTGTGCGCTCGGTTCCCCCCCGCCGGTCGCTGCGGTCCCCGGCGCACAGCCACAAAGGAGCCCGGCCATAGCAGCAGAGGGAGGGAGTGCCACAACTGCACGCGTGCGGCCGTCTCCCCGGGCCTCCAGGAGAGACCACCACAGGGGAAAAGCAGGCAGGCAGGCAGGCCCAAAACCCACAGGAGTAGGGTGCCTGGACCAGAGCCTCTCCTTTCGCGTGACAAACCCCGGGCGGATTCGGACCCCACCGGCACTCCGCAGAGCCTGGAGGCCTGCCCACGTATCCCACGGTGACTGCCCACCCCCCCCCTGCCCCCCCCCGCTCTACATCCTTATCGGAGCCCAGCCCCGGGCGTGACCGTCCGCCGGTGGAGGAGCTGTCGCTTCAACACTGCCCCCGTGCGTCGGTCCCATTCCGTGACAGAGCCTGTGCGTCCCTCCTTCCTCCCACTCCCCACTCGCAACCGCTGTCTCTCTGGCTTCTGTCACCGCCAGGGAAGTGGCAGAGGGCCCGTGGAGCCACGGGTGGCCCGAACGGGCCTCACTGCGGGCAAAGAGTAACCCGCTGCCCACGACCGCGGCGTCCTGAGGACGCGGGGAGCAGGCGGGTGGCGCTGCGCTGCTGGAGCCGGAAGGCGGGGAGAGGCTCGCCGCCGGCGCGGCCCAACAACCTGGCGCGCGCTCACCACGAAGGCCGGGCAGCTGCTCTTGGGGCGCCGCGAGCCCGGTCCCAGCGTCTACGGCCATACCACCCTGCACGCGCCCGATCTCCTCTGATCTCGGAAGCTAAGCAGGGTCGGGCCTGGTTAGTACTTGGATGGGAGACCGCCTGGGAATACCGGGTGCACTAGGCTTTTGCCCGCCAATGCTTTTGCGGCCGCCATGCCCCAGGACCCTCTGCAGCCGCCAACCCCGCCACAGGACCCCTGGCCAGCGGGGCTGGGCGGGGTGGGGGGGTGGGTAGTGGGAGGGTGGGGTCCGTGCCGCCGCCGAGACCTACAGCCTCGCAGACCCGGACTCACGCCAGGCGCCTGGGCCAGGTCTCCCCCCACAGCCCCTTCTATAGCCTCTTTTTTCCCCCGCAAGCGAAAGCTGTCAACCCGAAGACCTTCGCCGCGCCCACGACCCCGCCCCCGAAGCCCAAGCCCAGGGCTGCCTGCCCGCTCAGGCCTCCAAACGGCCTCGGGCGGCTTTCTCCTGCCAAGGCAGTGCGGCTCCTTGGCACCTCGGTGTCCTTGGCAGAGGGGTGACCGTCCTACTGCCTGCACCCGGCCCGGAGACAGAGGGACTGGTTGTCCCAGGACAGCAAGCCGAGGGGACGCCCAGCCGCCCCACCCCACCGGAGGACTCCGTCTCCGCCGGCAGGCACCGCGGCCCCTCCCCCAGCGCCCTTCCTTCTCCCAGGGGAGCCCTGCGGGTTCGGTTCCCGCAGGCCTGCCCCTGGGTCCCACGGTGACTGCCCGCCCGCCCCCCCCGGGCTGTACATCCTTAACGGAGCCCAGCCCCGGGCGCGACCGTCCGCCGGTGGAGGAGCTGTCCCTTCAACACTGCCCCGGTGCGTGGGTCCCATTCCGTGACAGAGCCTGTGCGTCCCTCCTTCCTCCCCCCTCCCCACTCGCAACCGCTGTCTCTCTGGCTTCTGTCACCGCCAGGGTAGTGGCAGAGGCCCCGTGCAGCCACGGGTGCCCCGAAGGGGCCTCACTGCGGGCAAAGAGTAACCCGCTGCCCACGCCCGCGGCGTCCTGAGGAGGCGGGGAGCAGGCGGGTGGCGCGGCGCTGCGGGAGCCGGCAGGCGGTGAGAGGCTCGCCGCCGGCGCGGCCCAACAACCTGGCGCGCGCTCACCAAGCAGGCGGGGCGGCTGCTCTTGGGGCGCCGCGAGCCCGGTCCCAGCGTCTACGGCCATACCACCCTGCACGCGCCGGATCTCCTCTGATCTCGGAAGCTAAGCAGGGTCGGGCCTGGTTAGTATTTGGATGGGAGACCGCCTGGGAATACCGGGTGCACTAGGCTTTTGCCCGCCACTCCTTTTGTGGCCGCCATGCCCCTGGACCATCTGCAGCCGCCAACCACGCCACAGGACCCCTGGCCAGCGGGGCTGGGCGGGGTGTGGGGGCTGGGTAGTGGGAGGGTGGGGTCCGGGCCACCGCCGAGACCTAGAGCCTCGCAGACCCGGCCTCACGCCCGGAGCCTGGGCCAGGTTTCCCCCCACAGTCCCTTCTATAGCCTCTTTTTTCCCCCCCGGAAGCGCATGCTGTCAACCCGCAGACCTTCGCCGCGCCCACGACCCCGCCCCCAAAGCCCAAGCCCAGGGCTGCCTGCCCGCGCAGGCCTCCAAACGGCCTCGGGCGGCTTTCTCCTGCCAAGGCAGTGCGGCTCCTTGGCACCTCGGTGTCCTTGGCAGAGGGGTGACCGTCCCACTGCCTGCACCCGGGCCCGGAGACAGAGGGACTGGTTGTCCCAGGACAGCAAGCCGAGGGGACGCCCAGCCGCTCCACCCCACCGGAGGACTCCGTCTCCACCGGCAGGCACCCCGGCCGCTCTCCCAGCGCCCTTCCTTCTCCCAGGGGAGCCCTGCGCGTTCGGTTCCCGCAGGCCTGCCCCAGTATCCAACGGTGACTGCACGCCCCCCCCCCCCCCGGGCTCTACATCCTTATCGGAGCACAGCCCCGGGCGTGACCGTCCGCCGGTGGAGGAGCTGTCGCTTCAACACTGCCCCCGTGCGTCGGTCCCATTCCGTGACAGAGCCTGTGCGTCCCTCCTTCCTCCCCCCCGCCACTCGCAACCGCTGTCTCTCTGGCTTCTGTCACCGCCAGGGAAGTGACATTGGGCCCGTGGAGCCACGGGTGGCCCGAACGGGCCTCACTGCGGGCAAAGAGTAACCCGCTGACCACGACCGCGGCGTCCTGAGGAGGCGGGGAGCAGGCGGGTGGCGCTGCGCTGCTGGAGCCGGCAGGCGGGGCGCGGCCCAGCAACCTGGCGAGCGCTCACCAAGCAGGCCGGGCGGCTGCTCTTGGGGCGCCGCGAGCCCGGTCCCAGCGTCTACGGCCATACCACCCTGCACGCGCCGGATCTCCTCTGATCTCGGAAGCTAAGCAGGGTCGGGCCTGGTTAGTACTTGGATGGGAGACCGCTCGGGAATACCGGGTGCTCTAGGCTTTTACCCGCCACTCCTTTTGGGGCCGCCATGCCCCTGGACCCTCTGCAGCTGCCAACCCCGCCACAGGACCCCTGGCCAGCGGGGCTGGGCGGGGTGGGGGGGGTAGTTGGAGGGTGGGGTCTGGGCCGCCGCCGAGACCTACAGCCTCGCAGACCCTGCCTCACGCCAGGCGACTGGGCCAGGTCTCCCCCCACAGCCCCTTCTATAGCCTCTTTTTTCCCCCCCGCAAGCGCATGCTGTCAACCCGAAGACCTTCGCCGCGCCCACGACCCCGCCCCCAAAGCCCAAGCCCAGGGCTGCCTGCCCGCTCAGGCCTCCAAACGGCCTCGGGCGGCTTTCTCCTGCCAAGGCAGTGCGGCTCCTTGGCACCTCGGTGTCCTTGGCAGATGGGTGACCGTCCCACTGCCTGCACCCGGGCCCGGAGACAGAGGGACTGGTTGTCCCAGGACAGCAAGCCGTGGGGACGCCCAGCCGACCCACCCCACCGGTGGACTCCATCTCCACCGGCAGGCACCGCGGCCCCTCCCCCAGCGCCCTTCCTTCTCCCAGGAGAGCTGTGTGCGCTCGGTTCCACCTCGCCGGCCGCTGCGGCCCCGGCGCACAGCCACAAAGGAGCCCGGCCATAGCAGCAGAGGGAGGGAGCGCCACAACTGCACGCGCGGGGCCCTCTCCCCGGGCCTCCAGGAGAGACCACCACAGGGGAAAAGCAGGCAGGTAGGCAGGCCCAAAACCCACAGGATTAGGGTGCCTGGGCCAGAGCCTCTCCTTTCGCGTGACAAACCCCGGGAGGATTCGGACCCCACCGGCACTCCGCAGACCCTGGAGGCCTGCCCCAGTATCCCACGGTGACTGCCCGCCCCCCCCCCTCTACATCCTTATCGGAGCCCAGCCCCGGGCGTGACCGTCCGCCGGTGGAGGAGCTGTCGCTTCAACACTGCCCCCGTGCGTCGGTCCCATTCCGTGACAGAGCCGGTGCGTCCCTCCTTCCTCCCCCCCCCACTCGCAACCGCTGTCTCTCAGGCTTCTGTCACCGCCAGGGAAGTGGCAGAGGGCCCGTGGAGCCACGGGTGGCCCGAACGGGCCTCACTGCGGGCAAAGAGTAACCCGCTGCCCACGACCGCGGCGTCCTGAGGACTCGGGGAGCAGGCGGGTGGCTCGGCGCTGCTGGAGCCGGAAGGCGGGGAGAGGCTCGCCGCCGGAGCGGCCCAACAACCTGGCGCGCGCTCACCACGAAGGCCGGGCAGCTGCTCTTGGGGCGCCGCGAGCCCGGTCCCAGCGTCTACGGCCATACCACCCTGCACGCGCCCGATCTCCTCTGATCTCAGAAGCTAAGCAGGGTCGGGCCTGGTTAGTACTTGGATGGGAGACCGCCTGGGAATACCGGGTGCACTAGGCTTTTGCCCGCCACTGCTTTTGCGGCCGCCATGCCCCAGGACCCTCTGCAGCCGCCAACCCCGCCACAGGACCCCTGGCCAGCGGGGCTGGGCGGGGTGGGGGGGTGGGTAGTGGGAGGGTGGGGTCCGTGCCGCCGCCGAGACCTACAGCCTCGCAGACCCGGCCTCACGCCAGGCGCCTGGGCCAGGTCTCCCCCCACAGCCCCTTCTATAGCCTCTTTTTTCCCCCCCGGAAGCGCATGCTGTCAACCCGCAGACCTTCGCCGCGCCCACGACCCCGCCCCCAAAGCCCAATCCCAGGGCTGCCTGGCGGCGCCTGCCTCCAAAAGGCCTCGGGCGGCTTTCTCCTGCCAAGGCAGTGCGGCTCCTTGTCACCTCGGTGTCCTTGGCAGAGGGGTGACCGTCCCACTGCCTGCACCCGGGCCCGGAGACAGAGGGACTGGTTGTCCCAGGACAGCAAGCCGAGGGGACGCCCAGCCGCTCCACCCCACCGGAGGACTCCGTCTCCACCGGCAGGCACCGCGGCCGCTCTCCCAGCGCCCTTCCTTCTCCCAGGGGAGCCCTGCGCGTTCGGTTCCCGCAGGCCTGCCCCTGGGTCCCACGGTGACTGACCGCCCCCCCCCCCCGGGCTGTACATCCTTAACGGAGCCCAGCCCCGGGCGCGACCGTCCGCCGATGGAGGAGCTGTCCCTTCAACACTGCCCCCGTGCGTGGGTCCCATTCCGTGACAGAGCCTGTGCGTCCCTCCTTCCTCCCCCCCCCTCACTCGCAACCGCTGTCTCTCTGGCTTCTGTCACCGCCAGGGTAGTGGCAGAGGCCCCGTGCAGCCACGGGTGCCCCAAGGGGCCTCACTGCGGGCAAAGAGTAACCCGCTGCCCACGCCCGCGGCGTCCTGAGGAGGCGGGGAGCAGGCGGGATGCGCGGCGCTGCTGCAGCCGGCAGGCGGTGAGAGGCTCGCCGCCGGCGCGGCCCAACAACCTGGCGCGCGCTCACCAAGCAGGCCGGGCGGCTGCTCTTGGGGCGCCGCGAGCCCGGTCCCAGCGTCTACGGCCATACCACCCTGCACGCGCCGGATCTCCTCTGATCTCGAAGCTAAGCAGGGTCGGGCCTGGTTAGTATTTGGATGGGAGACCGCCTGGGAATACCGGGTGCACTAGGCTTTTGCCCGCCACTGCTTTTGGGGCCGCCATGCCCCTGGACCCTCTGCAGCCGCCAACCCCGCCACAGGACCCCTGGCCAGCGGGGCTGGGCGGGGTGGGGGGGCTGGGTAGTGGGAGGGTGGGGTCCGGGCCACCGCCGAGACCTACAGCCTCGCAGACCCGGCCTCACGCCAGGCGCCTGGGCCAGGTCTCCCCCCACAGCCCCTTCTATAGCCTCTTTTTTCCCCCCCCGGAAGCGCATGCTGTCAACCCGCAGACCTTCGCCGCGCCCACGACCCCGCCCCCAAAGCCCAAGCCCAGGGCTGCCTGCCGGCGCAGGCATCCAAACGGCCTCGGGCGGCTTTCTCCTGCCAAGGCAGTGCGGCTCCTTGGCACCTCGGTGTCCTTGGCAGAGGGGTGACCGTCCCACTGCCTGCACCCGGGCCCAAAGACGGAGGGACTGGTTGTCCCAGGACAGCAAGCCGAGGGGACGCCAAGCCGCCCCACCCGACCGGAGGACTCCGTCTCCGCGGGCAGGCACCGCGGCCCCTCCCCCAGCGCCCTTCCTTCTCCCAGGAGAGCCGTGTGCGCTCGGTTCCCGCCAGCCGGCCGCTCCGGCCCCCGGCGCACAGCCACAAAGAGCCCGGCCAAAGCAGCGGAGGGAGGGAGCGCCACAAGTGCACGCGCGCGGCCGTCTCCCCGGGCCTCCAGGAGAGACCACCACCGGGGAAAAGCAGGCAGGCAGGCAGGCCCAAAACCCACAGGAGTAGGGTGCATGGGCCAGAGCCTCTCCTTTCGCGTGACAAACCCCGGGCGAGATTCGGACCCCACCGGCACTCCGCAGAGCCTGGAGGCCTGCCCACGTATCCCACGGTGACTGCCCACCCCCCCCCTGCCCCCCCCCGCTCTACATCCTTATCGGAGCCCAGCCCCGGGCGTGACCGTCCGCCGGTGGAGGAGCTGTCGCTTCAACACTGCCCCCGTGCGTCGGTCCCATTCCGTGACAGAGCCTGTGCGTCCCTCCTTCCTCCCACTCCCCACTCGCAACCGCTGTCTCTCTGGCTTCTGTCACCGCCAGGGAAGTGGCAGAGGGCCCGTGGAGCCACGGGTGGCCCGAACGGGCCTCACTGCGGGCAAAGAGTAACCCGCTGACCACGACCGCGGCGTCCTGAGGAGGCGGGGAGCAGGCGGGTGGCGCTGCGCTGCTGGAGCCGGCAGGCGGGGCGCGGCCCAGCAACCTGGCGAGCGCTCACCAAGCAGGCCGGGCGGCTGCTCTTGGGGCGCCGCGAGCCCGGTCCCAGCGTCTACGGCCATACCACCCTGCACGCGCCGGATCTCCTCTGATCTCGGAAGCTAAGCAGGGTCGGGCCTGGTTAGTACTTGGATGGGAGACCGCTCGGGAATACCGGGTGCTCTAGGCTTTTACCCGCCACTCCTTTTGGGGCCGCCATGCCCCTGGACCCTCTGCAGCTGCCAACCCCGCCACAGGACCCCTGGCCAGCGGGGCTGGGCGGGGTGGGGGGGGTAGTTGGAGGGTGGGGTCTGGGCCGCCGCCGAGACCTACAGCCTCGCAGACCCTGCCTCACGCCAGGCGACTGGGCCAGGTCTCCCCCCACAGCCCCTTCTATAGCCTCTTTTTTCCCCCCCGCAAGCGCATGCTGTCAACCCGAAGACCTTCGCCGCGCCCACGACCCCGCCCCCAAAGCCCAAGCCCAGGGCTGCCTGCCCGCTCAGGCCTCCAAACGGCCTCGGGCGGCTTTCTCCTGCCAAGGCAGTGCGGCTCCTTGGCACCTCGGTGTCCTTGGCAGATGGGTGACCGTCCCACTGCCTGCACCCGGGCCCGGAGACAGAGGGACTGGTTGTCCCAGGACAGCAAGCCGTGGGGACGCCCAGCCGACCCACCCCACCGGTGGACTCCATCTCCACCGGCAGGCACCGCGGCCCCTCCCCCAGCGCCCTTCCTTCTCCCAGGAGAGCTGTGTGCGCTCGGTTCCACCTCGCCGGCCGCTGCGGCCCCGGCGCACAGCCACAAAGGAGCCCGGCCATAGCAGCAGAGGGAGGGAGCGCCACAACTGCACGCGCGGGGCCCTCTCCCCGGGCCTCCAGGAGAGACCACCACAGGGGAAAAGCAGGCAGGTAGGCAGGCCCAAAACCCACAGGATTAGGGTGCCTGGGCCAGAGCCTCTCCTTTCGCGTGACAAACCCCGGGAGGATTCGGACCCCACCGGCACTCCGCAGACCCTGGAGGCCTGCCCCAGTATCCCACGGTGACTGCCCGCCCCCCCCCCTCTACATCCTTATCGGAGCCCAGCCCCGGGCGTGACCGTCCGCCGGTGGAGGAGCTGTCGCTTCAACACTGCCCCCGTGCGTCGGTCCCATTCCGTGACAGAGCCGGTGCGTCCCTCCTTCCTCCCCCCCCCACTCGCAACCGCTGTCTCTCAGGCTTCTGTCACCGCCAGGGAAGTGGCAGAGGGCCCGTGGAGCCACGGGTGGCCCGAACGGGCCTCACTGCGGGCAAAGAGTAACCCGCTGCCCACGACCGCGGCGTCCTGAGGACTCGGGGAGCAGGCGGGTGGCTCGGCGCTGCTGGAGCCGGAAGGCGGGGAGAGGCTCGCCGCCGGAGCGGCCCAACAACCTGGCGCGCGCTCACCACGAAGGCCGGGCAGCTGCTCTTGGGGCGCCGCGAGCCCGGTCCCAGCGTCTACGGCCATACCACCCTGCACGCGCCCGATCTCCTCTGATCTCAGAAGCTAAGCAGGGTCGGGCCTGGTTAGTACTTGGATGGGAGACCGCCTGGGAATACCGGGTGCACTAGGCTTTTGCCCGCCACTGCTTTTGCGGCCGCCATGCCCCAGGACCCTCTGCAGCCGCCAACCCCGCCACAGGACCCCTGGCCAGCGGGGCTGGGCGGGGTGGGGGGGTGGGTAGTGGGAGGGTGGGGTCCGTGCCGCCGCCGAGACCTACAGCCTCGCAGACCCGGCCTCACGCCAGGCGCCTGGGCCAGGTCTCCCCCCACAGCCCCTTCTATAGCCTCTTTTTTCCCCCCCGGAAGCGCATGCTGTCAACCCGCAGACCTTCGCCGCGCCCACGACCCCGCCCCCAAAGCCCAATCCCAGGGCTGCCTGGCGGCGCCTGCCTCCAAAAGGCCTCGGGCGGCTTTCTCCTGCCAAGGCAGTGCGGCTCCTTGTCACCTCGGTGTCCTTGGCAGAGGGGTGACCGTCCCACTGCCTGCACCCGGGCCCGGAGACAGAGGGACTGGTTGTCCCAGGACAGCAAGCCGAGGGGACGCCCAGCCGCTCCACCCCACCGGAGGACTCCGTCTCCACCGGCAGGCACCGCGGCCGCTCTCCCAGCGCCCTTCCTTCTCCCAGGGGAGCCCTGCGCGTTCGGTTCCCGCAGGCCTGCCCCTGGGTCCCACGGTGACTGACCGCCCCCCCCCCCCGGGCTGTACATCCTTAACGGAGCCCAGCCCCGGGCGCGACCGTCCGCCGATGGAGGAGCTGTCCCTTCAACACTGCCCCCGTGCGTGGGTCCCATTCCGTGACAGAGCCTGTGCGTCCCTCCTTCCTCCCCCCCCCTCACTCGCAACCGCTGTCTCTCTGGCTTCTGTCACCGCCAGGGTAGTGGCAGAGGCCCCGTGCAGCCACGGGTGCCCCAAGGGGCCTCACTGCGGGCAAAGAGTAACCCGCTGCCCACGCCCGCGGCGTCCTGAGGAGGCGGGGAGCAGGCGGGATGCGCGGCGCTGCTGCAGCTGGCAGGCGGTGAGAGGCTCGCCGCCGGCGCGGCCCAACAACCTGGCGCGCGCTCACCAAGCAGGCCGGGCGGCTGCTCTTGGGGCGCCGCGAGCCCGGTCCCAGCGTCTACGGCCATACCACCCTGCACGCGCCGGATCTCCTCTGATCTCGAAGCTAAGCAGGGTCGGGCCTGGTTAGTATTTGGATGGGAGACCGCCTGGGAATACCGGGTGCACTAGGCTTTTGCCCGCCACTGCTTTTGGGGCCGCCATGCCCCTGGACCCTCTGCAGCCGCCAACCCCGCCACAGGACCCCTGGCCAGCGGGGCTGGGCGGGGTGGGGGGGCTGGGTAGTGGGAGGGTGGGGTCCGGGCCACCGCCGAGACCTACAGCCTCGCAGACCCGGCCTCACGCCAGGCGCCTGGGCCAGGTCTCCCCCCACAGCCCCTTCTATAGCCTCTTTTTTCCCCCCCCGGAAGCGCATGCTGTCAACCCGCAGACCTTCGCCGCGCCCACGACCCCGCCCCCAAAGCCCAAGCCCAGGGCTGCCTGCCGGCGCAGGCATCCAAACGGCCTCGGGCGGCTTTCTCCTGCCAAGGCAGTGCGGCTCCTTGGCACCTCGGTGTCCTTGGCAGAGGGGTGACCGTCCCACTGCCTGCACCCGGGCCCAAAGACGGAGGGACTGGTTGTCCCAGGACAGCAAGCCGAGGGGACGCCAAGCCGCCCCACCCGACCGGAGGACTCCGTCTCCGCGGGCAGGCACCGCGGCCCCTCCCCCAGCGCCCTTCCTTCTCCCAGGAGAGCCGTGTGCGCTCGGTTCCCGCCAGCCGGCCGCTCCGGCCCCCGGCGCACAGCCACAAAGAGCCCGGCCAAAGCAGCGGAGGGAGGGAGCGCCACAAGTGCACGCGCGCGGCCGTCTCCCCGGGCCTCCAGGAGAGACCACCACCGGGGAAAAGCAGGCAGGCAGGCAGGCCCAAAACCCACAGGAGTAGGGTGCATGGGCCAGAGCCTCTCCTTTCGCGTGACAAACCCCGGGCGAGATTCGGACCCCACCGGCACTCCGCAGAGCCTGGAGGCCTGCCCACGTATCCCACGGTGACTGCCCACCCCCCCCCTGCCCCCCCCCGCTCTACATCCTTATCGGAGCCCAGCCCCGGGCGTGACCGTCCGCCGGTGGAGGAGCTGTCGCTTCAACACTGCCCCCGTGCGTCGGTCCCATTCCGTGACAGAGCCTGTGCGTCCCTCCTTCCTCCCACTCCCCACTCGCAACCGCTGTCTCTCTGGCTTCTGTCACCGCCAGGGAAGTGGCAGAGGGCCCGTGGAGCCACGGGTGGCCCGAACGGGCCTCACTGCGGGCAAAGAGTAACCCGCTGCCCACGACCGCGGCGTCCTGAGGACGCGGGGAGCAGGCGGGTGGCGCTGCGCTGCTGGAGCCGGAAGGCGGGGAGAGGCTCGCCGCCGGCGCGGCCCAACAACCTGGCGCGCGCTCACCACGAAGGCCGGGCAGCTGCTCTTGGGGCGCCGCGAGACCGGTCCCAGCGACTACGGCCATACCACCCTGCACGCGCCCGATCTCCTCTGATCTCGGAAGCTAAGCAGGGTCGGGCCTGGTTAGTACTTGGATGGGAGACCGCCTGGGAATACCGGGTGCACTAGGCTTTTGCCCGCCACTGCTTTTGCGGCCGCCATGCCCCAGGACCCTCTGCAGCCGCCAACCCCGCCACAGGACCCCTGGCCAGCGGGGCTGGGCGGGGTGGGGGGGTGGGTAGTGGGAGGGTGGTGTCCGTGCCGCCGCCGAGACCTACAGCCTCGCAGACCCGGACTCACGCCAGGCGCCTGGGCCAGGTCTCCCCCCACAACCCCTTCTATAGCCTCTTTTTTCCCCCGCAAGCGAAAGCTGTCAACCCGAAGACCTTCGCCGCGCCAACGACCCCGCCCCCGAAGCCCAAGCCCAGGGCTGCCTGCCCGCTCAGGCCTCCAAACGGCCTCGGGCGGCTTTCTCCTGCCAAGGCAGTGCGGCTCCTTGGCACCTCGGTGTCCTTGGCAGAGGGGTGACCGTCCCACTGCCTGCACCCCGGCCCGGAGACAGAGGGACTGGTTGTCCCAGGACAGCAAGCCGAGGGGACGCCAAGCCGCCCCACCCCACCGGAGAACTCCGTCTCCGCGGGCAGGCACCGCGGCCCCTCCCCCAGCGCCCTTCCTTCTCCCAGGAGAGCCGTGTGCGCTAGGTTCCCGCCGGCCGGCCGCTCCGGCCCCCGGCGCACAGCCACAAAGAGCCCGGCCAAAGCAGCGGAGGGAGGGAGCGCCACAACTGCACGCGCGCGGCCGTCTCCCCGGGCCTCCAGGAGAGACCACCACAGGGGAAAAGCAGGCAGGCAGGCAGGCCCAAAACCCACAGGAGTAGGGTGCCTGGGCCAGAACCTCTCCTTTCGCGTGACAAACCCCGGGCGAGATTTGGACCCCACCGGCACTCCGCAGACCCTGGAGGCCTGCCCCGGGGTCCCACGGTGACTGCCCTCCCACCCCCACCCGGGCTCTACATCCTTATCGGAGCCCAGCCCCGGGCGTGACTGTCCGCCGGTGGAGGAGCTGTCGCTTCAACACTGCCCTCGTGCGTCGGTCCCATTCCGTGACAGAGCCTGTGCGTCCCTCCTTCCTCCCCCCCCCCACTCGCAACCGCTGTCTCTCTGGCTTCTGTCACCGCCAGGGAAGTGGCAGAGGGCCCGTGGAGCCACGGGTGGCCCGAACGGGCCTCACTGAGGGCAAAGAGTAACCCGCTGCCCACGCCCGCGGCGTCCTGAGGAGGCGTGGAGCAGGCGGGATGCGCGTCCCTGCTGGAGCCGGCAGGCGGGGCGCGTCCCAGCAACCTGGCGAGCGCTCACCAAGCAGGCCGGGCGTCTGCTCTTGGGGCGCCGCGAGCCCGGTCCCAGCGTCTATGGCCATACCACCCTGCACGCGCCCGATCTCCTCTGATCTCGGAAGCTAAGCAGGGTCCGGCCTGGTTAGTACTTGGATGGGAGACCGCTCGGGAATACCGGGTGCTCTAGGCTTTTACCCGCCACTCCTTTTGGGGCCGCCATGCCCCTGGACCCTCTGCAGCTGCCAACCCCGCCACAGAACCCCTGGCCAGCGGGGCAGGGCGGGGTGGGGGGGGAAGTTGGAGGGTGGGGTCCGGGCCGCCGCCGAGACCTACAGCCTCGCAGACCCTGCCTCACGCCAGGCGACTGGTCCAGGTCTCCCCCCACAGCCCCTTCTATAGTCTCTTTTTTCCCCCCCGCAAGCGCATGCTGTCAACCCGAAGACCTTCGCCGCGCCCACGACCCCGCCCCCAAAGCCCAAGCCCAGGGCTGCCTGCACGCGCAGGCCTCCAAACGGCCTCGGGCGGCTTTCTCCTGCCAAGGCAGTGCGGCTCCTTGGCACCTCGGTGTCCTTGGCAGATGGGTGACCGTCCCACTGCCTGCACCCGGGCCCGGAGACAGAGGGACTGGTTGTCCTAGGACAGCAAGCCGAGGGGACGCCCAGCCGCTCCACCCCACCGGAGGACTCCGTCTCCACCGGCAGGCACCGCGGCCCCTCCCCCAGCGCCCTTCCTTCTCCCAGGGGAGCCCTGCGCGTTCGGTTCCCGCAGGCCTGCCCCTGGGTCCCACGGTGACTGCCCGCCCCCCCCCCCGGGCTGTACATCCTTAACGGAGCCCAGCCCCGGGCGCGACCGTCCGCCGGTGGAGGAGCTGTCCCTTCAACACTGCCCCCGTGCGTGGGTCCCATTCCGTGACAGAGCCTGTGCGTCCCTTTTTCCTCCCCCCCCCACTCGCAACCGCTGTCTCTCTGGCTTCTGTCACCGCCAGGGTAGTGGCAGAGACCCCGTGCAGCCACGGGTGCCCCGAAGGGGCCTCACTGCGGGCAAAGAGTAACCCGCTGCCCACGCCCGCGGCGTCCTGAGGTCGCGGGGAGCAGGCGGGTGCCGCGGCGATGCTGGAGCCGGCAGGCGGTGAGAGGCTCGCCGCCAGCGCGGCCCAACAACCTGGCGCGCGCTCACCAAGCAGGCCGGGCGGCTGCTCTTGGGGCGCCGCGAGACCGGTCCCAGCGACTACGGCCATACCACCCTGCACGCGCCGGATCTCCTCTGATCTCGGAAGCTAAGCAGGGTCGGGCCTGGTTAGTATTTGGATGGGAGACCGCCTGGGAATACCGGGTGCACTAGGCTTTTGCCCGCCACTGCTTTTGCGGCCGCCATGCCCCTGGACCCTCTGCAGCCGCCAACCCCGCCACAGGACCCCTGGCCAGCGGGGCTGGGCGGGGTGGGGGGGCTGGGTAGTGGGAGGGTTGGGTCCGGGCCACCGCCGAGACCTAGAGCCTCGCAGACCCGGCCTCACGCCAGGCGCCTGGGCCAGGTCTCCCCCCACAGTCCCTTCTATAGCCTCTTTTTTCCCACGCAAGAGAAAGCTGTCAACCCGCAGACCTTCGCCGCGCCCACGACCCCGCCCCCAAAGCCCAAGCCCAGGGCTGCCTGCCCGCGCAGGCCTCCAAACGGCCTCGGGCGGCTTTCTCCTGCCAAGGCAGTGCGGCTCCTTGGCACCTCGGTGTCCGTGGCAGACGGGTGACCGTCCCACTGCCTGCACCCTGGCCCGGAGACAGAGGGACTGGTTGTCCTAGGACAGCAAGCCGAGGGGACGCCCAGCCGACCCACCCCACCGGAGGACTCCGTCTCCGCGGGCAGGCACCGCGGCCCCTCCCCCAGCGCCCTTCCTTCTCCCAGGAGAGCCGTGTGCGCTCGGTTCCCGCCGGCCGGCCGCTCCGGCCCCCGGCGCACAGCCACAAAGAGCCCGGCCAAAGCAGCGGAGGGAGGGAGTGCCACAACTGCACGCGCGCGGCCGTCTCCCCGGGCCTCCAGGAGAGACCACCACAGGGGAAAAGCAGGCAGGCAGGCAGGCCCAAAACCCACAGGAGTACGGTGCCTGGGCCAGAGCCTCTCCTTTCGCGTGACAAACCCCGGGCGAGATTCGGACCCCACCGGCACTCCGCAGACCCTGGAGGCCTGCCCCAGTATCCAACGGTGACTGCACGCCCCCCCCCCTGGGCTCTACATCCTTATCGGAGCCCAGCCCCGGGCGTGACCGTCCGCCGGTGGAGGAGCTGTCGCTTCAACACTGCCCCCGTGCGTCGGTCCCATTCCGTGACAGAGCCTGTGCGTCCCTCCTTCCTCCCCCCCCCCCACTCGCAACCGCTGTCTCTCTGGCTTCTGTCACCGCCAGGGAAGTGGCAGAGGGCCCGTGGAGCCACGGGTGGCCCGAACGGGCCTCACTGCGGGCAAAGAGTAACCCGCTGCCCACGACCGCGGCGTCCTGAGGACGCGGGGAGCAGGCGGTTGGCGCGGCGCTGCTGGAGCCGGAAGGCGGGGAGAGGCTCGCCGCCGGAGAGGCCCAACAACCTGGCGCGCGCTCACCACGAAGGCCGGGCAGCTGCTCTTGGGGCGCCGCGAGCCCGGTCCCAGCGTCTATGGCCATACCACCCTGCACGCGCCCGATCTCCTCTGATCTCGGAAGCTAAGCAGGGTCGGGCCTGGTTAGTACTTGGATGGGAGACCGCCTGGGAATACCGGGTGCACTAGGCTTTTGCCCGGCACTGCTTTTGCGGCCGCCATGCCCCTGGACCCTCTGCAGCCGCCAACCCCGCCACAGGACTCCTGGCCAGCGGGGCTGGGCGGGGTGGGGGGGTGGGTAGTGGGAGGGTGGGGTCCGTGCCGCCGCCGAGACCTACAGCCTCGCAGACCCGGCCTCACGCCAGGCGCCTGGGCCTGGTCTCCCCCCACAGCCCCTTCTATAGCCTCTTTTTTCCCCCCCGCAAGCGCATGCTGTCAACCCGAAGACCTTCGCGCGCCCACGACCCGCCCCCAAAGCCCAAGCCCAGGGCTGCCTGCCCGCTCAGGCCTCCAAACGGCCTCGGGCGGCTTTCTCCTGCCAAGGCAGTGCGGCTCCTTGGCACCTCGGTGTCCTTGGCAGAGGGGTGACCGTCCCACTGCCTGCACCCGGCCCGGAGACAGAGGGACTGGTTGTCCCAGGACAGCAAGCCGAGGGGACGCCCAGCCGCTCCACCCCACCGGAGGACTCCGTCTCCACCGGCAGGCACCCCGGCCGCTCTCCCAGCGCCCTTCCTTCTCCCAGGGGAGCCTTGCGCGTTCGGTTCCCGCAGGCCTGCCCCTGGGTCCCACGGTGACTTCCCGCCCGCCCCCCCCGGGCTGTACATCCTTAACGGAGCCCAGCCCCGGGCGCGACCGTCCGCCGGTGGAGGAGCTGTCCCTTCAACACTGCCCCCGTGCGTGGGTCCCATTCCGTGACAGAGCCTGTGCGTCCCTCCTTCCTCCCCCCCCCACTCGCAACCGCTGTCTCTCTGGCTTCTGTCACCGCCAGGGAAGTGGCAGAGGCCCCGTGCAGCCACGGGTGCCCCGAAGGGGCCTCACTGCGGGCAAAGAGTAACCCGCTGCCCACGCCCGCGGCGTCCTGAGGAGGCGGGGAGCAGGCGGGATGCGCGGCGCTGCTGGAGCCGGCAGGCGGGGCGCGGCCCAGCAACCTGGCGCGCGCTCACCAAGCAGGCCGGGCGGCTGCTCTTGGGGCGCCGCGAGCCCGGTCCCAGCGTCTACGGCCATACCACCCTGCACGCGCCGGATCTCCTCTGATCTCGGAAGCTAAGCAGGGTCGGGCCTGGTTAGTACTTGGATGGGAGACCGCTCGGGAATACCGGGTGCTCTAGGCTTTTACCCGCCACTCCTTTTGGGACCGCCATGCCCCTGGACCCTCTGCAGCTGCCAACCCCGCCACAGGACCCCTGGCCAGCGGGGCTGGGCGGGGTGGGGGGGGGTAGTTGGAGGGTGGGGTCCGGGCCGCCGCCGAGACCTACAGCCTCGCAGACCCTGCCTCACGCCAGGCGACTGGGCCAGGTCTCCCCCCACAGCCCCTTCTATAGTCTCTTTTCCCCCCCCCCCAAGCGCATGCTGTCAACCCGAAGACCTTGGCCGCGCCCACGACCCCGCCCCCAAAGCCCAAGCCCAGGGCTGCCTGCCCGCGCAGGCCTCCAAACGGCCTCGGGCGGCTTTCTCCTGCCAAGGCAGTGCGGCTCCTTGGCACCTCGGTGTCCTTGGCAGATGGGTGACCGTCCCACTGCCTGCACCCGGGCCCGGAGACAGAGGGACTGGTTGTCCTAGGACAGCAAGCCGAGGGGACGCCCAGCCGCCCCACCCCACCGGAGGACTCCGTCTCCACCGGCAGGCACCGCGGCCCCTCCCCCAGCGCCCTTCCTTCTCCCAGGAGAGCTGTGTGCGCTCGGTTCCCCCCCGCCGGTCGCTGCGGTCCCCAGCGCACAGCCACAAAGGAGCCCGGCCATAGCAGCAGAGGGAGGGAGTGCCACAACTGCACGCGTGCGGCCGTCTCCCCGGGCCTCCAGGAGAGACCACCACAGGGGAAAAGCAGGCAGGCAGGCAGGCCCAAAACCCACAGGAGTAGGGTGCCTGGACCAGAGCCTCTCCTTTCGCGTGACAAACCCCGGGCGGATTCGGACCCCACCGGCACTCCGCAGACCCTGGAGGCCTGCCCCAGTATCCAACGGTGACTGCACGCCCCCCCCCCTGGGCTCTACATCCTTATCGGAGCCCAGCCCCGGGCGTGACCGTCCGCCGGTGGAGGAGCTGTCGCTTCAACACTGCCCCCGTGCGTCGGTCCCATTCCGTGACAGAGCCTGTGCGTCCCTCCTTCCTCCCCCCCCCCACTCGCAACCGCTGTCTCTCTGGCTTCTGTCACCGCCAGGGAAGTGGCAGAGGGCCCGTGGAGCCACGGGTGGCCCGAACGGGCCTCACTGCGGGCAAAGAGTAACCCGCTGCCCACGCCCGCGGCGTCCTGAGGAGGCGGGGAGCAGGCGGGATGCGCGGCGCTGCTGCAGCCGGCAGGCGGTGAGAGGCTCGCCGCCGGCGCGGCCCAACAACCTGGCGCGCGCTCACCAAGCAGGCCGGGCGGCTGCTCTTGGGGCGCCGCGAGCCCGGTCCCAGCGTCTACGGCCATACCACCCTGCACGCGCCGGATCTCCTCTGATCTCGGAAGCTAAGCAGGGTCGGGCCTGGTTAGTATTTGGATGGGAGACCGCCTGGGAATACCGGGTGCACTAGGCTTTTGCCCGCCACTCCTTTTGCGGCCGCCATGCCCCTGGACCCTCTGCAGCCGCCAACGCCGCCACAGGACCCCTGGCCAGCAGGGCTGGGCGGGGTGGGGGGGCTGGGTAGTGGGAGGGTGGGGTCCGGGCCACCGCCGAGACCTAAAGCCTCGCAGACCCGGCCTCACGCCAGGCGCCTGGGCCAGGTCTCCCCCCACAGTCCCTTCTATAGCCTCTTTTTTCCCCCCCGCAAGCGCATGCTGTCAACCCGAAGACCTTCGCCGCGCCCACGACCCCGCCCCCAAAGCCCAAGCCCAGGGCTGCCTGCCCGCGCAGGCCTCCAAACGGCCTCGGGCGGCTTTCTCCTGCCAAGGCAGTGCGGCTCCTTGGCACCTCGGTGTCCTTGGCACAAGGGTGACCGTCCCACTGCCTGCACCCTGGCCCGGAGACAGAGGGACTGGTTGTCCCAGGACAGCAAGCCGAGGGGACGCCCAGCCGCCCCACCCCACCGGAGGACTCCGTCTCCGCGGGCAGGCACCGCGGCCCCTCCCCCACCGCCCTTCCTTCTCCCAGGAGAGCCGTGTGCGCTCGGTTCCCGCCGGCCGGCCGCTCCGGCCCCCGGCGCACAGCCACAAAGAGCCCGGCCATAGCAGCAGAGGGAGGGAGTGCCACAACTGCACGCGCGCGGCCGTCTCCCCGGGCCTCCAGGAGAGACCACCACAGGGGAAAAGCAGGCAGGCAGGCAGGCCCAAAACCCACAGGAGTAGGGTGCCTGGGCCAGAGCCTCTCCTTTCGCGTGACAAACCCCGGGCGAGATTCGGACCCCACCGGCACTCCGCAGACCCTGGAGGCCTGCCCCAGTATCCAACGGTGACTGCACGCCCCCCCCCCCCCCCGGGCTCTACATCCTTATCGGAGCCCAGCCCCGGGCGTGACCGTCCGCCGGTGGAGGAGCTGTCGCTTCAACACTGCCCCCGTGCGTCGGTCCCATTCCGTGACAGAGCCTGTGCGTCCCTCCTTCCTCCCCCTCGCCACTCGCAACCGCTGTCTCTCTGGCTTCTGTCACCGCCAGGGAAGTGACATTGGGCCCGTGGAGCCACGGGTGGCCCGAACGGGCCTCACTGCGGGCAAAGAGTAACCCGCTGACCACGACCGCGGCGTCCTGAGGAGGCGGGGAGCAGGCGGGTGGCGCTGCGCTGCTGGAGCCGGCAGGCGGGGCGCGGCCCAGCAACCTGGCGAGCGCTCACCAAGCAGGCCGGGCGGCTGCTCTTGGGGCGCCGCGAGCCCGGTCCCAGCGTCTACGGCCATACCACCCTGCACGCGCCGGATATCCTCTGATCTCGGAAGCTAAGCAGGGTCGGGCCTGGTTAGTACTTGGATGGGAGACCGCTCGGGAATACCGGGTGCTCTAGGCTTTTACCCGCCACTCCTTTTGGGGCCGCCATGCCCCTGGACCCTCTGCAGCTGCCAACCCCGCCACAGGACCCCTGGCCAGCGGGGCTGGGCGGGGTGGGGGGGGTAGTTGGAGGGTGGGGTCCGGGCCGCCGCCGAGACCTACAGCCTCGCAGACCCTGCCTCACGCCAGGCGACTGGGCCAGGTCTCCCCCCACAGCCCCTTCTATAGCCTCTTTTTTCCCCCCCGCAAGCGCATGCTGTCAACCCGAAGACCTTCGCCGCGCCCACGACCCCGCCCCCAAAGCCCAAGCCCAGGGCTGCCTGCCCGCGCAGGCCTCCAAACGGCCTCGGGCGGCTTTCTCCTGCCAAGGCAGTGCGGCTCCTTGGCACCTCGGTGTCCTTGGCAGAGGGGTGACCGTCCCACTGCCTGCACCCGGGCCCGGAGACAGAGGGACTGGTTGTCCCAGGACAGCAAGCCGAGGGCACGCCAAGCCGCCCCACTTCACCGGAGAACTTCGTCTCCGCGGGCAGGCACCGCGGCCCCTCCCCCAGCGCCCTTCCTTCTCCCAGGAGAGCCGTGTGCGCTCGGTTCCCGCCGGCCGGCCGCTCCGGCCCCCGGCGCACAGCCACAAAGAGCCCGGCCAAAGCAGCGGAGGGAGGGAGTGCCACAACTGCACGCGCGCGGCCGTCTCCCCGGGCCTCCAGGAGAGACCACCACAGGGGAAAAGCAGGCAGGCAGGCAGGCCCAAAACCCACAGGAGTAGGGTGCCTGGGCCAGAGCCTCTCCTTTCGCGTGACAAACCCCGGGCGAGATTCGGACCCCACCGGCACTCCGCAGACCCTGGAGGCCTGCCCACGTATCCCACGGTGACTGCACGCCCCCCCCCTCTACATCCTTATCGGAGCCCAGCCCCGGGCGTGACCGTCCGCCGGTGGAGGAGCTGTCGCTTCAACACTGCCCCCGTGCGTCGGTCCCATTCCGTGACACAGCCGGTGCGTCCCTCCTTCCTCCCCCCCCCCCACTCGCAACCGCTGTCTCTCAGGCTTCTGTCACCGCCAGGGAAGTGGCAGAGGGCCCGTGGAGCCACGGGTGGCCCGAACGGGCCTCACTGCGGGCAAAGAGTAACCCGCTGCCCACGACCGCGGCGTCCTGAGGACGCGGGGAGCAGGCGGGTGGCGCTGCGCTGCTGGAGCCGGAAGGCGGGGAGAGGCTCGCCGCTGGAGAGGCCCAACAACCTGGCGCGCGCTCACCAAGCAGGCCGGGCAGCTGCTCTTGGGGCGCCGCGAGCCCGGTCCCAGCGTCTACGGCCATACCACCCTGCACGCGCCGGATCTCCTCTGATCTCGGAAGCTAAGCAGGGTCGGGCCTGGTTAGTACTTGGATGGGAGACCGCCTGGGAATACCGGGTGCACTAGGCTTTTGCCCGCCACTGCTTTTGCGGCCGCCATGCCCCAGGACCCTCTGCAGCCGCCAACCCCGCCACAGGACCCCTGGCCAGCGGGGCTGGGCGGGGTGGGGGGGGGTAGTGGGAGGGTGGAGTCCGGGCCGCCGCCGAGACCTACAGCCTCGCAGACCCGGCCTCACGCCAGGCGCCTGGGCCAGGTCTCCCCCCACAGCCCCTTCTATAGCCTCTTTTTTCCCCCGCAAGCGCATGCTGTCAACCCGCAGACCTTCGCCGCGCCCACGACCCCGCCCCCAAAGCCCAAGCCCAGGGCTGCCTGCCCGCGCAGGCCTCCAAACGGCCTCGGGCGGCTTTCTCCTGCCAAGGCAGTGCGGCTCTTGGCACCTCGGTGTCCTTGGCAGAGGGGTGACCGTCCCACTGCCTGCACCCGGGCCCGGAGACAGAGGGACTGGTTGTCCCAGGACAGCAAGCCGAGGGGACGCCCAGCCGCTCCAATCCACCGGAGGACTCCGTCTCCACCGGCAGGCACCCCGGCCGCTCTCCCAGCGCCCTTCCTTCTCCCAGGGGAGCCCTGCGCGTTAGGTTCCCGCAGGCTTGCCCCGGGGTCCCACGGTGACTGCCCGCCCTCCCCCCCCCCCCCGGCTGTACATCCTTAACGGAGCCCAGCCCCGGGCGCGACCGTCCGCCGGTGGAGGAGCTGTCCCTTCAACACTGCCCCCGTGCGTCGGTCCCATTCCGTGACAGAGCCTGTGTGTCCCTCCTTCCTCCCCCCCCCACTCGCAACCGCTGTCTCTCTGGCTTCTGTCACCGCCAGGGAAGTGGCAGAGGCCCCGTGGAGCCACGGGTGGCCCGAACGGGCCTCACTGAGCGCAAAGAGTAACCCGCTGCCCACGACCGCGGCGTCCTGAGGAGGCGGGGAGCAGGCAGGAGACGGGGCCCTGGCGGAGCCGGCCAGCGGGGAGATGCTCCGGACGGGAGCAGCCTCGCAGCCTGGTTCTCGCTCACCACGCAGGCCGGTCTGCTGCTTTGTGGCGCTGGGGGCCTGCTCCCAGCGTCTATGGCCACAGCAGTTTGAAGGCTCCCTACCTCCTTTGATCTGCGAAGCTAAGCAGGGTCGGCCTGGATAGTACTAGGATGGGGCATCGCCCGGGAATACCGGGTGCCCTAGGCTTTGACCCGCCACTCCTTTTGCGGCCGCCACGCCCCTCGCCCTCCGGGAGTGGCTCAGCCCGCCTAATAAACTCACGCCAGGGGTGGCGCTAGGGGGGCTGGAGGGCAGGGGGAGAGGCATGGCTGGCGCCACCTGGCACTACAATCTCGCTGCCCCGGCCTCACGCCAGGAGGCCCTGAGACAGAGCCTCGCGGTGTCGCCCGACACCGGACCAAGGGGAAGGCCACCCGCCCCACCCCAGCGGATAGCTGCGTCTCTGCTGGCCAACACCGCGACCCCCCCCCCTCCCGCACACCCTTCTTAGTCCCCTTCCCTCCCTCAAGCCTTCAGCCAGCAGCCGTTCGCCCCGCCCCCAACGCGCAAGTCCGGGTCTGCCTGCAGGCGCAGGCCTGTAGCGACCTCGGGCGGCTTACTCCAGCCAGGGACGTGCTGGTGCTTGGCACCTCGGGACCGAGCCCAGGGGACGACCATCGCTCTGCCTGCACCTGGGCCCTGAGACAGAGACTCGGGGTGTCGCCGGACAGAGGACCAAGGGGAAGGCCACCCGCCCGACTCCAACAGATAGCTGTGTCTTCGCTGGCCGGCACCGCGAGGCCTCCCCGCCCCCCTTTCATCTCCCAGGAGCACCAGGAGCCCTCCCTTCCCCCAGACCTCCGTGGCCCCGCCCCCAGCACCAAAAGAGCCAGGACAAAATGGCAGGAGTAGAAAGTTCACGTGCCCTTGGGCTCCAGGAGAGACCACCACAGGGGAAAAGCAGGCAGGCGGGCATGCACACAACCCACACGAGGAGGGTGCCTGGGGCCGCTCCTCTCCTCCCGCATGCGGGACCTCAGGCGGGGCTCGGAGCCCGGTGGCAATCCGCGGACCCTGGAGGCCTGCCCCTGGGTCCCACGGTGACTGCCAGCGCCCGGGCACTGCCTTTATAACGGAGGCCAGCACCGGGCACCACCGCAGTCTGCTGGGGAGGCTGCCACTTCAACTCAGACCTAGTGCGTCTGTCCCAGTCGGTGTCCCATGCTGTGCGTCCGTCCCCCCTCCTCCCCAACTCCCAACCCTTCTTTGTCTGTCTTCTTCCACCTCCAGGGAAGTGGTAGCGGCCCCGTGGAGCCACAGATGGCGCGAAGGGGCCTCGCTGCTGGCAAGGAGCCAAAGGCAGTCCACCCAGGCGGCGTTTTGAGGAGGCGGGGAGCAGGCAAGAGGCGGGGCCCTGGCGGAGCCGGCCAGCGGGGAGATGCTCCGGACGGGAGCAGCCCAGCAGCGTGGTTCGCGCTCACCACGCAGGCCGGTCCGCTGCTCTTGTGGCGCCCAGAGCCTGCTCCCATGTCTATGGCCACAGTAGCTTGAACGCGCCCTACCCCCTTTGATCTGGGAAGCTAAGGAGGGTCGGGCCTGGTTAGTACTTGGATGGGGGACCGCCCGGGAATACCGGGAGCCCTAGGCTTTGACCCGCGACTCCTCTTGCGGCCGCCCCGCCCCTCATCCTCCGGGAGTGGCCCAGCCCGCCTAATAAACCCACGCCAGGGGTGGCGCTTTAGGGGCTGGAGGGCAGGGGGAGAGGAATGGGTGGCGCCACAGGGCACTACAATCTCGCTGTCCCGGCCTCACGTCAGGACCTTCAGCCCGGGCTCCCCCTCACGGAACCCCCTTCTTTGTCCCCTTCCCACCCGCAAGCCTTCTGCCAGCAGCCGTTCGCCCCGCCCCCAACGCCCAAGCCCAGGTGTGCCTGCAGGCGCAGACCTGCACCTGCCTTGGGCGGCTTTCTCCAGACAAGGAAGTGCTGGTGTTTGGCACCTCGGGACCGAGCCCCGGGGACGACCATCGCTCTGCCTGCACCTGGGCCCTGAGACAGAGACTCAGGGTGTCGCCCGACACCGGACCAAGGGGAAGGCCACCCGCCCCACCCCAGCGGATAGCTGAGTCTCCTCTGGCCAACACCGCGACCCCCCCCGCACCCCCTGCTTAGTCCCCTTCCTTCCCGCAAGCCTTCTGCCAGCAGCCGTTCGCCCCGCCCCCAACGCGCAAGTCCGGGTCTGCCTGCAGGCGCAGGCCTGTAGCGACCTCGGGCGGCTTACTCCAGCCAGGGACGTGCTGGTGCTTGGCACCTCGGGACCGAGCCCAGGGGACGACCATCGCTCTGCCTGCACCTGGGCCCCGACACAGAGACTCGGGGTGTCGCGCGACACCGGACCAAGGGGAACGCCACCCGCCCCACCCCACCTAATAGCTCCGTCTCTGATAGCCGGCACCGGGACCCCTCCCCGCCCCGCTTTCATCTCCCAGGAGCACCAGGAGCGGTCCGTTCCCGCCCGCCTCGGTGGCCCCGCCCCCAGCACCAAAAGAGCCAGGACAAAATGGCTGGAGTAGAGAGCGCACCTGCCCTCGGGCTCCAGGAAAGACCACCACAGGGGAAAAGCAGGCAGGCGGGCATGCACACCACAAACACTAGGAGGGTGCCTGGAGCCGCTCCTCTCCTCCCGCTAGTGGGACCCCAGGCGGGGCTCGGAGCCCTGCGGCAATCCGCGGACCCTGGAGGCCTTCCCCGGGTTCCCACGGTGACTGCCAGCGCTGGGGCACTGCCTCCCTAACGGAGCCCAGCCCGGGGCACCACCGCACTCCGGTGGGGAAGCTGCCACTTCAACTCAGCCTCAGTGCGTCTGTCCCAGTCGGTGTCTCATGCTGTGCGTCCGTCCCCCCTCCTCCCCAACTCCCAACCCTTGTTTGTCTGTCTTATTCCACCTCCAGGGAAGTGGTAGCGGCCCCCTGTGCACTGAGTTGTGTGTGGGACACTGGCAGCAGTGCCTGGACCTTATTTACTATAATGAGAGGACGAGGCAGTGTTACTGCATATGGGGCCTGGGTCTGCAAACAACGCATCGCCCACTCCTCCCACTGCATGCCTCTATTGTATCGTTGAGATTCGGGGAATCATTAACACACTTAGACTTAGCTCGTTTGCAGTGTGACTCACCGCAGAGCTCGCTATCCAGCCACCTGTAATTAAACCCAGTTATTGATCCACCCTGATATTCAGCTGTTTTCTCTTTGTTTCTCCCCTCAATGATTAACTGTTTGTTCCCTTTCTCAAGTAAACCCATACCTTGTGAACTAACATCCTAACCTGGGAAAGAGCAATTTCGTAATCCCCAGGCACCCGGACACTGGAATCCAATTTACAACTTCTTGCACTTTTTTACTGGTGATGCATTCGAGTCCCAGGCCGCTATGGCTAACTCCTAGTTTGGAGTCCGGACATAACTTTGTCTTCAAACAGACCAGACCCCAGGAAGGATGTCAGCCCTCAAACCAGCCTGACCGACTCCTCCTTTCCTACGTAAGAAAAAGCTAACCCGAAGTTAGGTGCAGCTGTCCACCCTCAGACACTGGACTGTGCGCCGGCGACTCCCCCTCACCCCCAACCCCCCGTGTTTCTCTCTTTCTTACCAGAGGCAGCCGTCATTGTTGGACACTGCCATGGGCATTCTCTCTCTGCCCTAACTGTCATAAAAGCTTCCTTTGTAGAGTCTGTGAATGCTTTCACCTTTTGTAAATTCCACGCCACAACACCTATCTGTCCACAGGGCTAACTTGGGAAATATGTGTATTTTTACAACGTGTACATTCTCGGTTATCCTGTCTTATTTAGGTTGTACGTGTCATTACATCTGATATTCATGTAACTACAGTGCGATGAAAAAGAGTTCCGTAACAATATCCCCTGAAAAAATTACCTTGCTGAGTGGAATGACTTATATCTCACATTAGTGGGCGTTCATTCAGTTTATAAGACCTTTCAAACAAGTACACGTTTACTAAAGTAAGGTGCATAAAGGCCCAACTAGCATAAAAATAAGGATAAAGTTGAAATCAATACACTAACCATGGACATGATCATTTATTACTATCAAGTATTATGAACTGTACGTAATTGCAGCTGTTGTACTTTTAGACGACTGGCATACGTGAATTCCCCATGCACGTAGGTTAAAATTCAATTTTATCTTATTAACCCGATTCTTAATTTGATGATTAGCTCAGCTAGAAGAAGTTGTTCTTCTGGACAGAGAGAACAGTGCCTCAGGGACAGACAGAAGGAAAGGAAGGAAGATGATTTGTGAAACAAAGAAAAGGGAGATGAGATCACTCCTCAGAAATGCTACAGCTACAGCTACTTGTAAAGGGTTATAACACTATTAGCATTGCAGGCTGGGAAAAATCTCCACCCCTGTGTCCTCAGGACAGTTCCCACAAGGAAATCCCTCTTCCTGATGGGAGGGAGTGATCAGCAGAGACACACCCTGGGAACGCCCTGGAAACGCCCTAGGCTCCACCTGTGACTCCACTCCTGATTGTTTCCCACCCTCATTAAAATATAATCCTAAATTTTGTTTGTTTCAGCACAGTCGCTCTCCTCCTGTGCCTGTGCACTCCTGCATTTTGGGGATATATTTTCTTTTTAAAAACAAATCCTCCTCCTGCTTGCCTTTGCTCACGAGTTGTTCCTACATCCTGGAATGCCTTCCTGTGATGACTGACCTGCTCTCCAATAACACACTTACTGGGTCAGAGCAAAACAAATAATTGTGAAGCTCCCACAGTATTGGGGAAGCCTGCAAGGAGAATTAATGGCCAGGGCACTGCTGGCTCCTGGCAACCACCGCAGCTGGCAAGGACGTCTGCCGCCAGAGGTAAGCGGTGTTTTTGTTCATGCTGTGAGCCTTTCTGGTGTATGTATTTATGCAGGGTTTGAGAGAATTTAGAAGTACTGCACGTCCTTTTCCCCTCCTCTACAAGTAGACTGGCAGGAAAATATATTTGTGAACCTAGCTTCTCGAGAGTAGAGACTCACAGGTTTTCTTTTTTTTTTTTTAAATGAAATTAAAATATATCTCTTGTGAAAATACAAGTTATTTTTACTAAAACCTAAAATAAAATATATGGTTCTATTATTGATAAATATTAGTAAAATATTAATTTGTATGAGGATGTAGGAAATTAGGGTATATTGATTCCATCGGGCTTGCAGCTTACAGTTCAGAAATAAAAATATGTAGTGTGCAAGACGTTCATTTTCGGTTAGTTTAGAAAATCTCCCTATTTCAAAAAACAGTTAAAACCTCGTTCAACATTGCTCAATCAAAATTATAATGGCACCAAAGTTCCCATCATCTTTGTGGATTTGGGAGGCTAAGAATTGATCTTTCCCCTCTTGAAGACTCAGGAATTTTTTCCCCTTTTCACTATCAAAGAAAACATAGTGTATATGAACCCCTCTCTTCTTGCTGTACCAATGGCAATGAATAGTGACGGAAATGGACTCACTATGTGGTTTTAGAAACAGTTATAAATTAGTTATTTGTCTTAAGGACTGCCTATCTATTTGAGACTGTGAGGGAGAGTTCTTTCAGGAGAGAAGAATCTTGTTGATTTTGAAGAACTAGGTCATGTAGGTTTGCCAAAATTAGTGAAGTATCCTAGTTATCAAATATATTTTTATTAGTTTCAGGTGCACAAGACAAAGTAATACTTAGACATTTATCATTTATATCCCTCACACTGTGTGAACCCTTCTCCCCCCATCCACTACCCCTCTGACATCGCACACAGCCATTACATTTCCACTGTCTCGATTCCTAATGCTGTACTCCACTTGTAAGTATATACATACATATATACACATATCTATATATATAAAATTAGAGTTGGCATTCATTATTGTTCAGCTTCAGGTGTACAGTGCAGTGATCAGGCATCCACATCATCCCTGAGGTGGTCTCCCAAATGGGACACGTGTCCATCGGATACCCTACAAAATCTTTACAACATTATTGATTACGTTCCCCAAATCAATTTTCAAAACCCCGTGGCCATCTTGTGGTTACCGACTGTTTTCTAATCCCCTCACCTTCCCCCTTATCCCCCCCCCACCCATCTAGCAACCCTCAGTTTTTCCTCTTTGTCCCCAAAACTGTTTCTGATTAGTTCATTCACTCATTCTTTTCTTTAGATTCTGCATATAAGTGAGATCATATGGTATTTGTCTTTCTCTGTCTGACTTATTTCACTTAACATAATGTTCTCTAGGTCCATTCCTGTTGTTGCAAATGGTAAGATTTCTTTCTTCTTTATGGCTGCGCAATACTCCATTGTATAAATGTACCACAGTTTCTTAATCCAGTCATCTACCGATGGGCATTTCAGATGTTTCCATGTCTTGGCTATTGTGCTTAGTGCTGCAATAAGCATAGGAGTGCATAAAGATTTTTGAATTGGAGTTTTGGATTTCTCCGGATAGATACCTAAGAGTGGAATTACTGGATCATAGGGTAGTTCCATTTTCAGATTTTTGAGATACCTCCATACTGTTTTCCATAGTGGCTGCACCAATCTGCAATCCCACCAACAGTGCACAAGCGTTCCCTTTTCTCCACATCCGCGCCAGCACTTGTTGTTTGTTGATTTATTGATGATAGCCATTTTGACTGGGGTGAGGTGGTATCTCATTGTGGTTTTTATTTGCATTTCTCTGATGGTTAGTGAGGTTGAGCATTTCTTCATATGTCTGTTTGCCATCTGTATGCCCTTTTTAGAAAAATATCTCTTCAAGTCCTCTGCCCATTTTTTAATTGGGTAGTTTGTTTTTTTGGAGTTGAGTTGAGTGTGTTTTTTATAAATTTGCGACATTAACCCCTTATCAGATATATCATTGGCAGATACCTTTTCCCATTCATTGGGATCCCTTTTTGTTTTATTGATGGTTTCCTTTGCTGTGAAAACACTCTTTAGTTTGATGTAATCCCACATGTTTATTTTTTTTCTTCCCTCTCATGAGGGGATATGTCCACAGGTTTTCTTTAATGAAGTGATCACTTCAATAGGGCCTGGAGGAAATGTGCGTGGGAAACCAGTTTGGCGAAAGTACTCACATGTGTACTCACCTGTGTGTTCAGATAAGAGAAGACACCAGAGCTGGACCATGGACCCCAGATCCAGACCTCTAAATGGACCATTGTCCCACATAGCCAGACACCAGGGCCTGACTAGGACACCTTACCAGGGACCCTGGACCCTAATCTCCAACCCTGACCCTCCCTTCCCGCCTTCCCTTCCAGAGATGGTCATTTTTTGTGTCTCTGTGTCTCTTGTGTCGTTGGTCCTGACAAGAAATACCACAGTGACAGAAAGCCTTTGTCTTCCTTGGTCAAGCTGTCAAAAGGCTTTTTGGTTTGAGTAGCTATTAAAATCCTACCATCAGTGGCCAGAGTATGGATCCTTTGAATTGGAAAAACTTCTAAATTGGAAAATGTGTTAGAGAACTCTCATAACAAAGCTGTTTTTTTGGACCCTAGAGATAGACCACATGTTTAATACTAACGGATACAAGGAAATTTAACTATTCTTAAGATTTTGAATTAGTTCTTCAGCTTCTTGGGTCTTAATAGATGCTAATGTCAACATTAGATTTAAAATACGCAGAAGAGAAAATCAAGAGATGTGTAAGTGTTAAAAATCTTTACGGAGATTTAAGATTTTGAGAACTGGTATGTTGAAACTGGCTTGAAAGGATTTAATAACCAATCAGAAACCTGAGAAAAATGGAAGCTGATTTTTCAGTCCGATAGATGTGAGAAAGTCTCAGCATCACCCTGGACCCTCTGCTGAGTAGATCTGAAACGGAAACAGAGCCCACAACTGTCCCAGGCCCGCTGAGGTAAATAAAATAAAAATTTCAAAGGGGCAGTTTTAACAATACAAGCCTCCCCTTTCCAGCCTGGCTCCCCTTTCCCAGCCTCCTTAAAGACTATGAAGCACAAATAAAACCCTGAGCACAATCCCCTTAGCAGTAGACAGGAAGACTCCATGCAGGAGCCTCACAACACTTTACCTGCCATGTGTGTTTAGCTTTTCCTGAATTACCTGTAAATCTCCCATTTTTACGTCTAAAGCCTAAGAGCCAACTGCCACCTTTGTCTAAAATGTCATATTTACCTGATTTCTCCTCACTGTCTTTGGAATTTTTGTGTGTGTGTGTGAATTCTAGGTGCTCATAGATTACAATTCCTGGTCTCTGTCAGCAGTTGGACAGTAGATAGCAGGGGTGCGAGGCCTTTGTCTGCTTTCTGAATTTAGGTAGGCAGAAAAAGTATCTGTGCAGCTACTTCCTGCACCTAGAGACTCGAGGGTTTTCTCTATTCTTTCCTCCATGAGATGTTCTTTATTCTTTCCTCCCAGAGATGTTCTTTGTTTCTTGTGTCTGTGTCTTGCGTATCCTTTGCCCTAAGAAGGAACTACCATGGGGACAGAACACAGGCACAGGCTCCAGTAAGACTGTCATTGGAGCCGGCCCCACTGGCTGGGGAGTTAAGTGTTTCTCTCCAGACCCGTGTCTGCAGAGACAAACTTTGCTGTGGGTCCCTCTCTAAAAGTCTCTTTAGGTTTTTCTTTCCTTCTTGTTCTGAGTCCTGGGAGCTTGGCTTTGTGACCAAGGAAGCTAATCCTCTTTGGTCCCCACCTTCGGCCAGGTGCACTTACTCCATTGCACCTGGTGGCCAGTGAGATAAGCTGGGGTTCCCAGTGCACCTCTGCCTGGCTGTGCCAGCTCCCAGGGGACTGTGTTCTGAGGGGCCTCTGCCCATAAGGGGCATCTGTCCCCCCCAGCCTTCCTTACCCTTTAGTGCTGGTCAGATCCCAGTCTAGTAGCACCTGCTCGGGGCCACAGATTAGTGGGTTTGGGGCTGGAGGTGCCTCACATTTTGTGGGAGACCTGAGACACTCTGTCCACCCCACCATCCCTACTGCCTATGTGATGAAGGTCTGTGCTTTCTCTGACTGTCTTTGGGGGTGACCCTTTGGCTCTGGGAGGGCTGCTTCCTCTGCACTCGGTGTGGAGGGGCCTCTGGCTTCCTGGCCTGAGCTGTAAAGAGGCTGCTTGGTGTCTCACTATTTAGACCTCACTGTCCACATCAAGACGATGGGTCCTTGGAATGGGGAAAACTTATAAATTTACATTGTGTTATAGAACTCTTGTGACAACCAGCTGTTTTCTTGGTAAAACATCGTGTGTGTTCTCTATAGTTGTTACTAACTCTGTTAATTTGTGATCTCTGTGTGAAACCAGTTTGTGTTTGTGTGTGGTAAGACGTTTTGTAGCTCCGTACGGTGTTACCAGTTTGTGATATTTGATTGGCTTGAACAAGTTAAATGATTATATAAAGTAAGAAATAAAATACAAACAAACAGAAATACTTTATGATCTGGTGAAATAGTTGATGTTAAAGCTGGTTTTAGTTTGGTTTGATTACACAGTCATGCGTTTGAAAATTATCAGCACAAAATACAATTTTTTCTAACTGGGTTTATAAAAATTAGTTATCTGTTAAAAATATGTCAAGAAAATAGCTTTGGTCATTACTGACTTTGAAATCTCAAAGTTTTAACTACTATATCAAATAGGTACAATTAAAATAAAAGGTAAACTTTTAAGTGATAATTACATTGTATATATACATGGAAAAGATTTTCCAGGTGTCTTTGGTAATTGGAAATGATAAAGTTTTATCCTATAAATTAAATGATGCATCATTATTGAATGTCTAGAGCATTTCCAAGTAGCAGAATAATGACACACTAAGTACTGAACATTGATTTATCAACTTTTTTGCTATTTATTGTAGATGAACGAAATATTTTTGGGTGTATTAGTAAACATGTCTTCTGCCACGTTAGAATTTTTGTGCTAAGAGGAAACCTATTTCTAGAAGTTATGAAATATGTTCATAATTGCATCAAGCTAAAGAATCCTGGTGTAGCTGCAGGATTGGTCACTTAGTTTCCACTGCTGATTAAGATGGACATTTGAATTGTTTAAGTCTCTGCTATTGTGAAGAGCGCTTCTGTGGATTCATGTATCCACCTTTAACAACTGTTTTCAATTTTGGGGGTATATTTCTAGAAGTGGGTCTGTTGAGCCACATGGGCATTTTTTTGTGGGGTGGAAATTTCCAAGTGTTGTATGCAGAAGCCACACCATTGTAATTTTTCACGTTCAATGTTTAAGGGTACTAATTTTTCTACATTGTTGCTGCTGTTTGTTAGTTTTAGTTTCTGGATTATAGCCCTTCTGGTACTATGTGAGGGGGTATCACATGTGGTTTTCATTTGCATTTGCATCAGGACTGAGGATGTGGAACATCTTACTGTGCTTGTTGACACTTTGCAGGTCTCATCTGGACAAGGTTCTATTCAATTCTATTTTAAAATGTTAGTCATTTTCTTTTTTTGTTCTTGAGTTGTAAAAGTTCTTTGTCTCCTGGATAGCAGACTATTATCAGATATATAATGCGTACGTATTTGGTTCCATTTTATGGCGTGTCTTTTCGCTTTCTGGATTGCTTATTTTGATGCATGTATGTTTTTAATTTTGAGGAAGTCTAATTTATCTTTTTTTTGTTGTATGTGCTGTCATATCTAAGAAACCATCGCTAATCCAAGGTCATGAAAATGTATCTCCACGTTTTGTTTGAGAGTTTATACTTTTACTGCCTGTATTTAAGCCCTTCATGTATTTTAAGTTTTGTGTGTGGTGTGAGGTTGGGGTCCAATTTCATTTCTCTTCATTTGGATGGTCATTTGCCCAGTACCATTTGTTGGAAAACCCTTCTTTCCCCAATGTCAGGGTGTCTGGCCTTTGTGGGTCTGGACATGGCCCTGTGACCACCTTCCTGCATGGGAGCAGTACAACTGCGGCTGAGTTTCTATTTGACGCCAACAGCATGGTAGGATATAACATGCGTGCATACATCCACCTGAAACCTTGACTCCGACGCCGAACGCCGAAACGTGGCCTCACCTCGCCTGTAACTACTCATCCTGAACGCATGAAATACCTAAATCATGTGGTGGGACAACTGGACATTTCATTACAGAAAGTTTTAGTTCAGAAACTGGTGGCAGTCCTCTCAAATATTGAAAGGGGTGAGGTCCTTAAAAGATGATAATTGATATTGATTGTGACAAGACTGCCAAAAATGACAGTCCACTCAGAGAAAAGGCTCAGAAAGGTCTCCAAAATGAAACTCGTTCTGTGTTCAGACACATCACAGCTACAGTGACATTCCTGCCACTATTGGAAGTTTCTTGTTCATTTGATCTACTGATTTATACAAATATTAGGTTGTGCCTGAAAAATGGGAAGAGTCAGGACTATAGTTGATCACCAATTGTGAGCACATCTGCCTTCCTGCCTCACTGCCATTATCCAGAGTAAATCGCATGGTGGCCTACAGACTCCCTGGTAATGCCTGAAGATGAGAACACTAACGTAAATCCTCAGATGTGCTTCTCCTGAAACCAAGTCAACTGTAGTTCATATATTTTATAGCTTAACTTTTAGATGGGGGAAAACTTAACATACTTTACAGGACCGTGCGTGATTGTCCCATTTTGGGGGTATCTGTTTGGCTTTCAAGGGTGTTGCCACAATTTTTTGCAAACTGTTCGAAAAAGGGACCCAGCAGATTACTTTGGCCTTGTAATGTTAATTCCTTGAAGGTGGTGACTGTAGATAGGAAAAGTTTTGGTATGAAACAAAATGCTATCCCAAGTCACACCCTTTCATCAAGTGACTTGACTCAGAATACAGGTAGGGAAGTATTTAAAGATGAAACACAGTAAATGAAGTCTGAATACTCAGAATCTTGGTTTAGGTCCTAAAGTATCTGATAATACATAGATAACAAAATATTGCTATTCAGTCCTTTTGCCATTTATTTCATTTATATAGTAACCATACTGAAAAGAAATCTCCAATTATCGGATTGTAATTTATACAAATTACACTCACAAAACTAATATTTGTAGCGTTTAAATTCCAGTCATAGAGCACTTTTAAAAATGTCTTTCTGAGGGTGGCCTGTTAGCTCACTTGGTTAGAGCATGGTGCTGCTAACACCGAGGTTGCTGGTTAAATCCCCACATGGGCCACTGTGAGCTGCGCCCTCCTTAGCAAAAAAAAAAAGGAACAGAAAAAATAGAAAAAAAGCGTATTTCTGTGTTTTATAAATTAAAGTTGTAAATGACAATGATAAATTTCATGTGTATGTTCAAAAATAATCTACTGATTTAGACCGACGGGTTTATTTCTGGGTCCTCAATACAATTCCATTGATCTCTATGTATATCTCTATGCCAGTGTCACCATGTTTTCCTTACTGTGGCTTTGTACTAATTACGAATTACGTTTGGGAAGGGTGAGCCTCCAACCTGATTTTGTGTTTGAAGATCCTTATGGCTCTTTTCTTCCCTGGAAATTTGCTGTGAATATTAGGATCAGCTTGCACGTTTTTCCACAAAGGCCTTGGGGCCTTTTCACAGGAATGACACTGAATCCTTACATCGCATCTGTTCTGTTGCCATCCTAACAATTTCCATCACCATGCGATGGCCTCACGTTTATGTAGGTAGTTTCCTTTAATTTCTTTCAGCAAACAAAGACATTATGTTTTGTAATTTTCAGTGTAGAAGCCTTGCACTATTCCTAAGTATTTTATCAACGTTGATGTGATTTAAAATGGAATTGTGTTCTTAAATTCTTTTTTAGATTACTCCTTGCTAGCGTATACAAATAAAACAGATTCCTGTGTATTGATATTTTGTCATTCAACGTTGAATTACTTTACAGTAATAATAATTTTTTTGTTGATTCTTTTGGAAGTTATGTATTTCAGATGCGACTTGTCATCTGTGCATAGACAGTTTCAGTTCTTCCTTTCACATAGAGAACATCACTACAACTCTATAAGGGACATAGATCTGTGTCTTCTGTTTTTGTGACCTACTTCTGATTTGACTGGTTAGGGGCTAGTAGTGTCCTCACAGGGCTAGGGTTGGGGCTGAGGGGCAGTGTGGTGCTGAGTCAGGGCTTAAAGTGAAGATTGTGGGTTACAGTTTGGTTAGGGTTTATGTGTATTGTTTATGGCTACATGTATGTTACATGGTTTATGAGATTGATTATGGGTTACATGGATGGTTTATGGCTATGTGTTTTTGGTTATAGTTTATAGTCACGGTTTATGGATATGGTTCATAGTTTGTGGTTTCTGGAGATAGTTTAGTATTACGTTGAGGGTTTAGGTTACGGTTTATGCTGTTGGTTATGGTTTATGGTTGTAAGGTTTTACGTTTATGTTAAGGTTTAGATTTAGGCTTAGGGCTAAGGGTTTAGTGTTTAGGTTTTACAGGTTAGGTGTTTGGTTTGGGGTTAGGGTTAGGGCTCAGTGATGTGCAATCTGTTGCTTTCCTGACCCAGCATCTGTTCTCTGGCCCCAGTCCAGCACCTCAGCTTCCAGGGAACTCAGTGGCTTCCAGTCCTACCTGACATATCAAAATCAAGACTTCCTGGGTGCAGGATATGAGGACACTGGGTAGGGATCGATCTCAGGGGAACTTCCAAACTGCTTTGTCCCCTTTCCTTCCCTGTCCCAGGAGAGGGAACTCCAGAGCAATGTGACGAGAATAAGTGGGAAGATGAGGTCCTGGATGGATCATTGCTTAGTATTTTCCTTATTTTAGGGTCCATTTTGTTCATGGAAATCACCCATTTCGACGCAATAGGTGTATCTTAACTTTAGTTTTACTTTCTCCTCTCTTTCCAGAATTGTTACAATCAACGTACACATGGTGATGCATGACTGTTCACTGAAGTCTGTATTTTATTCAGATTCCTGCTTTCAGGCCCAGTCTCAGTGCTGACACCTCTGTCTGTCAAAGCCCGCACCAGACAGGTTAATGGTGACAGCTGGGGGTACCTGGTGAGTGAACTGGGGTGTTATGATAGGAAATGAGACCAGGAGAAGAACATGAGGCCTGATAAAGTCGCAACACTGTGCTGATGACAGAGACTTTCCTCTCCAGCCCCAGTGAAGCTGCTGGTGGTTGTAGGCACAGGAAGTGACGGGGTTAGACCCCACCTTAGTTAGAAAGATGGAGCTGGTCCCAGTGTGCAGGTTGCCCTGGACGAGGGAAGGACGGCAGCAGGGAGACCCGTGAGAAGAGCGGTGAGAGGCGCTCTGGCCTGAGCTGAGACAAGGGCCTTGAATTTGGAGATGAGCAGGGTTTGAAGACCAGGGAGGGGCTGTGGTGAGCGCTGCCCTGTGGACGAAGCTGGCACAGATGCCAGAGTCAGCACTCAGGGGACTGGCTGTGTGGACACCAACAGGAGAGCGCATTCTGCCACCAGGAGACTATCTGCTAATAGTCCTTCTATTTGCTCATAGATCCTTCCAGCCCATGGAGGTAGAGAAAGGACTGAGAAGGGAAGAGGGAGGGGGAGTGAGGGACCATCTCCTGTGGGGCAGGAGCTGACCTGCATCACCTCACTGATCTCACAGCCACCCTGAGAGGGAGCCGTTATCCCCACCTGACAGGTGAGGACACTGACTTCCCATGTCTTTGTCTGAAGTCACACAGCTAGTGCTTGGAGGAGACAGAAGCCAGCTCTGCACCTGTCTGAGGCTCACGCACCCCTCCATAGGGAAGGTGTCACCCCAGACTCCATTCTGAGCAGCCAGGAAGCTCTTGTCAGTTGTGACCTCAGAGGAAGGGAAGATGGGGAGAAGCTCCCTCATGTCAGATCCTTCCTTCCAGACAACCTCACAGCTAATAGCTCACCAATGGTCGACTACCTCCTAGCCATCAGCCTCATTCTGCAGATCCATGGGGAGCATGCACACTGCATTTTTCCCCGACCCCAAGACACTTCCTCGGTTTTTCTCACATTCCCTAAGCTCCAGGAAACTTGGTCCATCTCAAACACCTGAACCTGTCAGACGTTGACAAACTGGGAAAGAGCCTTGCCACCATCTTCTCACCACATCCACAGCAGCAATTGCTGGATCACCCCTCCTGCTTTCATTTGTCTCAGCTGCAAAAACAGCTGAACCCCCTGTCCTGCCACTCCACCCAGGCTCCGTGATATGGCACCTGATTTCCACTCCACCTCGTTTTGACTTTGTAACATCCTGCAGGAAAAACTCAGAGACTAACGAACTGTGATCCCTACCCTCTCCTCTTTTCCTCATTGCGTGAACCACACAACTCCAACCTCACTCCAGCCCCTTCTCTCTCCCTCCAAATCCTCTCCGTTATCTCTACCTTTCTCCTTATCTCTACTTGTCCATTTTAGAGCTCCTTTTCTTTGATTCCATCACCTGATTTTCAACCCAAGAAGACTTGAGTCCCATTATTGTCTTTATTATATGACTCTTCCCTCTCATAACACTTTGCCTACCATTACCCCTTATCTCTACCCAGCTCACAAGCTAATTCTTCATCTTCCATATATGCTTGCCTGCTCACCAATTGTACAGGGACTTACATCCTAGGTTTCCTTTCTCCAGATATTGAGATCACCCCCAATAGTCAATTTCTACCTCTCCCCACATATACTCTCATGCACCAAAGATGGTCGTTCTCCTTATCCGCTTTTAGTGTCACTGAACATCTCTGTGGGAGTAACGAAAGGAACGGCAGGGCTAGGAGTCTCCTTACATGAATTTCAAACCCTGCCACAGGATCTCAGCCAGGCCCAGAATCACAGACACCACCTCAGGAACCAAGTGGCGATCCGAGTTTACAGCTAAGAGTGGCTCTTGATTTGTTCTCCTCATAGGGCCTTTAACTATTATCTTTTATGGTCCTAGCCTTTGGTCTTTGCCTCTTCCACCTTTTCACCCAATTCCTGCAGAGCCTACTCCAGGTGTGCACAAATGGAGCTGTCCATAAAATGCTTCACCTACAACAACATTACCAGCCCCTTCCACAACGTCTC